>NW_023340095.1:20023318-20030369 GCF_004916995.1 Morone saxatilis | reverse complement strand
GAGATACTGCCAGTCTCTTGTATTTTTTTTTAGGAAAGGTTTTTACAATGTTGTAGTCAATGTTCTGTGTGAATATTATTTTTTGTTTGGTTCAGTGGGATATCGGGTGTCTCACGTCTGTTTGGTCACTCTGATTTCTTTGTCTGTATGAAGCGTGTGATTTTTTACAATTTAGGAGTAAGGACATTTGATTAGCAAGTTGGTGTATACATTTTACGCTTGGGGGGTTTCATTTTATAGTTCCTGGTTTGTTAACTGGGACGTATCTATGGGCAATCTTTTTGATATGGATGTATGATAATGTCTTATACTGGTCGCGTTACTTCTGTTGGGCTTTTCCAGTGTGGCTACATGGATGGTTCGATATTTTTTAATCTTGTTTCAGGTCTTTTATATATTTGGCACTGTCAGCTGCTGGCTGTGTGTTGTATCCCCACTGTTTTTGTCTCGAACTCGGATTGGTGGTGAAAGAGTTGCTTTAGTCGTCTCATTTGGTTGTTCGGCCACTGACGTCAACAGTCTCTGATGGTGTCATCTCCGTTAGAGGTTATCATATATGTCGTGGTAGCATTTAATATTGGCGGATGACAGTTCGGCTCTTCAGGAAGGAAGTCATGCACTCGTTTGTTTGCAATTGAAATGCCGCAAGTTGTGATGGGTGACTGATCGTCTTCCGGTGCCGTTTGACAGCGAAGCGGCGAGGGTTGTGGGAGTGGTCTTTGCCTCTCGGGGATGCATATAGGACATGAGTGTAGTGAGATGTTTGGTAATTGTATGGAGACCGACAGTTTCTGCAAAATGGTTGGATGGTCAGTAATATGTTGGCTTGTAACAATTGGGAGGAGCACTGTTTTCTTCTGGGCCGGTTTTTCTACCAGCAGTCCCAGTTTGGGTGTGGTTTGGGAGGGGTCAGCCTAGAACTGTACGAGATTCTGGAAAGTGGACGTACTGTTGTTTTTTCGCCCTCTCGGGCGCGATCTGCTTTTCCGGTTTGGGGAGCTTAGGGTAGGTAGACTATTTTGTTATGATGGGTTTCGTGATCTGTTTCGGAAGGAAGTTCACCACCATGATAAAGATTATGGATTGGACGATAGTTTCCTCCCCAATCCACCTGCCTCCAGTAATTTTCTAAAAAAGGGCCTGCCCTTTTCCCCAGACAGTTTTCCAACGACCGACTTATTCCAAGTTTTGTGTGTCATTTGTCCAGCTAGCATTCTGTATGGCTTTTATGTAGAAAAGTACTTGGATTTAATATCACTACACGGAAGGTGATGTAATGCCAAGTGATACTTTAGTGCAGTTTCCAGGGGGACATTCCCAGAGAACAGTGGCCAAACAAATGCAAGAACCTGTGAAAGATGCAGGCTTCAGTGCTCCTTGTCATGAGATTTGTTGCCAAGTCTCTGATACTTTGCCAAGGAAGGGATAAGAAACACTAGAAGATGTTCCCATTCTCTGGTTGCTTTGTTGTTAGTGGGAAAGAGTTCTTGTCTGACACGTGCCTCTAAGAATGTTTTGCTGGTGAAGGCCAGATAGGCCATATGATTCATATTTTTATACCGCATTCCCAGTGAGCGTCCGGGTGACCTGTATGAAAGCTGCCTATACCGTAGATAATAAAAAAAAAAAAAATTTTGGGGTTTTTTTTTTTCTCCCAAGCTTTGGTACTCGCTTGCCAGTATTCCTACTGTGCTGATATTAAATTTTAAAATAAATGAATGATAAACATTCCTGTTTTTTTTTCCCTTGCTTGTTCTTTGTCTTTAGCATAAATTAAATGTTGCATAAATGAGACACTATGCTAGCAAAAACAAGAAAACAAACTAAGAAACCAGTTCATGTTGAAATGTCTAATGGGAACGTGGAGAGGCAGGCCCCTTCCGCTCCCCCCTCCCTGTAAAATATTCCTGCTCTCCCTCCCTTTGGGTTCAAAAATTGTAATCCCCACTTCAGCCCTCACCTTGCTCCCTCTTGTTTTTTTTTTTTTTATAAAACCCGGCTGGCAAATTCTCTGGCTGTTTTTCATTTAACCAGGCCCAGGGTCAATTCCCCAAAAAAACAAATGTTGGGTTTTTGGTGTCACAATAAAAAGGGTGTTTTTTTTATGGCGTGTAGGCAGTAAAAATGCCTATTAAACAGATAAAACATTCCGGCAACCGAGCATCAAGGAGGATTAAAAAAGGAATTGCCATTGAATAAACTCCACAATATTTCTGCGTGATTGACACACCCAGCAGCTCTCCTTCTTCCTCCTCCTGTCCGCTGGGGAGAGGAGGGGGAAGGCGAGAACCGAGGAGCCACAATGTCAGAGAGTTTCCACAAGCTCCCTACAGCACCACTGAGATGAAAACAAACAGGGCCTTGCCTCCCCTGTCTGGGTGTCGAGCTTCTAGCTGCTTCCCCATGGAAGAAAAAAAGGAAAACCCCCTGTCCAGAATTGAATGGGATTGTTTTCAATTTCTGAGGTTTTAAGCCTGGAAGATCTAGACAAGACGTAAAAAAAAAAAAAAAAAAAAAAAAAACTTTTTTAAAATGGAAATCCTTTTGCATTGCGTTATTTTTTTGTACCCTTTCTTACTTTTTCCGATGTCAACAGCCAGTGGTGTCTTTATCTGAAATTGAGGGGTTGTCCATACCGTGAAATGTGTTAGATAGGAGGAAATGAACAAATTTCTATTTTCTTATGGTAAAGGTAAATGTTTTTTATTTTTGGCCAGTGTACCTACAGAGGCCTTACTGTGTGCATTAAAATGGTCCTTATGCTTTCCCTCTGGTGTTACAGTGAGAAAACCCAAAACGGGGCCTTTTTTTTCACCAGGCAGTCCACTTTGGCCTTTATCGTGACCAATAAGGAAGCCCCAAAGTTAAAGCAATAATAACATTAACAACGTCTCTGTTATATTCAAGTGTCACAGTAAGCTGTGGCAGTGTGACAGTGAGCCAGCATGCACAACACCTGGACCCTGAAACTGAAGCAGCTAAATGGAACTCAGCCATCATTAATTTTAACATTTACACCTGTGCTTCTCCTGCTGTGACATGTCAACATGTCTTCTGTGAAAAATGGCTATTTGTACAAAAAAAAAAAAAAAAAAAAAGTATGCATGGAGGGATGTGGATAAATAGTGTTGAGTAGCAGAAGAATCTGTGTAGAGATGGTTTACACAATCCGTGTCACATTGATGTACACAGGCCAGATGGTGGCATGCCGGTGCAGTTGTTAGCACTGTCACCTCACAGCAAGAGGGTCCTAGGTTTCAACCCGCTGGGCATGTTGTCCTGCCAGTTAACTGGAGACGGATTTGCCCGTATGTGTGAATGTGAGTGTGAATGATTGCCCTGGGATAGACTGGCAACCTCTCACGGCCCCTGCCTCTCCCCAGGGTGAGACTCCGGCCTCCCTAAACTATGCACGAGGGCAGATATAGAGCTCTGCAATAAGAACCTGTCTCTTAAACCTCCCTGTAGGTTTCTACATGATGAAGGGTTCTCAGAGTAAACCCTCAAGGCTGGTCCCTGTGGTGATCCATTAATACACAAAGCTTATACCTGCAACCCCGGTAAATGGTTTATCTTGCAAACTACAAAATAAGAGTGAACCCTCAAAGACCCCCTTCCTATGTGAATAAGCTGTAGTATTCTACTTTAAACATAGTGTAGTAGCCAAAATGCAGCATTGTATATCAGGCGAGCAACAGTATTTTAGATAGCCTACACCAGATATTATATGCAAGCATCCGCTTTTTGACTCAGGTTTCATTAGCATTCATGTATCCTACAGAGTCATCTGCCTCTGAAGTGTTTGCCTCCATACAATGAAATTAAACATCTTACCAGAAACAATGTCATCATGGTTACTTGGGATAATTCACAGACCACTGTAAATGGACTATTTCAGTAGAAAGAGCTCTAATTTCCTTTGTTTACAACCAAAACTATCTCTATCCTATATGTTCAACTAAAAATAACAGAAAGTTTTACATTATGTGAACTAAACGACCTATGACGTTGCATTAGGCCACGGGCACAGCTTTTTCGACCACAGTATTTAGCTAACAGATTATTATTGTTCTTGTTCTATAATTATTAAACTGCTTATGAAAGTTCATTGTAAAATGTTGTCATTTTGCCAAACGCTTCCCGAGGCAGCGGGGTGTCGTTAGGGTTCGGCTCTCCTCGGTACTTCCCGCCATTCTTCGTTCCCACGTCGGGGATTTCCGGCCACTGTCGCCATCTGCTTTCTCGTCCTTCTCCAATCTCCGTGTTGTTGTTCCCGGTGACGCGGCGGAGGTGTAGCCTGACGCGGGCTCTTACGTGTCGGCCAGAATAAAAGTGGAGCTCCGGAGGCCCGGGAGTGACGAGGGGAGTCTGTATCGGTAAGGACGGAGCGGTGTCCGGGGCTCAGAGACACGGGACGCGGCCGTAGAAAGTGTCGGTCTGGTCGGGTTCGGCCCGAAGGAAACAAAGAGATCATGGCGCCGCGGTGTGTTTGTAGCAGGATGGAGGGAGGGGAGGCTGCGGCTGTTTGACAGAAACAGAGCCAGCGGTGTGGCTTTATAGTGAACCAGCAGGGACAGTTTGTGTGTTAACGCTTTAGAAACTGTGACAGGACTTTAGGAGTTCACGGGCTCAGCTGTCAGAAGGTGCTGTAGCGGACGAGACATTTATGCGCACAGATTTTGCGCCGTTTTCTCCCTTAACGGTGCGTTGAACCCATCAGCCGCGATATGCTTTTTTTATATTTATTCCCACACTTGCTCGACTCAATGTGATGTTCCAGAGGTCATAAAGTCATTGTGTGATCTTCCACCTGCTCATATCACCTCAGCCTGATCGACAATTATCTTACTCCCTGCTCTTCATTCATTTTGGTCTCGATAGAAATCGGCCATTGCAGGCCGTCGCGTTTGGTTGCACCATGAAAACACGAACTCAGGCCTGGAGATTGAGCGCACATTTGGTATCTTGCGGTCAGATAAAGGTGTGCCTGTCGGTGATCTCCCGGGATGTGACCGGTGTGCGTTGAGGGGGCGTTGCCCGGCCATGTGGCTCTGCTGTCACACAGAGCATCCGAGAGATTTTTGAAAAGCAGAGGGAGAAATGTGTAAAGCCAATCATGCAGCGGAGAGAAGCTACGCACAGTGTGAGATCACAGTGAACAACACGTCCCAGATCAACGCTCAGTGCACAGCCTGAAGTGAGCCAGAGATCACGGCTCTCTGGCTCTGGAGCTTCTTTATTACAGCGGCAAATACTGATCATGCGTGCAGGTAGACTGGTTCAGAGCAGGAGTAGAGACCAGTGTTTCACTCTGGAGTTTGTAACGTGTCTTTAACAGGAGGTTTCACTAGTAGGATAAATAAAAATCATTTATCACTGGTGGTTAAATATCTCCTCCAGACATAAATATTCTGCTTGGAACAATGATGTGTGTGTGATATGTTTATTTCTGTAAAAAAAGAAGTATAATTTCCACATTAAAATCCTTTAAAAGAGCATCTACTCCTTCTACCTCATTGAACAATCTATGAATATGCTAATTCTGTTCGTTTCTAGAGTTTTCCTGCTGGACACAAGCTGTCTCCTACTTTGATTCTCAGCGTCTGTTCACTGGTGGCTTTAACTTTCTACATCACACTTGTATAAGTTGCATACTGGACCAGGACTGATGATCCTAATGATTATATTATTGATTTAAAAGCTGTAAAAGCTTTTAGAGCCTGTTTGCTAACAGGGGAAAACACATTTGCAACTTTGTGCAAACTTTTTAAACTCCTAAGAGATTATTATAAGTGTCCCACTTTATATGAGCTAATAATGCAGTAGTCAGTTATATCTGTAGCTCTGCTCAAATGAGCTGGCATCATCCAGAGAATCACAATAACAGCATCAAGAGAGTCAGGCCACCTCTACTAAAACCTGACCTTGCTGGCAACAATGAAGGCTTTTTCAGGAGAGGTGCATTAAATGTATCACTGCCACGTACTGTAGTTGTAACAGTGGAGTCACCCCAGGGTGGTCCTAGCTGGAAACAGGATGTAGCTGTAGATTAAGGACGGTCATTAAAAGCATCACACTGCTAAAAAGATCTAACCAAGAAAAGTACATTTGTCAGTCCGACAGAGTACAGGAGACAGCGGGGAGGGACAGATAGTCTGAGTATTGGTGTTACAGATCATCTAGTTTCCCTGTTACCTCGTGACCTTGCCTGAATGTGTCGGGTATTGTTCGTAGTGGTGGGAAAGGTTCGTAAGCCAGAAGAGAAAATGTAGCTGTCCTTTTGTATTTTCAATACACACACACACACACACACACACACAGCCAAAGTTCAGTGTTTAGAATTGGCTCCTTGTCAGGTCCAGAGGGTTTTTTATTCAAACTTAAACTTTTAACCTAAGTAACCCGTCACCAAAACATTCAGTCACAGTCTGTTCATCCAGACAAAGTTGTGCCTACTCTATCACCACACCTCGTTTGGGGCTTCAAAGTGCATTCTCCACTTGTTTTTAGAATAATATATATATTTATTATATAATATCAATACAAACACCTTTAAGTAAATGACTGTAGAGCTAATCAACACCTCTCTGATAGAGTCCCAACAGAAACTGAACACAATAAGTTAAGTTATTACGTAATGTCAGATTTGTGGCAGATTATTTTCTTAATTAGCAACAGATTGTCTATTCCTTTTTTTTATTTTAATGTACATTTTAAGCACTATACTGTATAATATATATTGTAATATTTATTGTTGGATACCTTCTAATACATAATAGCCCATTTATTATTGAATTAAAAAAATAATTTCTATTTATTTTGTCATTATAGACTTACACCGTAAGTCATAGCTTCTTAAAGGCAGATGGAGTCTTTCACATCTGCTTAGGATCTGGCACATGTTCAAAGTATTTTCTTATTTTAAAAGAACCCCAGCAAACCAAGGTTCAGTGGGTCACAGTTGAGCTACCACTTTGCTTCCCTTTGAGCCAAGAAAAAACGTGTTTGTAGTGTAATTTATGGTGTAATAAACTTTGATGAAAGCGGTCAG
>NW_023340095.1:20007217-20023253 GCF_004916995.1 Morone saxatilis | reverse complement strand
CAGCAGTTGTCTCTCTTATGTCTTTCTCTCCCATCAGAATCAGTCGGTTCTGTTTAATAGGTCCCTCAGAAGCAGTTTTCTGACATCTTTTTTCCCCAAGTGCTCCTCCACATAATTAGTCCTAAACAGATGCACATGTGCACACAGTCAGCCCAAACACATTTTCGAGTTGAGTATCCATAACTTTTATTGAATTTTACGACTGTACTACTGTGGTGCAACGTTTCTTTTACTATAGACTACAACTCTGGAAAATCAATAAAGACTTATATTTAATAGTAACATCGGAGGGATTCTGGAAACACCCTGTTGGGGTTAGGTGAACATTCCTGCATGAAAGTTTTCTTAAGATGTCTGAAGTTCATTTTCCAAAAAAGTAGTGACATGGTGCTCCACCCACATGCTCACAGCACATGTCATTTAACTTGCACGTCTCAGTCTACCTCAAAAAGCACATTTTCCTCCTGTGATAATTATGGCTGTGTATTGGCAAGCATCTGGCAATACGATATGTATTATGATACTGTAAACAAAACAATATATTGCAATTAAAATAAGAAATTTAGGAAAACTGTCATAGTATAAAGAACACACCGCCATATGCGACGTAAGTTTTAAAAAAAGGATCTGCATTTGTATTATCAGTGTATCAGTGTCAGGTTACATTTACAACACTGCTATCTAGCAGTTGGGGGTTTAACCACAACCCATCCACTATTAGACACACTGAATGGAAACCTATGGCAATACTACGGGACCCTCTCTGACCTGATCAGTTTGAAAATAACTTGGTCCACATGACCAGGAACCTTGGACTGTATACAGTGTATACTCTATGTGTGTGTATAGTCTATGGCAGGAACTGTGGAGACAGCTAAAAATTACCAACTGCAGAACTTTATATAGTTACAATAAAGGAAGCTTCCAGGGACATTTTCCTGTTGTTTTATAGATGATAGAAGAATAAGTGTACATTCATTGATATTTTACATAATGATGAAGACAACATATAGAGATCTTCAAGGAATGTTCTTGGAACTAATCAAATAAAATGTCATTTTTGGGGAACCTTGGTTACTCAGAGTTGATATTCAGTTGAAAAAATGGTGGTTCATGTTGTCATTAGTGACTTTATGGTGAGCCATTGAAAATCTTTTTAGGTTTGCATGTGCATTTCAAACATAATTTTCAACATTTCTTGTGTATTTTCTTTAACTAAAGGTTGCTCATGGGCTGTGCAGTGCCATTAGTTTTTTGCCATCTGTATGGTTAACATAGTTTGTAAGGTATCCTGAGGTTGAGGCACACAAACCATTGGCGATCCTGATCCCACAGATGCTGTGGCTGCAGCTCCACGAAAGTTCAGTTTTAACAGCTTTTCTTCAAATCTTCATCCATAGCTCAGCCAATGAAGATGGAGTCAGCAGTGGAGGCTCAGCAGGGGGTGGAGACTGCTGTGACTGAGACAGAGAGCCAGCAGATCACCCCGGCACAGATCGCTACTTTGGCACAGGTAACCGATGACGTCAACACTGCTTCCAGTCTGCTTCCAGTTTTTAAAAAAAAAAAAGCTTTGCAGAGAAATACGTGCAAAGTCACATCACTTCTGAATTTCAGGTTTCCATGACAACGGGTCACGCCTCAGCAACAGGTCCCACAGTTACGCTGGTACAGCTTCCCAACGGACAGACGGTTCAGGTCCATGGTGTCATCCAGGCTGCGCAGCCGTCTGTTATCCAGTCCCCACAGGTCCAGGCTGTACAGGTTAATGACACACACACACACACCAAACACACTCAATCCTAGTTTTAGGTGTTTCATATTTAGAAGCTTTGTTTGGGGCATTTGTGTTATTTATTGGTTTGTTTGTTTGTTCCAGATCTCTACCATAGCAGAAAGTGAGGATTCACAGGAGTCAGTAGACAGTGTGACAGACTCTCAGAAGCGCAGAGAGATTCTGTCTCGACGCCCCTCATACAGGTAATTTGTGTGTGTGCTACTTCCTGGAGACCGCTAAGACGTCACTATATCCCATAACCAAATCAAATATTTGATTTGGTCATTTTTTAGCTTGACTATTTACATTTTATAAGGGCATTCACCTTAATCTTATAATATTTTACTATAATAACTAATAGTAATTATAATACATATCCCAGGGTGAAAATTGTATTTAAAAAAAACTTCTTGATTTCTTTTACTTGCTTACAGGGTAATCTGTTATTTTTCATTGTGTCCTTATCCTACTCTTCTCTTCTATAACTTGAAGATTTTGAGCAGTGTTTACTACAAGAGAACCTTATTTATTGTAAACTATGATGATAATTTTGAAGCAAGACACAGCATTTTTTTTTATCTAAGTCTCAAAAAATCTAGTATCTAAAATCTGGATATGAAAAACAGTTTCAACCATGTGCTCTCCTGGCTGTTTTTCAGTGAAAACCAGAAACAGTGAGGATTTGGGATGACTTGGTCATCAAAAAGTGATACTAAAACGTGAAACGTGTGACAACCTCAGCTCTTAACAACACACTAACGCTGCCCAGTAGGTGTTGTGAGTAACTCCCACACTTGTTTGTCCCAATAGGAAAATCCTGAACGACCTTTCATCCGACGCACCGGCTGTCCCTCGTATCGAGGAGGAAAAGGCTGAGGAGGATTCATCTGCTGCTGCTGCCACGCCAGCCATCACCACGGTTACTGTTCCCACACCTATCTACCAGACCAGCAGCGGCCAATACAGTAGGTGATACTTGGTGATTGTCACACCCCATTAGGGATTTTACCGGTCCTACTACTCTTATCAGTCAACACTCCTCATCTGTTTTTTTTATTTCTAAAATGTGTTATTATTTTTTTACATTATTGTTATTATTATTATGAAACTGATGTATAACATGGAAATCACAAAACATAGGTAGGGGGACATTATAAGTGTCTGTAAATAGTCATTGTTCGCCATAACTTTTTAAGGCGATAATATGTCAAGGCTGTGTATCTGTCAGCTTGTTTTGGAGTGTTTCTGCCCCCTAGTAGTCAAAAATAGTTAAATATTCCTTTAAAAACCTAATAAACAGTTGTGGTGATGAATCAGGGCAATGTTTTATTTCACTAGAGTTGCTATTTGGAGTATTTTTTGTTGACAGTGGGTCACATGACCAGTTTGAGCAGGTTATTCATCAAAATATGATGTGATGTGTCACCATAATATAAATAAACCCCATTTCTACTGTTCTTGTTCTTTTCTTTGATTTGATTCATTCTCTCATTTGTTCCCTTTCTCTCCCTCGCCATCTGTTCCTCTCACCAAACACACAGTTGCAATCACACAGGGTGGGGCCATTCAGCTGGCTAATAACGGTACAGATGGAGTCCAGGGCCTTCAGACTCTGACCATGACCAGTGCAGCAGCAGCCGCCCAGCCTGGAGCCACCATCCTCCAGTACGCACAGACCAGCGACGGCCAGCAGATACTGGTTCCCAGTAACCAGGTGGTGGTCCAAGGTGAGAGTGTGCTGTTTTCAGATCGTCTGGATTAAGTGGTGTCTAAAAGGCTGAAGCTGGTGATATCTTTTTCTTCCTAATCATGGTCATTTTCTGCTGTTGTTAGCAAAAACAGACATACTGAAGCTGAAGAAACATTGATTTTCAAAGTAAAATGTAACTTCCACTTTCTGCCAACCACACCTTTCAGCTGCCTCTGGTGACGTCCAGGCCTATCAGATCCGAGCAGCTCCTGCCAGCACAATCGCCCCGGGGGTGGTCATGGCCTCGTCTCCCGCCCTCCCCACCCAGGGCGCTACTGAGGAGGTCACCCGCAAACGGGAAGTCCGCCTCATGAAGAACAGGTATGAATAGAGGGTGGAATCGGTGTCTTTGTTGTTTGTTTGCTTTGCCCACGCTGGTGCCTTTTGTGAAGCTTCATGACCGAAATATGCGCAATGCTAACAGGCCAGGTCGGGCGAGGTAAGTCCCAAATCCTCCTGTGATGAAAAATGAATAAGAAAGACAAATTGTGTCTTGTTCTTCCCACAGAGAGGCAGCCCGCGAATGTCGCAGGAAGAAGAAGGAGTATGTTAAGTGTCTGGAGAACCGAGTGGCTGTCCTGGAGAACCAAAACAAGACACTAATTGAAGAACTTAAAGCACTTAAAGACCTTTACTGCCATAAATCTGAGTAGTTCCTGTCCTGAACACCGAGGTGGGAAAAGTAGCATTTCGGTTCTTTTCAAATACTTTGACTGTTTGATTCTGCCTGCCTGGCCTTCCAGTTTGCACATGGCTGGCTCTTTTTGATGAAGTCGCCCTAATCCAGTTCTGCTTACACTACCTTCTCTTCAGTAGGCTGTCATTACAATACTTTTACAATACACAAAATCGTTACGTTGTCACTACACTGAAAACACCCAGGTCTACCAATGTCTGTTAACCAGGTCTGATGATGACAGTGGCAAAACCTTATAGTCTAAAACCTTAGCTACAGTCCTGTGTAACATCATTAAAGGGTAAAATCAGCTCCTGACACAGGTTAACATGTGGCTTCACACGCCTTTGATTGTGAGCCTGTGTCTAATTGTCGTAGATTTGGCTAATACCCATATAGGTTAGTGTAACACTGTACTCATCACAGTCATTGTAGAGATACGTCACTGTAAAATGAGTGCAGTGAGGCTGAGAAAATGCTGACCTTAAATCTTTCAGAAACAAACGGAACCTCCTTGTGGTTTGTGTAGTTCAAATCTTTCTGGCGCTCATATTTATTCGACCTCATTGGACTCCAGTCGAGCACTTGTGTTTACTATGTAAGCAATAATGGCCGACAAGTTGTCCTTGTAGCATTACCTGCAGTTTAATTTACCTTCCCCTATGTTTTACAGAACTTATGTTTGAGGCATCCTGGTATGTGACTTTACAAGCACCTGCTAAATATTGATAAATGAATACTTTCTGTTGCCATGGTGAAATGGTAACTTTATATTCACAGTGGTGAGTTCAGTGTGACCCAGATTGTAAAATACAATATTTTTGCCTGCTGTTTGGTGCATTTTAGCATATGTTCATACTTCATCCTAAAATAATTTGTACAACAATTAATGACATTTCTGTGGCAGGCAAGCTCAGTCAGTTGCAGTTAAAGGCTTTGAATGAATTGTGAATCTCTACTTGATCCACGCCCTGATGAACGAACCAACGTTCAGAGATACGGCCACTCGTATAGCGGACTCTACAGCTAATTGGGCACAAACAAGTCATTTTTTCTAAGTGTTTTTAAAGATGCTACCAACTGCCGACCTTGAAGGAACAGGAACTCTGTGTGTGTGTGTCAGGAGACAGTGGATGGCTGCAGTCATGTCTCTTAACAACAGGCGCATTATCACATTTTTCAATTCACTTATATTGTTGTTCTGCTTCTCCACAACAGACAGCTGTCAGAGATGCTATAAAATAAGATTATTAGCAGGATGAGGCACACTTTTAAAGAAAGATTGCTTTTACTGCCTGGGGTCCCATTTTTATAGTTTTATATAATATTCCTGTTAGGTATGATTTACATTTTACTCACTCAAATCCAGTAAGGGAGCAACACAAGGGGCCATTTTATCTAAATTATTTGGAAGTGAAAACAAATCTATATGTTAAAGTTATTATGCAGCCTGGTTGCTGTGAAGGAACACTGTACTTAACTGTAGTTCTGCACAAAAGCAAAGCAAAGCACAAGTTTAATGGACACTTGGGTATGTTCATGGTTTAGTTAACTGGGAGTTTGTTTATAACTTCTTGCTCCCGTGGCTCGCTGGGTCCCCAGATATCAGCACTTAACTGAGTGAGTAAAATGTCCTGTAACAGATGACAGTGAAGTCAAAAAGGATGAAAGGAAGATCCAAGTTGTACAAAAATGCACATTATTGAGAACACCACAGACTTCATGTTATTGTGCCACACTGTCAGTTTCCATGACATTTAATTTTTTCAGTGTTTTCTAATATTGTGTCTGTTTTGCGATGTTTGTTAAATGGTGGTAAAATATGGGTGGCAACAACATGTGAGATTGCAGGGCCATTTTTTTGAAGGGGGCTGCCCATTGTTCTGAAACCCTAATAGTTCAAAAAATGTCCTGTTGTAAAAACAGCCTGTTGTTATAAAATACACACTGGCCCTGGAGTTTCTTGCCCTTAATGTATTTTATTTATTTGACAGGGACAGTGCACAGCTTCTTAGCTGTACTAGCTGTGACGTTGTGAAACAGCCGCAGTTTGATTAGGTTTACGCACCAACACTACTTGGTCAGGGTAAGGAAAAGTAACTACATTAGTTATGTCAGTTAAGTGCATAAGTTAAATTACATTATGTATGTGATGTAAGTTAAATACATTACTTAAGTTATACCATGCTGGTATTTTCAGAGCAACGGGCATTTGTTTTCTGGCTGTCAGACAAATGGACTTTCGATCCAATGGTACATTTTTGGATCTATTGGGGTTTCAGAATAATGCAAGTAAACCTGGCTGCTACCAGGTACTCCTCAAATAAAAGGCCATTGGAGCAATGGCATGGCACTTTTTGAACATGTAGCAGATTGGATTCTTGGTGAAATATACAGAAGATAGGCTGCAATTATTAGTTTAACACTAATAATGGAAGAAATACGTTGTGTTGAAAAGAGATCCCTTTTGTGGGACTGTGTGTAGTTTTTGAGAAGATACGTGTACGTATTCGTATAACGTCTGTTTATTTTTTATATTACTGTACATAGACTCTACAGCATGTGTAGACCTTGTGTATTTCTGTTTATTTGATATGAAATATGTTCTTATGGCTTGCATGAAACCAACTTTGCATATTTGTAACATACATCAATGAATAATAGAAGACAATGTATTTGTGTATTCATGTAATCCACCAGGCCTACCACCGTCATGGCAGCTAAGTGTATGAGAAAAGGCCTTTGCTGGAGATGTTTTATTTTGGAGTGTTGTACTCTGTTTAGGATTGACTGTGAGTTTTTAGAGAAGAGCGAGTCTGTTGGGGTGGACAACAAAACAATTTTTTATAATTTTCTTCTTTTTTTTTAACTGCACAACGAACCCTTTGGTTGCTTTAAAATCAGCCACACATGTTCTTAACTGGAGATGTATTTTTAGCTCATAGGCCTAGAGAAATGGCTGCATCAGTAACTGTTCCAGTCAATCAAATGAATGAAAGCACAATTCTTCTTTCCACTAGAACGTGGTAAGATACATGTGAGTTAGTTAATCCTCAACCCAAGTATTGGCTTCCATTACAAATGGAAACTAACTCTAATCCCCTCAAACAAAAATATTTAACATTTTTGGGGTGTGATTTTGTTACAGAAACTCCAAATTCCTAATTTTTCCTCCACTGTTGATTTGTGAATCTTAATTATTGAGTTGGAGTTGTATCCTGGTAACTTCTGTTTCTGAGCACCATCAAAGTTTATTCGTGCCCTTGGAAACAGCAGTTTAACTTAACTCAAGGTCCACTTGCTGTAATAGCTTTGGCCAATGCTTCAGCTGATGGAGTAAACTCAGGTGTCGTAACATCACAGCGTACCATATGGGCGTGAGATAGTAACCCCTGTCTCTGTTCAGAGACGGTTGGTTTGTTGGGTTGAAAGCTGGGGAAGCTAGTAAGTGGACATTGAGTTAACATTTTGACTACAAATCTATTTCTGTGTTTCAGAACCTCAATCATGTGGTGAGTAAATTTTGGGGCATTAATGGTCACTCTAACAATTAGAGTGTGTTCCTTAAAATAGGTTTGTTTTGTATTACTTTTTAAAAGATCTTCAGTTCATGGTAGCTCTGCCAGTTTTATTTTTCTAGTTTAAAACATTTTGATATTGTACAGTATACAGTATGTATTTGTAATGTATAGAGGATTAAAGGGTTGAATCAGCAAAAGGAATCATGCAGCACCTCATACTAATTTAGAAGGCTTTGAATGAATCATCACCCACAGCACGTTAGCATGTAGCTGTACATGTTGTCCCTGTTTTGCCGTCCTACCTGTCACAGCTTTAAGTTTAGAGACATAACAAAATGCAGAGGTAATCTTTGGAGTCTGACAAACCACACCTTTGGTCTTGCTGATTGTAAAGCTTATTATTTTAGAGGATAAAATCACTATTTAGTATCAGTGCCGGGGGTTTACAGCGTGCGTAGGGCTGGGTAGCGCTCCAAACCTTTAGATACCAGTGCCATCAGATACTTGAGATAAAAACTTTTGTAAGTATATTCTGAAAAAAAAAAAAAATCATGTTCACCTCTTGTAATTCACACATCCAGTGCTGGTGCTGAAAAGAAAATCTAGTAATACTCTTTTTCTGTTGATTTAATATAGTGAGCTCAACTTTGTGATGTGATTACACAATATCTTTCCAACAAAACCAAAAGTGTTTTCATTTCTGTGCCAGAATAGTTTATTACCCACGAGCCTCATTTCTGCATGAAACAGATTGATTTCTATGTGTGTAAAAGTATATATATACATATATATATATATATATCATTTCTAGAACAGTAATAATAACATTTTTCTAACTTTTAATGTGATCAGTTTATATATTGCCACTTTTACAAGTTATCAATTTAAAATGCCATGTATTGTATAGTATCTTGTGGAGACAAGGTAACTAAATGATGCATTATGTACTTTGTTTAAACATCGTTACATTATAAAACTATACCAGCCCATTATTTAAAGTGCTGTTACTCTGACATTACATCACTCTTTTGTAAACACTTGCTATGTCGCAATAAACTGCTCTTGAAGATTGTTATGTATTTTATTGCTAATCAATCAATCGGATGAACAATCCATTCATGACACACGTTGAGAAAATTTATACATGTAAAAAAAACTACTTTCCAATTGCTCTGTGTTTTATATAGTGGGTGATCGCATGACATTTACTATTCTATCTTACAGTTTAGTACATTTAATTATGTGTACAACGGTCCATTTTTTAAAAACTTAGAGATTCCACACATGTATTAAAATAGTCTGCTTGAAACAACAATGGGTGTCTGATATGTTCAAAAAAATGTGTTCATTTCTATAGTTTTTGTGCAGGACACAAGATGTCTCCTTCATTGTATAGTCCATTTTCTGTGTATGTGCACTGGCGGATTCAAGTTTCTACATCACACTATATCTACATCATCATACATAATTCTGCACAGTGAAGCTCAAATTGTAGAACTGGGTTACCATTTGTTCACATTAAAAGACATTTACATTCTGTCAGGTAGTTAAATCTGTAGCAATGTATCATATTTTATACAGTGATCATAGGTTTTGTTTGTAAAGTCTTTATTTGCAAAGTAACTAGCAATTATACCTGTCATATAGTAATATAAAAAGTACAATATAAAAGTACAATATTACTCCCTTTGAGTAGTAGGACATGTGTTAATGTTAACATAGATATTTCATTATATAGTATATATATTTTATATTAAGAAAAAATAAGAAGTACAAGACATATCTCTCATATAGCTTGAATGGGAGGGGGTGCACTGATTGACAGGTAGATAGTGCAATAGAGGACGGGCTTCTGTTTTCACTGTCAAAAAAGGGTGTGGATCGGTGATGATACAAAAATAGCGTTGTAAATACATTTCATCGGTTTAAATCGTCTCCAACAGGCAGCTCGGTTAACCAATGAGACACGTTAAGGGGTCCTTGTTGTGATTTCTCAGCCAATGGGAGTGAATGGAATTACTAGGTGGGCGGGGCTACAACACATCCGTGCCAAGTAGTGCTGTTTGTGAACTCCTCAACAGATGGCGGCGGCGGCGGGGCGTACATCCAGCACAAATCTGACGGGGTGGAGGCTCTGATGGGGGGGAGTCCGGGCCAGCTACCACAGTTGGTTGTCTAATGAGGAACAGGGATAAGGCCTGGTCAGTCTGACCTCATTGAGAATTTCTTGCCTACAGTCTTGGATTTTTCTCTTTTTTCCTCGGTTTTCTACCGGAGGCCGCAGAGACCTCGGGCTAGATTTGTCTCCACACCGATCCGAGTGCGAGAAGACATCCGTGGGGTTGTTTGGAAAGTCCCATGAAATGTGTTTACCAGAATTTGGCGGTTTGAGGTTATAACATGTTTATTTCGTAGAGTAAATAGTGTTTACACGATAGCAAAAAAAAGTGGAATTAATGTGGAGTAGGAAAAAAAAGTTCATGAGAAAAGCTAACTAGTTAGCTACCTAGCAGCGAAACTCTAGCATGTTGAATGAATGAATGAATGAATTTCCGACCACCTGCATTTAACAGCTTCTTGTTACTACAACAAGACGTCGAATATTGCATAAAAGGGCACGTATTTTGTACAACAGAGTGAGCCTGTCTGGCTAACTCTTGTTTTTACTATTCCACTAACGCTACATACCCACAAATGGACAGGAATGCGACTCCTGGGAGTTGGTGGACAGCGGCGATTTAGCACGCAGAGATAGTGTCGTGCTAATACTGACTATAGCCTGGTAATGTTTATGAGACTGGGGGGGAGCTAACTTTAGCTAGCTACAAATATTTGCACTACTCGGACTTGGCTGCGAAAGTGTGAAGCGTACGCCCGGTTTGGGATGGGGAATACGGTGTCATGCTGCGTCTCTCCCGAGTCCAGCCCCAAGCTACCGTCGAGACAACCGGCAGAGCGGCTGGAGGAGCTGCAGACCAGCACCGAAGTGAGCGATGACAACACGGTGCCCTATCTGCAGCATATAAGCGACAGAGAGGTCCCCGATGGTAGGTGTCTGTCTGATACCCTCCACACCTGGGATGGGTTTTCCTTAACTGTGTTTGAGCCCTTGAAGCGTCACACCCAGTGTTGTTTGTTTAAAGGGACGTTTCACCTGAATACACACACACACACACACACAGTGAGGAAGCTCCCTCATATGACCCGCCTTCACTAATATTGACACACAGAGTCAATCTTTAGTGCAACGACATACAGCAACTTGATGGTATAATCTCTTTTTTTACAACAGCAAGGAAATGTACACACAGACACTTTGGCTGTTGCCAAGTTGCCGGACGGGTTTATTGCCATCCTGCTGCCAGCAGTGCGATGATGATGATGATGATGATGATAACATTCTTGGCACTCTTTAGTTGGGCACTGCATCATGTTGATCACACTGGTGTCACATTACCAAGGCAGCCATTAACAATGAAAACAAGCCCCACATCTTTTTGTAAGCCACAGTAACCACTCAGCAATGAGCCATAAAAACAAGCCCTTCATCATTACTGTCATTTTTTCCCCCTACCACACTTGTATTTATTATTGAGTGTGGTTGGGGGGGATTAAGTAGAAATTGAAAGAGACCACGGCATAACCGGAACAACCAATATTTTATTACCAAGTGTGTGTACCTGTGAACAAACTGCATCTTCCGATGTGCTACTCGGTGACATTGATTGGCCATCACCGTGCCCACTGTTACATAGTCAAAGTGTAAATTAAGGCAGGTTTAAGGTTAATTAAGATTAGCGAATTGGCCGTGTCTTCAGAGTTTCTTTTGCACACGCTGTGATCTCCTGCTGTGATACAAACCCCGGATCGACAAAGCAGCTCAGATATTTCTGTGTGATAGCCCTGAGCTCAGTTTTGTACCATCAGTCCTGGCGTCGCCACTCCTCATTGACTCCCAGATATGCACAATGTTCATTCCATTCATGTTGTGGGCTAACGTGTGTGAGTGCAGTTTGGAGAGACCAGCTGCTGGCAGAGCGAGGGTCAGAATGTGTCCAGCAGCCCTTTCTACATTCCCCGTGTCTCTTCTTGCTGTCCTCACTACACAAATGCTGCCATCACTTAATCCCCTGTGCTTTATGTAATGTGCTGCTCTGTTTGCACAGATTTGGATAAAGGACCCAAGTCTCTTAAGTCACGCTTTACCAACCAGTGCAGTCGTTACACTTCTGTCTGTAAAGTATCTTAATGTCCACAAGCAGTTAGCATACTACAGGAGCTACTAATAAGTCTACAATGTAAACTAAGCATACTGGACAGTGTCCAAAAATAAAGTCCTGTTTGTCAGCCAAAACAATGTAATTGTTTACATGCATTTGCCTTAATGTAATAGTATAAGTTTATATTTTGGACAAAAGGCAAATTGGATTTGAAATGAAACTGCCATTGTGAAGGTGAAATTCTGACATTTGAGCCTTTTTATAGGCAGTCCACTGGACAGGCCACAAGTTATCAATTCATCTTGAGTCTTGGTTGGTGGTTGGTGTCGAGTCTTTCACAGTCTCCAGCCTACAGCCATAATCAGACAGCTGATATCGTCCTGCCTGGGAAGGCTCTGCCAAGTGTGTACTGCAGCCGCCTTCACTTCCTGCTCGTCTCTGAGCCTTTTTGTTGTGAGGTCGCTTTCTGCACAAATCCGTTGACTCATGTTTCATTATTTCATCATAATGGATAATGACAATTTACAGAATTCTATCAGTGCGTTGATAGCTATGTCAGCTAAGTGCTTCCTGTTTTCTCCTTTGGCTTCATCCCTACCCAGGACTGGGGGTTGAGCAGCACGCAGAGTGCTTTTGTTGACAGATTGTCATTATAAAGCGCTTACATACACTTCTTGTTTTCTCAGAGCTGGCCCTGGAGTCTAACCCGTCGGACCACGCCCGAGCGAGCACCATCTTCCTCAGCAAGTCCCAGACAGACGGTGAGCAATCCTAACATGACACACACACACACACAGCAGGGATTCACATTAAATGGCTTCCCTAAAATCCATTTGAGGAACAAACACACCTAAACACATGATTTAGTGTATGTAGAATATTAAGAGAGATATGGTTTCAGAAGTTAATTCTGTACTACATTGTTTTTCTGTTGATGCAGT
Source organism: Morone saxatilis (assembly GCF_004916995.1). Taxonomy (NCBI): domain Eukaryota; kingdom Metazoa; phylum Chordata; class Actinopteri; family Moronidae; genus Morone; species Morone saxatilis. Next base: position 20,010,368 of record NW_023340095.1, on the reverse strand, counting down.
TATCTAATCCTAGGCCATGTTTTTATAGTTGTTGCAGTCCTGACAGTGAGGTTAAAATGTTCATGACCTAATTCACTGTAGAGCTTGATTAAGTTGTGCGCATCACACAGCCACTGGTGCCACAGGCATCTCTAACAATCAAGTCGATAGGTGATTATAACAGGTTCTTTCTATACTTGGACTCTTTTAGATGTCTTTACTTAGCAGTAAGGAAACAGTCACAAAAAATGTAAAAAATCATGTATAATACTTCATTTGAGTCTGTACTTACCTTGTTTTATAAGACAGTGAGTTCAGTACTGAGCACTCTTCAATTCTTCTGGCTGGGCTTTATTGAACATCTTTCTTCCTTTACAGTACGAGACAAGAGGAAAAGCAACCACATAAATCATATCAGTCATGTAAGTGTCAAAATGAAAAAGTTGATTATAAATGTAATTGTGGAATATGTATGCTATATTCTCCTTACTGACCTGGTGGTGAGTTCACACTGTATAATGGGCAGTTAAGGTTTCTCCTCTTAGTAGATATTTTGTGTTTGCATTTAGTATCTCTATATTTGCAAATGTTTGTATCAAATTCAGAATGCCATGCAAGTACTCAGTGTTAATCTAGAATTGTATTGCTGTCAGTGTAGAAAAACCCATGGACCACTATTCAGAAAAGTGGAACCAGTCTAAAGAAACGCAGCCATCAAGACTGACTGTGTGATTTCAATGTCTCAAGGTATCTCCTGGTCCACTGTCAAAGAAATACAGCTCCTGTTCCACAATCTTCATAGACGACAACACCGTCAGCCAGCCAAACCTCAAAAGCACAATCAAATGGTGAGAGCCTTTCACACACACAGAAACACACAGTGCGTGCTGTCCAATAGTCCCTCATTTCACATGGGAAAATCCTGTTACATCACAGCGTGGTAATCCTAAAGTAATACTTGATGGATGCATGACTTAAACAGATGTTCTCATGCCTAATTTAGGACTCCTCTCTAATGACATTATTTTAGTCAATCTGAATCACATTTCACAAGGATTATCTCGTAAAATACTAAGCTGTCAAACACTAACCCACACTTTTTTTTAATTTTCCCTTTTCTTTCTTTCTCCAGTGTCACGTTAGCAATATACTACCACATCAAAAACAGGTAGGTGTACATGTACATTTTTGTGGAACATTATGTCACCAGAACTGGTTTGTGCGTGAAGTATGTTGACAGATGTGTTATGTGTTCTTCAGGGACTCAGACAGGTCACTGGACATCTTTGATGAGAAGTTGCACCCCTTATCAGTGAGTATGTTGATGAGATTTCCTCAAAGTAACAATGAGTTCTGCTCCCATCAGCAAAACAGATGAATGAAAAGTAATTCTTTCAAGCTAGTTTTGATTCATTAAGTCTTTAATTATGAACTAATTAATTATTATTTAGTCCGACCAGTCAGTCGGCCTGAGCAACTTTAAGATGTTGCTTTATTTGCATTTACTTACTTGTTGAATCAACAACTGGAGAACCATGACCATATACCATACACCAAGATAACAAATGAGAAGAGTACAGCCATGTGAGACACAGTGGTGTCCCGATATCAAACTGGGCTCTGTGTGGTGACAGTTGTACCCACTTACAGGGGTCGTTTAAACTGAGATTTTACTGGACTGACCTGGTATTGAGGGCTATCTCCCAAGACCCTGGGAACAGAAAAAATATTAACAGTATTTGTAAGTAGTGCATCATTAAAGTGGATGTGATTCACTGGCTAAAAAAAAAAACAAGAAGGGGAAAAAAAGTAATTTGTCATTCTCTCTTGTGGTCTTTTCTAAGTGGTTTCTATTCAGTTATAGACTTGTGGTAATGAGGCATGAGTGGTGTCTCATTTCACAATGAAGTTGTTTTAAAGCCGACCATAGCTCAATTTTTGGAGGGCCACTCCAAACTGAAGATGACATCGAATAGAGGGCACGGTTAAGAGGAACATTTGGGGCAAACTCAATATCAGTGTTGACAGTCTCACAAGTGCCTTTCACATGAAACAAACATTACTAAATGTCTGCTTGCAACAAGCATGTTTGTGGCCTTGTATATAGAAGGAAAGTTCTGATGTTTTTTCCAGAAATGTGGATATTCTCCCTGTACGGGTTGTGCTGTCTCTGCACTCGCTGCCCCTACAGCTTTATAATTAAACATGATGTTTACATAAATAGTTTCAGACATCAGACATATATCAAGAGAAGAATGGAGAAGCATATCATTCTCGATGAATTCATAACCGTACTTGCTTCGCTCAGACGTGTATGTGTGAACTGTTTATCCCATACAGAGAGAGCCAGTGCCAGACGACTACAACCGTGTAGACCCAGAACACAAACTGATCTACCGCTTCGTCAGAACACTCTTCAGCGCTGCACAGCTCACAGCAGAATGTGCCATTGTCACTCTAGTAAGTCTGTCTCTGTAATACTGGGTAGTACACACTTAATTTGGCTTTAACCAATAGATTGTTAGAATAATGATTTTATTGTTGGAATCCTGGGAATCAATGTAGAGATTAATAGGTTTTAGTTGAGTGCAACATTCTTTTTAGGCCTTTTGGCCCTGCAGAGAATGAAACTCTTAGAGCACCTCTCAGTTTTGCTGGGAAAAGTGCATATTTAATAACACAGAGCTTTGGTATGAGCTACACAGTCTTGAATGACATCAGACACATTTGAGTCTAGAAGATGTTATTGTGGAGGTTTTAGAACCCCATATATAACCCTGTTGAAACCCTGTCTGAAATCTATCAAGACACTGAAACTACATTTGGTAAAGTGTATGGTAGAGAATGTAGTTAGTGGTGGAGTACATGGAAATAAATACTGTGCTATTACTACAAACTAGTCACCAGAGGGCAGTACACTCTTGCAAACTGACATGTCCCAAATAACACAAATGACACTTGTCAGGTGAGTGTCTGTGTTATGATCACACAAAAAAAGCATTTGAGGCTTGGAGTAGACGGATTCTTGGTTGCATTAGAATTGTGATTTTTACGAGACAGATCTCACAGGTTTGAATTTAACATTTCTGTCTTTTTAACACAATTTTACCAAGTGAGGTGCAGAGGCAAAAATGCATTAAAATGTTCTATTTTCAAAATGTTTTTTTTTTTT
>NW_023340095.1:20006345-20007117 GCF_004916995.1 Morone saxatilis | reverse complement strand
CCCCCCCCCCCCCCCCCCAGTATAAGAAATATAACAACAAAGATGCACTTAAAGCAGACAGAAGAAGAAGTGCTGGCAGAGATGGAAGCTGTAGCATCTCCGCTGTCGCTATAAGCCAGTGAAGAGGCCAGGGGCTGCACTTGGAGCACCCAGGCTTTATTTCCTACAATTGCTTTTCCTGTCTGTCTGTGTGTGTGTGTGTGTGTGTGTGTGTAAAAGAGGTTGGAAGTGCCTCCTTGCTTTTTGTGATTTGGAAAGGTGCGTTCACTGCCTGCATGCTTGTTCTCTGTCTGCGAGCCCCCATCCCTCTCGGACTCTCTCTCTTTCCCCTCATATATCTCTGACCTACACTGTCTCTGCCCCGTTTTCATTGCTGCCATTGAAGTGTCTTTGTGAGCCTGGTCGGGTCTGGATGGAGGGATGGGAAGAAGGGTAGAGAGAGAAACAGAGAGAAATGCAGGGGAGGGTCTCAAGTGCTCTCACTGCTTCTACATAATGGCCCTGGCTCTCGCCCACTCCATTAGTTGCCCTGGGAGACCAGACATCACACACACACTCACGCTCACTCTCACCACCTTTGCTGACCAACAAAGCATCCTAGATGCTGTCTCCTTGGCGACCACCTCCCTTAGCTTTTCTCATGGCTGTGTGATGAGAGGAGGAAGGATGATGGAGGCTGTAGCCTGGAAAAGATGAACTGTGATACTGATACATGTCTGATTACCTGCGTGTGTGTGTGAGGTTGAGTGAGTGTGAAAGAGAGAGAGAGAGA
>NW_023340095.1:19997172-20006264 GCF_004916995.1 Morone saxatilis | reverse complement strand
ATGTCAGACTGGCAAATAACTGACATACATTGGCAATAAGACCATGTCTTCAGTAAAGTCATATCACCGTGCTGCTCAGATGAACAATGACAGCTTTTCAATAGAAGAAAAGCCATTTCTAAAGGTTTGCCCTCAGTAAGTGTGGATGATCAAAGTCATTCACAGGTCTTCATGGCATGACTCCTGGGATTATTATGAAATTATTTTAAATGATCATATGTGAATGTTGTTCTATTGAGTGTTTTTTACAACATTTAGGGTTAGCCTGGTCCTTTTTGAATAACAGCAAAAGCTCAGAAATGCAGATGAAATATGGCTCCTGTGTTCCTCTATTGCCCCGCATTCAATATAGTTTACTATAGAAGAAAGCTATCAGCTAAAGGTTAAGAGTAGAGTTAACAGTCTGCTTGGACGTTTTGACTGTCTGGAATAACCCTCAGGTCTCTTTCCACCGACCAGGAATGAGATGGAGCGCCACTTCCTGGAACTTCTCCAGTTCAATATCAACGTGCCAGCCAGTGTCTATGCCAAGTACTACTTTGATCTGCGGCAGCTGGCTGATGACAACAACCTCAACTTCCCTCTGGAGCCTCTCAACAACCAGCGCGCCCAGAAACTAGAGGTGAGCTCCTCAGACCTCCACTAGTAATTTCTGTTCTTCCAGTGTCTCATCATGATGTGCCTGAAATATTTCCTCACCATTCTGCAGCAAGCAGACTTCACTCTTCACTCTGGCCTCAGATTAGAAGCTGTCTTGGTGAAAATGGTGGCTACTTCAAAGGATAACAGAAAATACTTGTTGATCTTAGCAACTGTTTCCATTGGTTGGCTGTTTTAAGCAGTTTGTGCTGTTTGACCAGGGTGAACTGAGCAAGGCTGTGTTTTAAGGCCTCATACAAACACAGTGAATGATGTACTAAACTGCAGGAGCAGAGAAACAAAACAAGAATTTCCAGTTGAGCTTTCTGCAACAAGAGCTGACTTTTTTTTTTTATTATTCTGCAGAGGGAATCGAACACCTCTAATTAAAACACAATGATCAAGTTTATTTTTTTTTTTTGTCTTTGTGCGTTTGTCCACCCAGGCCATTTCAAGACTATGTGAGGACAAGTACAAGGACCTGAGCCGAGCTGCGATGAGACGATCCTTCAGCGCAGACAACCTGATAGGTATACGACACACCAACGCTGTGCTGTCATAGGTCAGACTGCTGCCGTCTGATTTCCAAAGCCCAGCTAACCCACAGCCAACCCCGGACAAACATAGCCACCTCACAGGGTCAACGCAGCCACATGGGGCAGGATTAAGGCTTGAAAATGCTACTGTATGACCTGCCCTAATGGTCATTTGCATTACGGCTGTAGAGTTGCGTGATTGTCAAATTAAACTTGAAATTGAGGTATTTACAGAAAACTCACCGAAAACTAAACACCACACATCTATTGTTTTTACCAATCCCTTATTTATTTCTTACTTGTCCCTTATTTCCAGTGTTAAGTAGGAATTACTCTACTGCAGTTAAATCTGAGGGGTAGTCTTTGGGTTTTCATAAAAATGTTAATTTTTGCAGAAATATTTCAATTATTCCATGCAGCCTTAAAGGATACAGCTGGTCTAACTTCTGTATTATAGCTGTCACCAAATTCCATGAAAAGACCAAAACCAAGAATGTGTTTGTCTGTCTCTCTGTACTTTCTCACTTCCATACCCTGTGTGTAGCTCTCGGCCCCAAACCTGTTGGTTCCTACTGAAGACAAATATTTAATGTGGGCCACAAACAGTTTAATTATTAAAAAAGGCTCAGTAATTTCCAAGCTGCCACTGTAGTTTCTATCAAACTTTAACTCAAACAGAAGCACATGGTTCCTTTGTTGGGGACTATGTTTAGCAGTGAATTAAAAGTTGGCGTTCCTAGTAGCAGCAGCAGGAGGGTGTGTGTGGGACTGACATAAAAATAAACAGTGTGCAGTACACAGCTACTACAGTATGAACAATGTCACTCTGTGGCCCAGAGGAATAAGGTATTTCAGGCTTTGCATCGATATTTGTCAGTCTGATCAATTTATTGTTGGTTTTGGTCATTTCATGGGATTTGTTGACAAGAAAATGTAGAATATCAGCAGACATATCCTTTAATAGGCCCATCACATGAATGCAAAAGCTGTTCCTTGTAAATTAGAGTTATTACCAAAAGTTACTTTTGAGAGTGTAAAAAAAAAAAGCGGCTTGTTTACTGTTCATTCCAGTGGTGTTGGATTTACTAAAAATCTGAATTTGGATGGAGCATATACTGCATGTCTCAGATTATAAAGTATTGGACTATTCTGCAGGAGATGGCTGTTGTAGTGTCTGGGAATCAGGAGTGCCAACCTGGGGTCAGTTTTACTTTTCAGATACACTTCAGGTGGCCAAAAAGGAGCGGTTTTACAGGTTCTGGATCAGTACTGCTACTGAGTGGCTCGATAAAGCAGTTAGGTCGACATAATGACAAAATATAGCATCCTGACCCCGCCTCAAAGAGCCCGTCAGCACATTACAAAGCGTGTGATTGTCCAAGACCCCGACCAGAGCTTTCCAACAAACTACATAGATATTGAGGGGGGAAAAAAGAGACTGATGGATACTCCCCTCCTTTTTGCTTACTATGTAGGCTACTAGCTGTGAAATTTGTCTTGTTTTTAACTGAAACAAACATTTGCAGATGGAGTATTTTAAATAAACACTAATCATGTAACGAAGATATGTTGTGGTAATTCCAAATTGTGTTGTATGTGTGATGTGTGACCTTCAGGTGATATGTGTTTTTGTGAGCGTTTGATTAGCTCAAAGCTGATTTATCCAGTACAGCCAATCTACAGCCAGTCCCAGTTGCAAGGTTTGTAGTGGTGTGTTGTAGCAGAGGTGGGACACCTCGCCCGGAATAAAGACCTCCTCACAAAATATCAATGCATACACGACCTTTCAGGAAAAGAAGCAGAGGTGCTATTTCACACAGGTAAAGCCATTATATTCAGTGTGGCAGTCACACAGTCCATTTTCTAAATACAAACTGATTATTAAACAAGGAGCAGGCTCACCTACCATCTCGACTAAACAATTTCCTGGATGAGTTGTAAGTATTAGCCTTTCCAAACAGTGTGTTTTTCACCAATCAGAATGTGCAATCATATAAGGTATTTATGTGTATGTAGCTATATGTTTGCATCCTGAGGCAGTGGTTGACTACTCAGTTTTCAATTTAATGCCATTACAGTATGGATTTACCAATTATTGCTATATTCCATTTTTTTTAATCATAGTTTTGTTTTTAGGAAGCAGTTGTAACCATAGACTGGTCATTACATTGCAGCAGTTCTTCCTCTGCTGTAGTTGTAAACGTTTAAAGTAGGATCACATTAATGTTAAAAGGCTAAAAAGCAGTTGTTTTTTGCAGAGCTCGTCTGTGTGTAACTTTACTATTATACAGCTAATGCAGGAATATGGTGAGTTAAACACAATTTCTGAATCCAGTACTGCATTAAGAAACTCTGAAGTTCTAGTGTCGTTGCAGTCTACAAACCATGGGGGAATTTGATTCTGATACAGCCTGAAATAGGTTTGGGTAATATGATGTTATATATGCTGTGAGTGTGAAACAATATTTATTTGTCAACTGTTGTAGACTGTGCCTCACTGTTTATAAAATGTTATCTCTCCCCTAATATCTCTGGTTGCATTAGCTCACTGTGGGCAGTGCTGTAAATCAATAAGCAGGACTTCTGTATGACAGTATTTGAGTTTTCAATCTGATTATGTACCATGATTTTGAAGGTATTTAATATGCCCCTCTATTTTATTAATAAACAGTTCTTATTTACAAGAAAACAATATATTATTGACAATATCATGATGTATTGACATAGTGATAAAGTTACAGTATATGTGAGAGAGGATTTTACCTATACCGCCCAACCCTAGGTAACCCCTAACCCCTGTTTGCATCCTAGTAGACTATATTTCCAATCCAGATTTACTTAGTAAATTATAATTATGCAACACTTTGACCTGTCAGTGATGATGGTTCATGAGTGTCCAAAATGACCTGCATACCAGAGAGTAAACGATAGGTGTGAATGAATGTCTTACTGTTGCACTGTGTTCTGGTCTACGAGGCTAATGTCAGTAGAGAGAGGGCCTGTCAGGCAGCGGTTTAAAGATGGAGGATGGCGCTCGACCACCATTATGACCTCACATGCGCAGCGACACATGACGCATGAAGTGAGTAAGACTTTGTTGATTTGAAGAACAAAGTTCCTCTTAATGCCCTGATGGAGTATCACAGAATGAAAGAGTCGTACTGGCATTGTAATTGATTCCCAAACATTTTGATCTGTTGTCATATTTAGGTCACAAAAGGGTTAAATTTCCACTGTGGAGATTATAACAGAAGCCAATTTCGCCCTGCATATTCAACTTTTAAATCATGTTATTTGACAAATATTGTTTTCTTCGAGTTGAATATGACCACAAATTCAAATGTAGTTCATACATCAGCACACACATCTTAAAACTGTACAAACCACAGTAAAAATACACCACGCTCTGCCAGATATACAGAAACACACAGACGCACACGAGACGTGCACCAAACTCGAGATCAACTCAGTTTTAATTCCACAATATGAATCAAAATCTACAATATTTTTTATATCCTTTGAGGAACTTTGTCCATGTGAAAGCAGATTTACACTTAAACAAATAAACCTAAATGTCAGTTTTTACCAACACGTTCATCATCACTCGTACAATCACATTCACTCACACAAATCAGCCTAATAAATTAGAGATATCATCTAGCATGTGGACACACAGTAGTCTAAACAACACAATTGGTCAACAACAGAATGAAAATATCACAGACCATCACAGCAGGGAGGGAGAAAGCAGAAAAGTTTCAACCCAATCGCACTTATATAGGGATTTTTTTCCCCGCTTTTTGTAGTTTGTGTCTTTAAGGTTACGTTAACAGTTAATTTGTGCACTAAGTGTGACCTCTGTATGGACAGACAGCAGGTACCCTCAGTTTACGCTGTCAGGACCCCTAAAAACAGATGACCCACATTAGACCACAGCTCTCTGCTGATAACTTTCTTCTCTATAACTCATTTATAGGTAGTGTAAATACAGCCAACTGTGTGGATGAAAAGCGGCATCCTCCAAAAGTGCTTGTTTAAAATAATGAAAAATGTTCAAAGTGCTTATTTTGTCCAACCAACAGTTCAAAACCCCAAAATATTAAACTTAGTGTTTTGAATTCATACAAAAGCAATATTTTGTTTTGTGTTCTGCACAACATAATATATAGTATGTCTGACTATATAAGGGGCTGCCACTAATGAGCATCAATCAATGTGCCGATTTATTTTATGATCATTTATAAAATATCAGAAAATAGTGGACATCCCCATCACTAAGCTAATGTCCTCAAATTGCTTATTTTCTCCACCCAACAGTCCAAAAGTCAAAGACATTCACCTTACAGTGTATAAAACGGAGGAAAGCAGCAAATTATCACATTTGAGAAGCATTCTTACTTTAAGTCGATTATCAAAACTGTTACTGGTTAAATTTGTCGATTTTGTTTAATTGACTAATTATTTTAAAACGATATCAGTCTATGACCCTAACATCTTTCTGTTCAGGGTCTATGGCAACAATTAACTAGAAAAGTAGAGCAATGGTTCTCAAAGTGAGGTCCAGGGACCTTTTTAGGGGTCCTTGAGTTGGTTTCAGGGAATCCACAGGAGAACTGTCCAAACAGAAACCCCCAATAATACGAGAATACAAAAGAATAACTATTCCAATAGTGGATTTAACTGTTACCACTTTGTTTGTAATCACTCTTTGTCTTACTCAGCTAAGGGTCTGGGGTCTAATGTCAATCTGTTATGGGGTCCATTTTTCCCCCTGATGTGAAGAACATCAGTGAGCAGTTCCACTGTGAACCAGTAGATGGGGGTAAAGTCCATGGTCAGTTTCATTGTGCAGCTTTAACCTGATCACTGCCTGTTAGCTCCTACAACATGGACAGAACAAGTTCACTCAGAAACAGACTGTAGTGACTTTAACTGTGATGCAGCCTAACAACAGAGCTCAGAGGTCATGACAGTATCCATTATAAAGAACAAATTCCTTTTTGTTTGCTTCCCAGACAACTTCCATGTCTGAGAAGACCTAAACAAACACACCAGATATCACACTCAAACACTGACTTGAAACAACACAACACATTTATGTACAAGTTTATACAATTAGTTTTCTCTGGTGTCTTACACTTAGCTTGTGGCAGTGGCATTGGTTGGTTACAAACTAAAACATATCACACTATACACCTAATTTTCTTTTCTTTTTTTTTTTTACAGGAAACGTATAAACAATATATACATAAATAAATATTTTTCTTCTTAGTGCTCAGGTTAAGCCGATTGGAAGAAGTGTGTGTTATTCCATCTTGGATCCATGTAACTCTGTGGGGTTTGAAGATCTCAGTAAATGTCAACTTTGGTCAGCTGTCTCAGCTCTACTGCTTACACAAGCAGTTCCAATTGTTGGAGTCAGACTTTAGTTTTTTAAATATATATTCTGTGTTGAATTTTCTTTAGTTTAAATTCCCATTACCCAGGTTATTTGTTTGTTTTCCCTTTTTACACTCTGAATCTTTTGATGCATGGTTTCATATTGTCACAGTCGTCTAGTTTTTGTTAGAGCTGAAATTCAGAGCACAGTGATACACAAGCACGCAGTCCTGCAGACACATTCTGGGTGTTTGGATACTTTAGCTGAGGTGACCACTCAGACTGTACGAACATCAGTCCTCTTAAAACGTGTCACTGTGCTGCTCAGTTCATATATGGGATGGAGCAGCTTTATGGTAGATCCCTGATGTCAGACCACTTCCAGTATGTCCAGTTAAAGCAGTACTGGCCTCACTGTACATGGAGGGTGGCGCAGTGGCTTTCTGCAGCCAGCAGGGGCAGCATCGGGCCACAAACCTCCTCCAGGATTCCAAGGTCTTCCCTGACCAAATCCAGACCCCTGAGGTGATGCCCACCACTAAGCACATGAAGTACTTGAGCATGAAGATCGCGTAGTCTGGACCCACGCCTGAGCGCTGGCGCTCGGACGGGCAGGAGCAGGCCAGGGCTCGCTCCCAGCCAGGCCGGTAGTACTGCTCATAGACCAGGCAGGCCACCACGATGGTCGCGGGGACGGTGTACAGCACCGTGAAGAGCCCAATGCGGATCATCAGCCGCTCCAGTTTGTCCGTCTTGGTGCCACCTTGTTTGATGATGCTCCTGATTCGGAAGAGTGAAACAAATCCGGCGAGTAAGAAAAGGGAGCCGGTGAAGAGGTAAACCACGAGAGGTGCGAGTACGAATCCCCTGAGATTCTCCAGACTCTGGTTCCCAACGTAGCAGATTCCAGCGACGGGGTCCCCATCCACAGAGCTGAGAGCCAGGACAATGATGGACTTAACGCTGGGGATGAGCCAAGCGGCGAGGTGGAAGTACTGAGAGTATCCTGCGATGGCCTCGCTGCCCCACTTCATCCCTGCCGCCAGAAACCAGGTGAAGGACAGCACCACCCACCAGATGGAGCTGGCCATACCAAAGAAATACACCAACAAGAAAACGAGGGTGCAGAGAGCGGGGCCAGTGGTGTCGTAGAGGACGTACAGCTGGTCACCACTAACACTGTTGCTGGCGCCACACGCCACTCGCTCATGACCTGCCACCAGGCGGATGATGTAACCCAAAGAGACAAACAGGTAGCAAGCAGCCAGGAAGATGATGGGCCTCTCTGGGTACTTGAAGCGTTCCATGTCAATGAGGAAGGTGGCGACAGTCGTCAAGGTGGAGATGAAACACAGCACCGACCACAGTCCCACCCAGAAGCTGGTGAAGGCGCGTTCGTCGGCTGAGAAGTAGGGCTGGTGGCAGGGCTGGGCGCAGTTGGGTATGGGGCCGGTGTGGACCTGGCTGTACAGAGTGTGGGACTCCCTCTTGATGGGGACCAGGGGTTCTCGACAGCGGCACTCCCTGTCACACTGCGGTGGGCTGGGGGGTCTGGTCCGGCCTTTAGGGGTGGGCTTGGGGAAGGGTGGAGCCAGGGTGGTGGTCTCGCTGCTGTTCTGGTCCATGCACAGGATCTCACCGCCCAGCTGGGGCAGCTGTTCGCAGCTCATCCTCTCGGGCCACTCGAAACCGTACTGGCTCATCAGAGGGGAGCAGCCTCGTTTGGCCCGCTCACACACGGAGCGGCAGGGGGGCAGCGGCTTGCGGTAGTCCGGCAGGCAGATCGGGGTGTACATGCTGCACAGGAAGAAGAGCAGGTCTGGAGAGCAGCGGATCCGGACCAGGGGCCAGAACTGGTGGACCTCCAGTCCCACCTCCTCTTGGGTGTCATGGTTGAACTGATTGGGCATGTAGGTCAGGTTGTAGCCGATGCCCCTGCACATGGGCACAGTTATGGGCTCACACACCAGATCCTTGGAGGCTCCTAACGTGAGACCTGGACACTGGAACAGCAGCAGCAGCAGCACGAGGGGCCGCGGGAGCACCGGGCTGCACGGCGGGTCCCTCACCGTGGATGCCATATAGACAATAAATATTAAATTATTTTAGAATTATTAATTTAGAGTCATTAAAACAAGGAAAATAAAGAGAGCAACGGAGGGAAAAGTAGCTTCTTCTAATGTATGATCAGTCACAGAAACTTCTTGTGCTGGACAGACCGGCTCCAAAGGGAAACGCACCTTTCAGCCTCTGCCTTCAGCCTTCAATGATTGAAACCAAAGGAGCTGAACTCCTGGCAGTAAATCCAGTTTGTCCATAAAGGTCCACAGAGCGCCAGGCGAGCCTCTACTGTCAATCATTCACCGGAGCTCCGCAATCATTACGGAGAAAGTTCATCTCCGGTAGTCACGTTCCAATAAATTTAACGACCCTGTAACATTTTTAACAGCCCGGTTTGTTCCCGACAGCTCGCAAACACCAGAAAAAGTCGCATCGTGAGACTCACGGTCGGTGAAAGAAGAGTAAAAAAAAAAAAAA
>NW_023340095.1:19994719-19997072 GCF_004916995.1 Morone saxatilis | reverse complement strand
AAAAAAAAAAAAAAAAAATGTTAGGGAAAATGTCTAACAGTGTCCGGTCTCTGCGGCCGGAGCCCGGTGTGTAAAATCCACTTGACGTCTCCTCTCGGGTCGGTTTATCCTCTCAGTGGCACTGACACCGCTTTCAGACACATGTTGTTCTTCTTCTCAAAGTTTTCACAAGTTGCTTCCTCTGCGGGGGAACCGGAATAAAACAGTCATAAATCCGGAGAGTCGGTCAGGGTGAAAGTTATCTCGCGTTATCACGTCGAGCAGCGTGCCGTGCGGCGGCTGCAGCCTCCACTGAGCCCCAGGACGGAATAAAGTCCGTCTGAGACTGCAGCACCTCCTCATCACACACAGGGACCGCTGCGTTCAGGGGCTGTCGGACGTGTCACCATTACGGCACACTGAAGGGTTTCTAGCCAGGCGAGCATGAAGCCGACTCTGTAAACACCGGTTGATGGCAAAGCGTTCACACAAGGAGATTTATGATGATATCCTCCATATGGAAACAAACCTGAGATGAAAGATGAGACGTTAACAAACACCTTTTACTCAGTGTTTATTAATAATTATTAGACCCTCATCACCAACAATAAGTGAATCAAGTCAATATTATGTGTATAAAGTGCTTTAGGAGTGCAATTAAAGACACAATAAAGAAAAACGACGAAATAAAGTGGAATAAAATAACAAAACGAAAGCAATTTAAAGAATAAACTAAACAAAAAAAGCTTTAATTGTAATCTCAGTGCAGTAATAGAAAAATGCTCTAGTCCTCACTGTGGTGACTTTGTAATTCTGCAGGAAAGTAACTAAGTACATTTACTTCAGCACTGTAAAGGTGCAATTTTGAGGTTCTACTCAGTTTTATGCTTTTCTGTTATTTTTCAGAATTTCTTGATACATGAATTAAACATCAATTATTAAACGTTTTGGGGGAAAAAAACATTTTCTGAAATGATTAATCAACCCTTTGCTTTAGTAGTAGTTTTATTTTTTACATGAGCTCCACCTCAACCCTCTATATCATTTAAATTTCGACCAATAGTAATCCAATTATAGCCCATAATATACTGTATACAATAATGTGTCACTCTGAAAGGAGCCATTCTGCGTAGTAACACCAGAGAACTCTCTCAGGTCTGGATTTGTCATTTCTAAACGAACTTCACTTCGAATCCAAACGAGTTGAATTCATTAAAATGTGAACTTCCTTTGTTTCTTTCCTTTTCATTCTGCAGCTCAGTGAAGCCTGACGTCTACAAAACTGCTTCTGACACAGTCCATGTTGTACTCGTCTCTCACCAACAGCACCTGAACGCATCAGTGAGTTGTATTTATGACTTCCTGCATTAAGAGGTAGGAGTTTACCAGGAGAACTTGAAGGTATCAGATGATGGATTAAGGTCTCTCCATCTCTGGCAACCCAACCAAACGACCACACACACACACACACAGACACACACACACAGACACACACAGTTTTCACAGTTTTGTTTTGTTTTTCATTTTTTGAATATTCGTTGCTCATTGTCTCACTCTAACAATGCTGTGATTCCTAATTTTTCATCGAACACAATGCCTGTTTTACATTTGTTTCTATCAGACGGTCAGTTCAGTTACAGTCCTTGTGTTTTTGGTGTAAATGTATTGATCTTATTGCATGATACATGGCCTGGTGTATGTACAGAGAAATACTGTTCACATACACTGTCCCTGACTTCTGACAGACCGCTAATCTCAGTTTGTCATTAACATGCAGCAGCAGTGTGTGTTTGTCATTTCCTGTTACCTCTGCGTACACTGAAGATGACAGCGGGACATGATGGACTGACACATTTAATGCAGCACATACAACAGAAATAAAAGCATGTACATTCTTCTGATTAGCTATTTATTTTTACATATATATATAAATATATTACATTTTCAGACACTATTTTTTCTTGCCAAAGAGGAACCCAATTCCTTGTCAGCGTCTTCTTCCTCTGTCATTTCATTGCTGCCAAGTCAGTGTTGCATTATAGAACTTATTGATCAATCAGAATAATTGAAAAAAAGTGGTGCTCAATAACTGATATCATGACTCTGCTCTCTCCCGCTCTCTTTCTACACACAGCCACACACACAGCCATATCCACTGGACAAAGGTCACAACGCTGTCTGGGGGACAAAGGTCTCAAAGGGTGTGTGTGTGCGTGTGTGTGTGTATGTGCTCAACATATCAGCCAATACAAGTTTTTTTTAGTCTGATTTACCTTCACTCAGGTAGGTTACTTTGATAAATGAAAGCAAGCGGCGAGGATTTCATTTGTTAAGCCTGGACAGCATCAATCTCTCATGTGTACACACACACACA
>NW_023340095.1:19975107-19994619 GCF_004916995.1 Morone saxatilis | reverse complement strand
TGTGATTACTTGTTGTTGATTTCCCAGCGCTGCCAGGGCCTGGTTTTTGCACTAAGAACTTAAGTGAGAACACAAGGAACGTGAACCTGCATCCCTCGCTGATTACACTACACAACACACACACACACACACACAAACGTGTACGTCGTATACCGTACCGACTACTAACTTAACCTTCTGTAACTAATTTTAAGCATCCTATCAAGAGTTTCTAACTTGCAATATAGAGTAGGCTCCAGATAGATTTCTAAGACAGATTATCATGTAAAGCTCACTTCTTGCTCTTGAATAAAACTACAGAGCCTGTGATCATACTGAGCTTAAAAGGTCCGAAAACACGTTTAAAGGAAACTCCACCAATTTATTATTGATGTCTAATAACATCATCGGACTCACTACGGACAGTATAAGGCTTAAAGTATTACAACTGATGCAGCAGCAGAACCAGAGATATCATCTCTTTTATTCCACTAATTCTTCTTTGTCAAAACTTGCTGTCTACATTACCCACAATGCAACTTGACCAGAGGCAGCTGGGTCAGAGTTTCAGGTGCGTTATGCTAGTAGCAGCTAATATATCTTCGAGCAGAGATGAGGAGGTGAGGTCTGGTAAGCTCTTCACACCCCCAGATCTTTTTCATTTTCAAACATGTGCAGCTCCCTCTGGAGCCACAAAAGGCTTTCTACAACTCCTTTCACATATGCAGTCGTTCTCCACCTGGAAACACACTTTGATATGTAAAATCAGTGGAGTGTTCCGATGGATCACGAAATCCATTTTCAACTCCTTTTAATTCATGTGAGGTGTGTATGTAGCCCGCCTGTATTCACCCAAAACGGACAGCTAGCTGTAGCTGTTAGCTGGCTAACTTTTCCTTTTTTTCCTCTTTGTCGTATATGAAGTCCAACAGCTCTGGAAAACTGCAGAGTTTTTGCAATTTTTGAATCGTTTTCAGCTCCTTTTGGCTAAATTACCACGTCCTTAAACAAATCCACATCTGTGTCCTTATGCCTTCTTCCAGTAGAGACAGAAAAATAACTCAGGCAGACAAATCCATGTCTGTCAGTGTCCACACGTGATTTTCTGTTGACTTGATGTAATCTTGCCGCCTGTAACCCTCCCTTCGTGTTCAGTCTGAACACACCTTTAGGCTATTTACTTACAAATAATGTAAACTTTACTACAGAACATATTGCCAACGCATACTGACTGTGTTTTTCAACCCTCCCAGGCAGCCGCTTTCATGTCAGCACTGAATGAAAATCAACGTGCAGGGACTTGGAGCTCGTTTGAGCGAGGCGATCCGTCACTGTGAACAAACATCACGTCTGCTTTTGTTGTCAGAGTTGCATTATTGTTGCGGTGTTCAGACTCTTTGCATCAATCTGTATTTACGCCTGGCTCCATTTATGCTCTGCAAGAAACCAATGGATGCCTGGGAGGGAGGAAAACACATTAAAAGGTCTGAAACAGCCCAGCATGCTTGAAAATACAGTAAAGTCACACACCTGTGATTTATAGTGAATGCTTTCATATTTAAAGATGAGATCTCGAGGGTTGTGCATGGAGAGGTGTTGCAACAGTCTACTGTTCGTTTTGTTTTGTGATACCACCGGGCTAATGTTGATGATGGATCCAAAATACATAAAGCTGTTCATCATTTGGACAGGACACAACAAGTCAATCAAAAGAGTACAAAGAGTATCTGACTGTAGTGAATGTGCTGGTTCATATGTTTTACCAAACTCCACCGTACAGAGGAATGTAATAACATTTTCTATTAAAAACTTTACAGATACCGCTTGCATCCATTATATCAAATATAGGAAGAAGGACCCTAATCTTCACCAAGGTGGAAGGAAGCTGTGTCTGGGTCTTAGCTGGGCGTAGAGACAGCATTCATGTTCAGACCAACAGGTAAAAGTACACAGCCTTCCTCTTCTAAATGCAACCAGCTTGTCTCTAACTGTGTCTGTCTGCTGTTCGGTGCTGGGCTTTTTAGAGCTTTATCACTAAAAACAGCTCTGAGAGCGGTGAGTGAACCAAAACAATGAAGCTGTGGCCGAAACTCGCTGTAAATCTCCATAAAGCCGAGGAGAGGTTCAGGTTCAGGTGATAATTCTCTGTAGGTTCCTCAGTACGAGCAACCACCAATCACAGTGTTCACATTATTTCTTACATTGTTATTATAAAATATTGATTATAGACACTTCAGGGACTTGTTGTTGAAGCTCAGAATTACATTTTGCCACTTTTAAACGATTTGCAATATATGACAATGTGCAGCTTCTGGAAGAGCTTTGGAGCCATGAGGAGGCGAACCAGAGACATAGAAGTCTCTGCCACAGAACAACCCATGACTGTTTGAATCAGACTGAACTTACAGGTTAATGGTGAACAAGGTGGTTATCTGAAGATGGTTTCTAAGTTTTTAATGGATGCTTTTAGGCTTTTTTACTCTTTGCCTGTGTAACTGCTGTGGAGTTACTGTCCTCCATGAAGCCTGCAAGGTCGGAGCTAATGTTGGCACCTTATTGTGATATAGTTTTAGTCTATTGACATGAATGTATTAGTTTTAGTCAAACTTTTCTTTTTGAGATTTGTATTAGTGTCAGTCTAATATGTATAGACTGCATATTAGAAACTAACCATTGTATTGTTAATCAGCACAAAGCCCGAACTGCCGGTTTCAGTCCACAGATATTAGAGTTGTTAAGTGTCAAAGCCTTTTTGAAACAACATCTGTTCCTGTGTGGTTTTATTTCTCCTCCCTGTGGGCTCGTACAGGTGTCTGCACAAAGCCTCTCTCCTGCTGTACACACACACACACACACACACACACACATTTCTCTCCGTTGATAAGGGTGAGAAACGTTTAATTATAGTTTATTTAATCTCTCATTAATCATTTGTTATCGGTTCTATTTGGATTTTAGTTTATTGTTTTGAGTTTTATTTTCTCCAACAAAGGTGCAGCTACAGTATATTGACATCAAAGATAAGTTCTGTTTAAATGCAGTCAGTTCCGCCATGAAAATAATCTGGTACCATTCTGCCCACTGATTTATGTTCCTCATATTACAGGTATATTTACATAATACTGCATTATATAACCAAAGACTTCATTACTGATGTAAGCAAAACAACTAACGACTGATTTGATTGGTAGTGGTTTGTCACTGGCTTCTAAAATCAGGATAAACATGAAGCCCATAGTAACCTCAGATATGTCCCGTCCATTGACTATATAGAATTAGTGAATCTTCAGTCTGTGAAGGGAAAACAACCCACCTGCATTATTTCTAATGGCCAGCAGAGGGCAGCTCCATGGGCTGCAAAAATTAAGTCTGATAGTATTGAGTCTTATAGAGAAACAACTCTACTTCTCATTTGATTTATTAGCTCAGTAAACAGTTTCTTAAAGAATGTATGGCGTCAATCACTAGTTTCAAATCTTCTTCCATACAGCATGATGTTCATTTAGTGAATTATGGTCCAGTTTAGAGTAAAATAGACCATAGAACAGGGTATGCTTTTGGGTGTGGCTACCTTGAGATTTCTCGCCTAAAATCTTTTCTCAAACGTATTTTAGTGTACTGTTTATCAGCAATACGAAAAGCCTGTTAAGGTAGGTGAGCCTGCCGTGGTCAAAAGTCAAAAGTCAATATCTAAGCGCAGCCAATGAGCACGGCTCCACCAACTACTCACAAACCGCAATGGGTGACAGCACTTGTCTCTGGTAATTCTGCTTTCTGAGTGTGGCAGAGAGTCACTGGTCTGCCTTTGCATAACTTCAATCTTCAGAGGGTGTATGTGTAGGCCCTCTGAGTGGAACATCTGCGTACCTTCAATCTGAAAAATGCCAGACAAGTAATGCGTGTCACTACGCTACAACAATGCCTACAGAAATACATGGTGTGAAACCACGTCTTCGAAGCCGAGGTCCAGAAGCAGTATGGGACAGGACTACTACACGTCCGTGGTGTCCGCAGTTTTAACCTGTTTATAGACCCAATAATTGAGCAAATCAAAACTGACATTCATTATGCCCAGTGTATCCAGTTTAGATAAAGACTTTTAGAAAAACCAACAATTAAGATCATGATAGGATGATACCCACATAAAACATGGAATTGGGGATTTCTTAAATACCTAATTGTTTAATGTTTGGTTGACGAGGAAATCAAAGAGTTCTCCAAGGTGTTGTGGTTCCTGCTGGTGGAATAAAGGTTTCTTGACTCAGCATTTGTAAAAGCCCTGGCTATCGGCCTGCCTGTGAACTTGGGGAGAAAAACAAATGCATCCATGGTATTGGCAGGCTTCAATAACCTATTTGGACTGCGTCTAAGCCTGGTGAGGAAGATGGTTTTAATGTTAATCGCGATCCGAGAAAGCAGAAGATCTAACTTACCCTTTACCATTGATAAAAGCCACACGGACAATCCCGCTTGGCTCAGACCTGCTGAAAACCTCAACGTGGCCAAACGAGCCTCTCTGGAACAACCCAGGTCACTGGGAACCACTGGGCCCCTGCCCAGCTTTTGTGTAGCCAGCTCCGCTAAATGATCAGGGGGCCACTGCTGTGTGTGTCTGTGTGTGGTGTGTGTTTTGTGTGTGTGTGTGTGTGTGTGTGTTAAAGGCATACACCCTGCTCTCATGTTGGTGAGAGCAGAGGCCCGGTCCTTCACTCTCTGGTGACCGTTGTCCAACGTCCCCCTTTCCTCCTCTCCCTAGCTCGTCTTCTTTCTTTTCCGTTCCGACCCCCCCGTTCTCTTTTTCTCACTACAATGTCTTTTGTTTTCATTTTCGTCCCCGGCCATTTTTGCTCCGTCGTGTGTTCAGGTCCTAAAACTGCAGTTCTTGACTTGCGGCACGCAGGCCATTGGAGAAGAACAGCCAAGGCTCGTTCCCAGGCTCGCTCACAGGTCTCTGCATTCGCCACTGTTGTGGGCCGTGCTCCACAAATGCACTAATTGCGGATGCACATTAAGGCGGTCGAACCAGCTTCGACATTGCCCCGCTGTCGACATACATCACCAGGCAAATGAATTCACAGTCCTGAGCCATCCCAGGGCTCTTCAGACAATATGCCATAATTCACTCAGGCCAGGGTTCACATGCCACGCTTCTTCTTATTCACAAATGAATCTGTTTTCTTTTTTCTCTCCCAGCTCCATTTTGAGGTTCGAAGGTCGTAACCTTGACACACCGCCCGCAAAGCTGAACCGTTATCCGCGTTCAAGCTTGTCATCTGAGCAAACTCCTAAAAAACTCCGTGTTGGCAAGTCCGTCAACCCGAAGGTCCAGGTTAGCGCTGTTCGAAGCTTTTCGATCATATTCAAACATCTTCGTCTTCCTCCAGCAGAATGGAGTTTAACTCCGGTGGTCTGAAATTTGTCAGTGGGGCGCGACGAGAATGTAAAAAAATCCCATTTTAATTTCAGTTGGCTTGGATACGCAGAAGTCCATGAAAACAGAACTAACACCTCAAACTTTCATGGACGACTGGGAAACAACAGAGGAGATTGTGCTGATATGACTGGAACTATGACACCACTGGCGTTTAACTTTAACACTGCATTCTGTATTAATAAACCTTATCTATTTCTTTTATCTCACAAAGTACAGGTGTCAAACATCTAAATGCACGTGAGTAGCAGCGTCTCGTATTCAACTTACATTACTTGGGTACATGTTTTCTTAGTTAACTTATCCGCAATCGGAATGCGGATCGAAAGCTCTAGAACAGCTGCTAAATGGACCTAGTGGCGAGCTGGTTCACATTCCTGCATCACTGACCCACGACTCCCACCTTTCCCCTCCGTAACCTGGGTTGGTCAGTCACTTCTGGGACGACCCAGTTTCTTGTGAGACCCCACGTGGGGCTCGAGTCAGACAGGGTCCAAAGTGTATTTAGTGTAATCAGATCTGGTAGGGTCCTGTTCTGTGGCTGCTGATCTCAGGTCTGTGTGTCTAATACCTGAATGGATCCTGACTCTGATCACATTTTTTTTTTAGGCGGACTCGCAGCGTAAACCGTGAAGAAGAATGCCGTGTTTGTGTGCTCATTAACTCGGAGCATCATGCTGCTGCCACCGCTGGTCGTTTTCATTCTGTTTGGGTTTGTTCAGGTTGACTGCATCTGGGATTGGGTCTAATTATCCTCTGGTGTATGTCGGACAGGTTTTGACAGTCCTCGATTGGATTGATTTATGCAGCTTGAGTTCTGGGATTGGTCTTCCATTTGTTTGTTACGGATCGGTTTCAAAAGCCCTCTACAGGCAGGTGCTGAGCGTGAGCCTCAAACTATCACATTTTAAAGCAACACTCCCTGATTTTGTTGCCAAGCCCGTAAATCCCTTAATTTTGTCTGAACTTGCTGCTGGTGTTAGTTGTGAATTACGCCATAAGACATGACTATTTTTGCAATTTTTGCTTTCTCCCACAATGTATTTGCAAAATGCCTAAAAACATTGCAACATGCATTGTAATTGTTTTAGAAAAGCTACTGTAAAATAATTTACAACAATCCCCCAAAGTGCCTGCAAAATCCTGCAGGGACTGATGTTTCATAATATCATTTCATGGGACCTTTAACACTCCTGTTTCCCAGTGATGGTGAGACTCTGACACGCTGTGTTGTTACAGATCGGTTAATTGGTGAGCTGTTGACATGGATGCCAGTGTGAAGGTGTACACATCAGGTTTAACTGTTAATGCTGAGGTGAGCAGTTTGCTTTCTTTCAGTTCTGGTTGCGATTTGCCCGGGAATGACACATCTGGGGCCAGATGTAAAAACCATGCTTACACACGAAAAGATGTATAAAGATCCACCCGCAGTGAGAATGTGCATACAGCTTTCACACCACATCGTCCTTTCAGTCTTTTAGTGCGAGTTGGCAAAAAGGGAAAAATAAAAGTGAGAATTTGGGTGAGACTTTATGACGAGCTGTATTCTTTCAGTGCACTGTGTTAGGATGCAATCTGTAGTTTAAAAACTAACACTAACATGGGCATGTGTGTTTGATTAACAACCTTTTTGACAACCCTTCATTTTGTCATGTTTGTCACTGCATTATGATAATTAATATATAAATAATCAAATAAATACATGATCTTTACATTATTGTCCTGTATTGTTGACAAATAAGAATAACCTTCAGGTGAGTGACCAATTAACAATTAACTGCCTCTGTTAATTGTTAATTGGTCACTCACTCTCCCATTCGCCTCCCTTCATTCTATTATGTTCATGCCAGAGTGTCGGGGTCCAAATAACACGTTTTTGTTACCACCATTACCTCCAGTTCACATCGCACGTTCTTCTTCTTCTTCAATGCTTCCGCCTTTTTCCCTCAAAACTAATCTAAATGCTGATCCTTCAAATGCTAATCAGGCAGTCGGGGTGTGTTTCAAGCCATTTATATTAAATTGTGAGAATGGTTTTAGGATGATTGAGCTGTATGAGGGAGAAACACGTGGGAACAGATGTACGTAAGGTTTGCTGCATATGCATGCTTCCTGTTTTGTGTGAGTTTTGTGGCCCCGGGTCTACTACAATTGACAAAACAATCCCACAGCAAGGTCCAATAGTAGCCGATCTGGATCTTTTGATCCTAACATAAGATCTTGCTCAACAGATGGAGGTTGAGGAACCTTACAATTCCAAGACAACTGGGCACATCTGCTGACAAAGACAGTGCTGTTGAACTATTTAACTAAAATAAACCCAAAGGAATATAAAAGCGGCAGAAGTTAAAGGAAGTCAAACCTAAATGTCCTCAGCAGAACAACATGAACATTTCTCCACACAGGATTAAAACACTTACTATTAAGAAGTTTGTCTTTATTGGCATCAGTGGCTAGCGGACAAATTGGAACAAAACCAGACAAGAGGAAGGGCTGATTAAATAAAAAAAACTCAACTTCCTGTACTTGCATAAGAGTTTGGCTGCAATGGAAGAAAAAAAACAGATTAAAAAAAATAACTTAAGTGCAAAAAAAGAATATTTTCAGTGCAGTTACCTTGCTTAAATACTGTACAATATATTCTTCTCTAACGCGTCAAGTAAAAACATACTGCAATGATCATAATGTGCCTGCAACATAAAGAGCATTTCCACTCATACACACTCCTGCTCTGATGTGACAACCTGTAAACACAGTTCAATGTACTCATCATCAACACTGACGCTCATTTTCACTCATAATATGGCCGTAAGATTTCACTGTAGATTAGTCACTGGGCGTCGTCACTCCAGAGAAAACATAACAACATATTCTTAAACCTGTTCAGATTTATGCTTCCAAATCCAGATGGAAATTATTATTATTATTAGAAAAAGGGGAGAAAAAATGAACAAACACACTGCATACAACAGGCAAAGAAATTAATACAAGTTTTAAAGTGATCAGATGCACAAATCAGCTACTGTCGCTACACAGAGGCAAACTACAGACCCTGCAGGTTTTAGGGGTCTGTTTTTGTTTTTTAGGTAATTTGTGTGCACACAAAACTAAACTAAACTCTAACTGCTGCTTCTTTGAGATTTGGGTTTCAAAGGCAAAATTTGACAACTAACATGATGATTATGATCGCTTCAGAGGTTTTTTTCCTTCTCTCGTTTACAATGTTACCGGTAAGTCAGAATGAATTAACGTTATATTATTATATGTTGATTGTTTTCGTAAAATATAGTGAACGACGAATCTATAACTGATCTAATGATGTGCAGGCATTGTACAATACCTGACGACCACAAGTGATGTTCTCCTCTTAGTGTAGCTACACTTAAAATTCTAAAGAGCAAATTCCACCCAGAAACCTTCAGCAACATCGTTACACGTAGGTTCAACAGGGCCCAAGAACACAAGTCTTAAACATGCCAAAAGCTTATCCAGATTATCTAAAGCACTTCATTTTCAGATGTACAGAATCAGATGTTTGTTGAACAACATTAACATCCCTTAAACATATTTTACAAACTAACAGTTTATTTAAATACACATTGTATTCATTCGTACTCTCGCATTAGCGATCTTAGGAGTACAGCCACCAACTTGGTTGGAGCTGTTTAGCTGCGTAAAGCTTCGAGCTTCGGCCGGTTGAGGCTATTTTTGGTGACAGAAAAGAGAACTATAGCTTTGGATTGTGGGGTAGGTTTGGTTCTCAAATTTGGCAGTACCAGTCTGGTTCAGCCAGGTCAGGTCTCTGTGCAGAGCTCTAATCTATGAGCACAAATAAAAACAAATCCCTGAAACCTGCCGGGCTCTGTGGTAAGCAAATGCACAGCATGATTTAAACAAAGAAAACACTTCACACAGTCAAAACACAAAAATACTTCAACCAACCTTTCCAGTATTTGTGCAGCAGGTACAATCAGTCAACAGTAACTTAAACATTTCATATTAATATCAGCTGACACAGCTGCAGGTTTTACCTTTCAAAATAAAATAAAAACAAAAAAAATGTAATCAGCTGACATCAGTGCACTTCTCCTGCCTTACTTTCAACTACACTAGGTTATTTAGTTTCAGTCTACACTATCCTTCATGCTTCATAAACATGAATCTCTGATTTTCTTTTTTACAAAAATACATATTCACGAATAAACCCATACCCGGGGTTTGTATCAGCTGCTGATCACAGCAACGTGTTCATTACCTTCAACATTAACATGTTTTTATAGCTCAAACAAGCTGAAAAAAAGAAGTTAAAGAGGTGACAGATGAGCGAAGAATTAACACTGAAATTAAGATAAAATCCAGCTGCGCCCAGACTTCAGTTTGTCAGAAAAGGAAATAAGAAGAAATAGCAGCTACATTTCCATCCACATCATTACAAATTCTACTATATCGAACTTTAAAGCTGCAGTCAGTGACTTTATGATGCTCGAGATTTTCTCCAAGCTTGTCGGATATTTAGAAACTTAAACATCAACTGTTGAGAAGCAAAATCAGGGAGTGCAGCTTTTAAAGATCCATGGAGGAATTGTTTACTCTCCCATAAGGTGTCATTTCTGAGTGTTTTGTTTGTAGAAAAAATAAAAACCTTATTGTATCCAACTATAAAAATTAACTTTAGTTTCCAACACCCACCAAAAACTTTAAACAAAACCAAAAACTGAATACAAAAATGATGATTAAATGATTTTCTGTGTTGATTTGACTGGAGATTTATCTACAACCAGCGGTCAGAAACAAAGCTGACTTTATTTTCCCAACATGTCTTTAAGATTTTGCCGTAACACAGGATGGAAACACAGCCGGTGCAGCAGTGTTCAGAAAATGTAAACCAAAGTGTTTCCAGACCTTTACACATGAAAGCAGTGGGTTAGAAAGGCCATCTAGGTTGCATAGAGATACTAAAAGCTAAAGCTGCTATCATGTTCAATAGATTCTGCATGAATAAAGCACAACAGGAAGTAGAATCACAGAGGAAGAGAGGAGGGGAAAGGCAACAATGAAAATAAGTTACAGTATATTATTGCCCCTGTTATTTTACAGTTAGAGTGATGGAGGGAAGAGAGTGTGCTCAGACGGACGGACACAGTGTCCCTTTTGAATTAAAGTCCTTTACATTAAAAGAACACTGGGAAAACGAGTGAAATCGGTGAGTTAAACAACATCTTTCATTCCACATCTACAAGTGAAATGAGTCGGTTCGAGGAGAATGAGACCTGATAAAGGAGAGACGGAAACAGGATGGAGGGATTTCTATTCTTCAATCACAGCTATCACTTTTAATTATTTTATTATTATTAGTTGGTAAAACATTCCAACCTAAAGGCTCCAGTTAGAGCCGATGTGAACCCAAAATCTAATCAAATACTCCCCATGAAGACTTGAATATGACATTTGTGTTTTGTTTTTCGTAGTGTCTGGTTCAGTCAGTTACAATAGACTTCAGTGGCGACATGATGTCACGGTTGGGCAAAAAGTAGCAAAATGTCCCCAGGATCTCATGAAACTGCAGCGTAATCCACTTTACGGTCATCTAGCAAAAAAGCTGACTCAATGTGCAAGCGTCACTTTATAACATGAACACTGTGTTTCTGCTGTGACGAAAGAGAGTTGTAAAATCCTGTCTCAGAGTACGATAGAGCACTCTGCAGTGTCAAAGGAGCCCTAAAACGCATCAATCTGATACTCAAACTGGACTTCCTGGATTGTTTTCCATCCTCTCGCCAGTACCTAAACCAATCGACCTGCGAGTCTCCTGGAGCTCACGCCAGAACAGGAAGTGCATCCTTGGATTTATCCCTTGCCCAGGCTTTCGAGGAATTGTATTCAGCCACATTACAGCAAATATAATGGTTTGTTTGGAACGTGGTGAGCTTACAGATGGACAGTGAAACAGTGGACTGTGCTGCAGGAGGGGTCTGAACAGTTTCTATTGATGTTGAAAAGGATAGGTTCACAGTCCGTCTTAAAACAATACTTAAATGCCTCTACCCAAGTGTGTTTGTGTTTTTTTCTCGCTGTAATCTTCCTCCTGTCCATGCCTTTCAATGCAGGTGATGGAAGACAAAATCCACAGCTCTCGTTCTGTACAAAAATAAGTTTATCTGGAATTAATGAGGCTTTAGCGGTCTGAATTATACAAATCATCTGGATATCTGCCAATCAAACAGCAGATTTAGAGTGTCACGGGCCAGACTGAACCTATCCTTTAATATTTGATTTCATTGTAACTGACATGAATCCAAGCTGACAGCAGCTGCTACTCTCTGTATGGAGGGAGTCTATAAATGTTTTACAGCTACTTTTTCAAGGCGTGAGACTTTAATACTGAAATGGTTTTGGGTGCTTTAACATGAGTAGAGCTACGAATAATGATTACTTTCATCATAGATTAATTCTCAGGTAATCAGTCTGTAAAGACAAAAAACACCATTACATGTTCTCAAGGGCCAAGTTGACATTTTCAATAAGCCTTTTTTTTTGTTCGGCTTATAGTCACACACATTACAGAACCTAGAACACTGGCTAATTGTTTCAACACTAAACTTTAGTATGCCCGGTGGAAGTTGTTAGTTAGAATAAACCACCAAAATGTTTCAAATATTAGTAGAAATTTCTCCGGTTTATCTGCTGTGATTTCATGCATTCAACCCCTGGAATGAGAAATAAGTGAAGGGAGTGATGTGGTGAGAGGATGAAAGCAGAGGGTTCCCTCTTGACATGAATGTTGGACTACAAAATACACATAGTTGAGTCTGTAAAGCCTGTTGCAGCAGTCCTTCAGTTGGTTTTCTCCCTGCTCTTTACAGTAGGACAAAGGGGGGCTTTGCTCAGGTGTGTGTGTGTGTGTGTTAGCAAGTACACACACACATAAACACAAACCTGACGATGGATCAGACGCTCTGAGCTCGTCCTCAGGTCAAAACTGTCACCAAATCTGTCCTGGAGTCACACACACACACACACACACACACATCAGAAAAACAGGCACTTTGTCCAGAGTCGTGGCCTGGTAGCGCCTAACTGTTACTGCATGTGTGTGTGTCTGTGTGTGTGTCTCAGGTGTCTTGGTAGGGCAGGTAAAAGCACCCGGGGCTGTCGTCATCGGGCGACCAGAAGGAGGACGGCCTCTTGTGGTGGAGTTCCCGGCGAACGCAGCGAGGACACGGCTGAGCTTTCTGCCGGCACTCGGCGTGGAACACGGCGCCGCAGCCGTCACACCTGCGAACACAGCGGCAAACACACTGCTGAGACCTGGGAACATGACAACAGTCTAAACAAAAGTGCTGCGGTGGGACAAGAAACACGAGTGGTCAGCAGACAGTGAGAGAGATGGTTGACCCAGGCTGCCCGTTGTAAACATCCATCACAGGTTAGAGTGTCACTTCCTGCTTCAACTTTGACCTTCAGTACCTGGTTTTCCTGTACATTTCAGGCGTGCTCACTTTCAGCTCGACCTCCAGATAAAGTGTTTCAGCTTGCGTCACAGTGTTACAACAGTTACCCTGGAAACTATGGCTCAAACTACAAATATACTACAGTAGATTACAAACTTAATTTCAGCATTAATCCGTTAAATATGCTTTATTGCTCATTTCCTGTACCCTCAGTGTCTGAGTAACTAAGTCAACAGCTCAGCTCAGTTCCAGTAAGTACAGTAGACACAGCTGTTATCAGTTAACACTTCACACTTCCTTCACTAGTCATAAAACACAACTCAACAAGCAAGGTGTGTATGTGTGTGAGTGATAGTCCAGAATGTTTCAGTGCTTCTAGGAATCGGTCCTGATCAGCTCTTATCTCTCTGCTGTCTGTCACTCTGAGTTTCAGTGACAAGGACGAGGCTCTGGACTGTGTTAACTGTCCATGTCGTGAATAATCTTCTCACGCACGCAGAGCTCTCTCATGCCAACCAGTGTCACTAACAAGCAGCAGGCTAAGTTCTGTTGGCCAGTGAGAGAGCTCTTGCTCACGTACACATTTCATCTCTTTGCTTTGTGTCAGACACAGTGGAGGTGAATGGGTTATGCTTCTCCCAGCATTGCAATATGATATT
Organism: Morone saxatilis; assembly: GCF_004916995.1. Classification (NCBI taxonomy): domain Eukaryota; kingdom Metazoa; phylum Chordata; class Actinopteri; family Moronidae; genus Morone; species Morone saxatilis. Next base: position 19,981,099 of record NW_023340095.1, on the reverse strand, counting down.
TGTTTTCATATTCAGCTGAATAATCCACTGACCTCAGTATAGTCTGTTTTCATAGGGACGATGGTTTTGATAAACTGTTCACAGCATGTTGGGTAACCAGAACATTGCTTCTGCAAGGAGATGTTGCTGTTCATTTTGTTTCCATGATGTGTGCTCCACGGATTCCATTCACTTCCATTTTATTGCGGCAGAGGCAGAACTCTCAGGGACAGATGTAGTAAAAAACACAAAAATAAAATCAAACTACCTGCAGGGCGAGATACCACGAGAGGGAAGTTGAAAAATGTCTGTTTTTTTTCATCATGTGGACGAAACGACCCATCAGCCCTCAAACAGCCCTTTGATGAAGTCAGTTACAACCAAAATGTCTTCACTCTCAGGGTCTCACACTTAATTTGGTCCTCACAAAGACAGAAGTATATGAGCAAGCACTCAAACATACACATACTCAACCTGAGGGGCTGAAACTAAAGTAAATGCAGCTACTAGTTCAGGCAGTGACGTTATTACTGATGTGTCCTCTCACTGCTGTGACCTTCCCTGTGTCTCTGTACTGCTGGACTTTTATACAGACACTTTGCTTTTAGGGGCACTCCTCTTAATACAACTCATCACCTTGTGAAGAACCTCTCCAGGCACTTCTGCTGACACAGATTCAATTCAAGACAAACACACATTACATTGTAAACGAGCTACAGTTTGTACAGTCTGGTAGCTCACCTGGTGGAGGCTGGCACCCCATGTACCAAAGGGAGACTCCTTGCTACAGCGGCCACGGGTTAGACCCCAACCTGTAGCCCTTTGCTGCCTGTCCCCCTTTTCCTGTCACTCTTCAGCAGTCACTATCCATTAAAGGCAGTAAAAGCCCCACAATTATTAGTTTTTTAAGTGTGTACTAACTTTGTACTGTTTGTGAATAAAAACACTCTCATGGTCAAACTTTGTAAACTAAAGTGAGGCATTTGCTCCATGTTCAATCTGCACCTTTAAAGGTCAATAATTTTAGATAGAAGCCTGTATGAAAGTTGCACTGTTCCTCAATCAACACCAGGAGATCATAAAAAGTGACACTCTTGATGGCACTGAATCAAGTCTTGTGCCGAACGGTGATAAAAGTGTTTGTGTCTATATACTCCAGTGCTTGTTCTGCTTTGTGATGTTTATTTTACATTGAAACATGGCTCTGTTCAGTTACATTTGCTGGGAGCTATCAGATGTCAAATGTATAGAAAGGTTCTCTGTACCTCTTGGTGGCGCTCTCCTGGAAGGGGTAGATGACCTGTCCGTTGTGGCAGAGCTCACAGATGAAGCCTTTCTCTCGACAAAGACTGCAGCTGAAAACGTGCGAGCTGGCGAACTTGATCACTTTGGACAAGAAGGGAGCCAGTTTTCCATCAATCACCTGGAGTGAGAGGAGAGAAGAGGGGGAGAAAGGACATGGTGAGCAACCTCAAATGCCAACATTAACTCTGTGAAACTCTACATGGGTCTGCATTAGTGTGGATGAAATATGAGAAACTGAAATGCCAATCAAGGAATCTATTTTGAAGACCCTTCCTTAAGAGCAGTTTACACTCCGTACAAATATGTTCTCCTCTGTCTTAAGGATACAAGTAATTGCAACAAGGTGATTAAAGGTGGTAAAGCATGCATGACGGGGACAAAGTCCAGTTACTGTTTGACAAAGGATCAGAGTGGACACGCTGATTGATGATATTCAGCTACATATAATTAATGTTTAATATTAAAGTAGAAAGCAATTAATTAATAGAGACTAACAATTGACAAGGGGAATGTCCCAATAGATCTTTTTCTCAGCAGCCATTTTGACATGAAATAGTAGGGTAAACACAGGTGTTACCAATGATACTAAATAAGGTTCTGTTGTATAGCAGCAGTCAGCAACCATTTTGGCCAAAAAAAGAAAAATCTGTCTGGAGTAACAAAACATATTAGTTTTCTTGCCACAGATCAATCATACCAATTAGCCAAAAGTGTTGGTGGTAGAAGCAAATTAATCTGTCCATGCACTATTAAATTCTTTATTTCCCTCCCTTTTTTGGATTTGCCTAACTAGGGACACTCAAGACTATTAGCCAAGTTTATTAGCAAGTTATTAGCCAAAGAGGCACCAGGACGTAACGTAAGATTCATATTTTAGTTTACAGAACATTAAAACATTTCAACATTTGGTGTGTAATAGCTACACAATATTACAACGGGGGAATGTAAGAATCACTTTAGGCCTACAACAATGAAAAAAAATAAAAAATAAGTGTTATTCATTTCAATATGATTTTTTGTCAAAGCAACAGGAAGCTACTGGACAGGGGCTAAAGAGCCGCATGCAGCTCCAGATTTGCAGGTCACCTACCACTGGTCTACAGCCTAAGGCAGCTGTTTGCCAAGGGAAAGATTTGGCCTACAGAAAGTCAGATTGAGAGATACTAAATACACGCAAAAGTGGTCTTTGGCATGTTTCACTGAGGCAGTGTGAACGGAAGAGACCTGGTAATGTTTAAACGTGTGCAAAAAAAACAGAACTTTTTGTGAAAAGGGAAGAAACATGAGGAAAAAAGGAGGAAAAACTGGATGAAAATTACAATTAGGAGACCTGGTCGGTTTTGAGATCAGTTAAAAATGTCTTTATTTTCAATGAATTCTTTTAAAACCACTACAAGAAAGAAAAATGTCAAAGTAAAACAGGAGGAGAGGAAACTGAAGGAAGGAAGGAAAGAAGACAGTAAATGAGGTGAACGCCTTTTAATGGCAACGCTTGGCAGGTTCCTTAAAGAACTGGGGCGGAGGGGGGGTTGGCGGCGGGGGTCTGGAGTTATATTCTAGTGAATAGACACTGGATGACTCACAGGAAAAAAACAGTGAAAAGAAAAGCCCGCAGAATGTTACAGAAATAAAAACTCAATATGGTTGTATCATGTTAATAACGAAGACAGAGCAATACACGTAATGAGAGAGTGCATGTAAGACAGGGAGGGAGAGCGTAAGGGAGAAAAACAGAGTATAAAGTATGAGAAAGAGTGGTAGAGATACAATATGCAAGAGAGATCTTGAGAGAGAGCGAGAGCCTGTATTCAGATACAAGTGGTTCCACCTGGCAGAGCCCTGGACCTCCCAATTATAACCTCCTTCATGCTGTTTGTTACACGACGAGGACGAGAGGAGAAGAGGAGGACATGAGATGGAGAGAGGAGGAAGAAGCCACACACACAGAGGAAACATTGCACACTGAGGTATACTGGTCCTGTTTACAGTAAATCATGCGCCAGTGCCCAAGTCAATTAGACTTTACACTGAAGGCTTTTACCATAACAACCCATACTGGGCCCTAATGTGCAATCTATGATATCAAATGATCAGTCTCAGACCAACAGGAGAGGGATGTTTCAGACCAATATCTCACTGAAACAGGATCTATTCCTGGCGGTTTCGTCAGCCTCTGGCAGGACTTGTTGGGCTCCAGATTTACAGTAAAACAGTTCAGGGCTGCAGCCGCGGGTCATTCATTTTGTGTTGTAGTACAAACATGAGAAAACAAGCAATTTGCTACGAGAGCTAAAATGTGTCCCAATATCAGATCAGACGGCTGTTTCCCAGGTTGGAGAAACCACTGTCCAATTAGAGCTTTGTAGGTTTGATAAAGAATGAATGAATGAATTCCTGCACAGCCACATCCATGACTGTTATGGATGAGTTGAGAAATAACACCTCAAAGATGAAGATGTCAAAGATGCTTTTGCTCTTTGACTACGTTATATGGTTCACTGATACACAGTGCCTGCCCTTTTTCCAACAACCAGAGGTGACAAACGTACACACATTCTTTACTCAAGTAGAAGTACAGATACTTATGTAAAAAAAAAAATACTGATTCAACTTCTTTAATCAAGTAATTGTGGAAAAGTACAGGCTCTGAAATCTAAGTATAAAGATTATATAAGTATAAAGTAAGTATAAAAGTAAAAAGTAAGTTGGTTTCTCTGAAGGACCAGCTGTTTCTGTGCAAAGACATCAGAGGGTTAAGTCTCACTCTTTCTCTCGTCTTGTTATGCTGTCATGTGTGATATGCTCTGGTCTTAATGTTGGGAAGGCATGCAATGATGCAAAAAAATAATAATCGATTATTAGTTGGAAAATTTAAGTAACAAGCCAGTTTTGAAAATGTAATTAGTACAGATATTAGTGTAAAAACATAGGGGGTAGAAGTAAAAACTTAAAAACTTAAATCTGCACAGCACTTCTGTGTCTGTAGCTCTGGTTGTCTGGAAACCTGTGGCAAGTCTCTGGGAAGCGCCGGGTTGTTAGAGCATGTAAATCCTGCTGGACCACAAATTCTTGTTTTTACATTTCTGTTTGTCTAGGGATTAAAAAATTTAGAAATAACTTATTATTAGTGAGCGTTAGAGGTTCTAGTAGGGTGTTTCTGACCTGTGGAGAGAGTCAGGCTGTTGACCCTGTTTTCAGTTGTTAGACTGAGCTAGGCTAACCAGCTCCTTGCTCAAAGGTACCCAGTGGAGTGTATGACCCCCGGAGGAGCTATGGAGCTGTTTTTGGATGTGTGAGTCTCATGCACATGGCTGATGTTACACACGTTCCAGAGTTTCATTTCTTACTCTTGGCCGGACAAAACAAGCAACTTTAAGATGTCACCTCGAGCTTTGTGACATTTTTATTACTTATTATATTATTATATTTCTCACATTTTATCATTGCTGATTGATAGCAGGTGTTTTATGTGCATACACGCAGCTCTTACAGTTGTTTGTTTGCACACTGTGATAAACATGGACGCCAGTCTGCCATGAGATCTGAATTTTGATTCAAAAATGGTCTTTACAAATGTTTTATTAGGTAGGAAATGCTTTCACCGTGTTTGTTAGACCTTAAGCAGAAAGAGAAAGTGTTGTTTTACAACAAAACTCCACAGTGTGGCTGTAAGTGTCTTTAATTTAATGTTCTTCATGTAAGGGAGGAAAAGCTCAGTCCAGCATAGATGATAAATGTTTCCAGGCAGACAGACAGGCAGGTACTGAGAGTGACAGACAAATATACGTGTCCCCCTGTGCCCAGCACAGCCCACACCAAGCCTAAGCAGCCCCGCTAAGTCCGGTCCAGCCCAGTCCACATGACGAATGGCTCTCCTAATGGAGGCTGACAGGCTCAGTAATTAAGGCCCTCTATAATTGGACTGGGCAGAATCAAACGACTGGCAGCACAGCTCTGGTGGCTGACTCTGGAGGGATAGCGGGAAAAAAGGATGGAGGCACAGAAAGATGGATGGATGGAGTGACAGAAGTAAATGGACACACAAAAGAGGGATAGGGCAATATAAAGAAAGCCTGGAGACAATCTCACATAACAAACGCAGAAATACTCGATTTACCAGCGATATCATCACATTTATTTCTCTAAATTCACAAACCTTTTCCTCCATTTACTTAAAACCCCCATATCCCTGCTGTTACTGCTAGCTATAAATATCCAGAGACCATTTTATTAGCTACACCAAAGTAGCAGTGGGCAGCAGGGTCACACTGGGACAGTCATTCAGACACTTCCAACTTCAACCCTTTTAATTTGTACACTCGCCCACATCCAACAACGAAGCCAAATATTGATGGATGTCCTGAGTGTCTGGGCCAACCAGTAGCAGGGCTGCTGGCAGATCTCTCAGAGCTCAGATGGGCGTTCAGGATCAGCTGGGTCGGACTAACTTCTGTCTATCGGCCTTATGGAGCCCACACTGAATGGACAGCACAGTACAGCGTGGCTGCAGATTTTATTGTACACATTTAAGATGTCAATGTCCCTTTTTGGAAGAGAGGGAGTGGCGATGAGAGAAGCAAAAAGCGGGTGAATAAAAGGTAAATGGTAAGGATTTATATAGTGCTTTTCTAGTCCAATGACCGCTTAAAGCGCTTTACAACAGACGTCAACATTTACCATTCACACACACACATTCATACACTGACAG
>NW_023340095.1:19974080-19975018 GCF_004916995.1 Morone saxatilis | reverse complement strand
CCCCCCCCAATGACACCCATTCACACATACTCACAAATATGGGGTTCAGTATCTCTGACATACAGTCTGGATGGAGGAGCCGAGGATCGACCCCCTGACCTTCTGATTAGTAGACTACCCGTACCTCCTGAGCCACAGCCGTCCAAGACAAATAAAACTCTATTAGCCAATTCTTTCTTTTGTCTTCTAAAGTAGAAATAGATAACCATCAAACCCTCTGCAGACAGTCTACTTGGAGACCAAATCAAACATTTGAGTCTCCAAGCGCAACTCAAGAAAGAAAAACAGGGTTGTTATTTCTTTGGAGTGTAAAAATGTGTCAAATGCCACCATCGTTTTTTATTCCACAATCAGTCTAATTTTGGATTATTCACGATTCTCCAGATGTGTTGGAAACACAATCAAGAACACGGAAAAGGGACTTTTAGTCTAGTTCCTGTGGTTCAATAGTTCAAGGAACTATGTAGCTGTCTCAATATTCTGCTTTGGGCACAACCCAGACTTACAGTAATTGGCATTGTCAGCTGGAGCTGCTAACCAAAGCAATGACACTGGATCAATCCCAGTAAGCTTGTCTGAACTTTGCAGTAGTACCAAGATTAAAACACAATGCAGAATTTGTGAACAGTGCAAAGGTGGAAGATAACTTTTAGGTATGTTTATAATATATTTACAATATGATTGTAGAGCAGCCTACAGGACAAACCCTCCAGATGTATTCACATTCCCTTCACCCTCTTTCCTTCCAAACACCCCCAAACACACACACACTTCAACTCCTCTCCCTCCATCCATCCTCTTAAACTCCTCCCCCTCCAGTTCAACCTCTTTCTCTACTCCACGCAGAGTCTTTGTGCTCCAAAACCTCCTAATCCCCTAAAACTGCTGTTTAACAGCCGTTCGCCTGCCCTCCTCACTCGCTCTCTCTCTCACACACA
>NW_023340095.1:19968019-19973980 GCF_004916995.1 Morone saxatilis | reverse complement strand
CCGTTCGCCTGCCCTCCTCACTCGCTCTCTCTCTCACACACACACACACACACACACACACACAGACACACACAACCGCAGCTCCATTGAGGAACTAGAAAGCCAGCTGGGATTACATGGCTGGAAAGACCAGGGTGAGCTCTGTTTGGATAACACCCTCTCTCTCTCTCTCTCCCTCACACACACACAAACACACACACACAGAAGATGTATGTTGTTGTCAGTGTATGCATGGTGGAGCCTGTCTTATCAGGCGGTTCCCCAAAATTTGGAGTAATGTACTAGATGAGAAGATGTACACAGCAGAGGGGCACATTTTGAAACCTTCATAGATGCATCGACCAACCTTAACAGCCTGATGCAAAAATCAAAAACAAAAAAGTCCAAAATCCGGATGCTGTGTCCAGTAATAAAGGGAATGAGATGTAGCAGCTACAAAGAATTAAAATTGTATGCTTTGGTATTTTGACAATGAACAGCCATAAAATTTCCTTTAAAACAATGAAGCTGGATCAGTGCTCTCAGAGGACTTGAATCATGGGAAGTAAAGTCCAGAGGAAAACTGGAGTTTTTTAGTTGTTATAAGAGGCATTTAGTGCTTTGTGTAAGTGCTGTACAAAAAGAGCTCAAATGACTCCATAATGATGACAATAACTTTCCTTTCTTTGACGGACAGGAAGATGACTCCACTACAGTGGTGTGAGAATAAGCCCTCAAGCTATTACCAACATAAATATGAAACACAACATGAATACTTTTAAGGACCCAACCCTTATCCTCAAACAGACTCTTCTCTTCAAGCTTCTGAAGTAAAATTTAAAATCTTAAAGTTTGTTGCTGAACATTCCCACATAAACCATCAATAATGGATGGATTAATATCTTACCAGCGCTCTACGATGGGCAAACTCTGAAATAGTGACACTGTTTTCTAAGTTACCTCAGACCACGTTTGGCATTTCTGTCCTGCAACTTCTTGTGACTCATCAGGCAAACTGTATATCGGAAATAAGCTGGTATCGGACAATATATCGACCTGGGCGATTTATCGGCCTAGCTCTAATAGGAACGGGTGTTTTTGGTCGCTGTAGGTACAGCGTAACCTCAACACGAAAACATAAAGCTTAATCCTTTAACGTGTTCTAGCATTGAAGGCATACATTCTTTAAAACTTAAGATAAATCTTTTCTATTACTAATTGCTGCCCAATTTCTACAAAAATATTTTGACATTGTCTTATTTGACCTCATTAAATAACTCAGTATTGTGCATTTGAGAGTAAAAGCTCCACTTGGCTCCAGCCGTGAGCAGAAACGGGAAATCTTTCTGAGAACTTTTAACATTTACTTAAGAGGCCCCTGTGTATCTGGACAAGTGTGAGTGGAGAGGCATGCCTGGCATAGAGGGAATGCCAGGGAGTCACTGTGGGAAGCCTGCTGCAAGCACACACACACAAACACTTACACACACTTACTTTCCTACTGCTTTAGTCCTTAGCCCTCACACAAAACCCTAGAAACAATCCTTAAAACCAGCAGAGGAAAAGGGCAGAGTGTCCTTAGACAAACACATATGTTTTCTCCAAATGAACTGGCTCCTAATAGGGGATATGGGTGGAGGCTATTTGTCGGGAGGTGAATAGACTAGTGTGGTCCAGGGTTTAGCCAGGGGAGTTTAGCCTGCACTGACCTCTGAGCTGGAACAAAAAAAGCCATGTTGATTAAGAGCGTCATTTTATTCAGGAGGTGAATCAAAAGAAACAAGCTTGTTAATATGGAAAACCAATTAAGAGGCACAGTGCTTGAGAATCTCCATGAGAGGGAGGGAGGGGACGTTAGAGGGGGAGGAAAAGAGAAGAGGGAGCTGTGCAGACTCTACCAAAGACACCTATTGTTAAAATTAGTACTAAATCACCAGCTCAGGGTTTATATTTAAGTCAGAGTTTAGTATGGAAAGAGAGAGTGAAGAACACACACACATAACACACATGTGTGCTGAGCGTGTGTGAGGCCAAGGGGATGTTGGGAAGAATGGAGGGATGTCACGCTTTGTTTTTCTGCCTGTTGATTCTGAATGTGACCAATTAGTGAAGCAGAGAGACACAGAGTGTGGGAGTGGAGGAGGAGGAGGAGGAGGAGGAAGAGGAGGGGGTCCAATCTCTTTCACCGTGAGAGTCTGTGGCCAGGCTCTGAGTCAGAGAGGGGTGAAAGAAAAAAATGGGGCAGGGTACAACATAATGAACATAATGACAAACAAAAGAACTTTTCAGTCATTTGCGGTCGCTTTGCTCTGACCCCCAACTCAGTTCAATGACTAGATACTGAACTGCTGAAAGGCCAGGATGTTTCATTTTTTAAGGATCTCAGCTAAAAAAGAATTTGTCTACTTTCATATTAAAATAAAACACATTTAAATGATCCTTAATACATGCTCCTCATAACAAAATTAAAACAGATGTGGGCGGTGTAACTGGTATGAACAGTTTGCTATTTGATAAGAAAATCTACTGATCAAATAAGCGATAATGCAGAATGAGGTGTCTTGATGTTGGAAAATAATAGAGTTAAAGGTTTCCACGACGCCAGATATGAATTCTTTCCACCGAGACCACTGTTTTTCTGGATTATGACACTTGAAAGAGCTAACCCTGTTCTAAATAGGGCTATTAGCGGGTATTACCCTCTCTTATCACTGTTATTACATGGACACTTGCCAAACATACAAAAGGAGAGGTTATGTTTACTTAAAGGATAAGGCAAGGGTTATTCTATGTTTTTCCTATTGTCCACAATAGCAACAAAAAGTCCAACTAGTTTGTCTCTCACTATTTCATTCTCTACTCTGTCGGTGGCTTTCAAACCCTAAGCCTATTATTTTATGCTGAAGATGTAAATCTTTAAAAACAGGTCATTGGGTATTAAGTTTTCAATAAACATTACATTACATTTGATGGACTATTTTCAGGGGCGGATTAATACACTTTTGGTGCACTAGTGAGTATTTGGGGCAGCAGGACGGTGAAAGTGGGATTCAGTCAAAGTGTGTGAACATGTCACCCAATACAACAATCGTAGTCGATTTAACAATCGTGCCGCGTGGCTGGCAAACATTTGCAATCTAGCAAGCTAAATTAGCTACCTTAGCTAACTTGTCAACTGATTTGAATGATTTATTTTAACAACAGGGAACAGATTGAATAGTGTAGCATAAAAGTCACTAATGTTAGCAAATGTAGCTGTAGCTAACTAACAACAATTTGCTATGTAATGATATATTAGAGTCATGATACCCAGTACAGAGAGTGACATCACACTCCCTCTGCCTGTGTTGCTCTCGTGGCCTCTCTGTGGTTTGTTTACATAGACAGTCTGCTCCGTGTGCAGTAAAGCGACTGAAACTGCTGCTTTTATCATCTACGTCTGTGAGTTGAGGATTTATTTCGACCAAACCAGAGTTAGAAATTGTTGGAACAGTGAAATGATTAACAAGTTTTGGTGAGTTTCATTTTGTTTCCATCCACTCTGAATGAAGTAACAATGTAACAATGATATGAGAGGTAAAATGACAATTTTTGTCTATGCGAATGCAATTTTACAGCTGTTTCTGTTTAAACAAAGGTCTCTCTCTGTAGGGATCATGTCCATTATGTTTGCAAAATAACAATCTGAGCCTGTTAGAGGGAAAAACAAAAACTTTTAGGGGACGTACTTTGACAGGTGCCTTTGTCCCCAAGTATTAACATTTAGGTTTATTTTGACCAAACCAGCGTTTGTGATTGTTGGAAATGACATGGAAAAACAAACAAAGACGGTTTTAGTGAGTTTAATTTTGTTTCTGTCCCATTGTTTTGATCTAAGTTCCGGGTGTACTCTAGTGCGACACCCAGAGGCAAGTGAATGTCATATGTATAACCTTTAAATCTTCATTTAAACTAAATCTTATCATAAAAGGGCAGAGAGCCACTCCGATTTAAGGTCAAAACTGAAAGGGATGGATGCTTTCTATATCTATTTAGTTTTGGTTCTTATAAACATGAGAATGACATCACTATTACAGTATACATACAAGCTTGTTTGTGTGTGTGTGTACCTGTTGCAGGTCAGCCATGGAGTACAGGTGAATGTGCTGTAGCAGGTATTCTCTGGGGAAGATCCTGTGAAAAGAAAAGAAAATGTTTTAAGGCATCATTGTCTGTGAAGCAAGTGATGGGTTTACTTCCCTCCCACTCCAAAAACTGAGTTATGTCAGTTAAAAGGTAGATAAGATCTGTAAGTATGTTCAGCATATTTTCTTAAATGCCATAACATATCATCCTGCAACTTCAGTCAAAATAATAACCACAGATCCCAGCTTGCTTTTCAAACAAAAGGTCAAGGTAGAATTATTTATCTTTTACAGTCATTGTTCCCATATACAATACTCAGTATACAGAGGAGCTCAATTATGATACTTCAAAGCAATGTACACAATAAAGAATAGAATAAAAATGAATATACGTCTGAGCAAAGCAGGAAATATATATTTGGAAAACTTACAGGTACAAAAAACGCTAACCAGCTGTAAGATTCCAGTTGTGCCCATTAGATAAAGTTCAATGAACGATAATAAAGTACAATTTCACATATAATGATGTAAATTGTTTTTATTACATACAATAAAACTGACTAAATGTATTGCAGATAGTTTAATCACTTTATCTCAAGGAGGGCCTGTTAATTGCAGACATATTGTCTTTTATATTGGGTCCATTCATGTTTTGCACCATCACCAAAAACCACAGACAGTGACACTGTGATGAGCCTGAGACGGCCACTGTGTCCCTGCGTGCTGCCAGCAACCTTGGTGTTAGGTTAATTTCTTCTTCTGGAAGCTAATGATGTAAGCCAAGGTCATTAGCTGTCCGAGCTAGGTGACTGCCTGCCTCAGTAAATATGACTCTGATTACACACAAACTGAATTCACGTTGAAGTTAAAGTTTGTATTCTTCTTTTGTAAGTGAAACCTGTTCCTAATAGTCACCGTGCAGGCCAGTTTCTAAATAAAAGGCTCGGTCTTGTGAGCATATAAAAATGGAACAATGATCACATACTGTAGTTAAATATGAGCATTACACTGATTTAATCATTAACCAGCAGCCTTTGAGTCCACGGTGCTAAAGAAAGTAGTGACATTAATCTAGAGTCAGTAGCATTCCATCGTCTAATATGTGACAAAACACAGACAGGGGAGAGAGTGTGTGTGTGTGTGTGTGTGTGTGTGTTGTGAGGCCTCCTCTCAGACCACTAAGATTGATGGCACCATGTTAAATCCTTTCTAAGCTGTGATGAGTGTCACCAAAACACAAGAATGTGTATCTGTATTCATACGTGTGTATGTGTGTGTGTGTTTGTGTGTGTGTATGTGATCCAGGCACCTAATGTTGATAGGCACCACTGATAAACTTCTCTGTTTGGTATGTTACCAATGGTTACCACATCAGCATTCATAAGACACACACACACCTACACACACACACTCAGCTCCAATAATCAAACACACACAATAATCAAACACACACTGGCTCCTTGTTGATCGTGTAGTCAGTGCCCAGATCAACACACCCTTAAAGTGTGTGTTGATCTTGATAAAAGTGCTTGAGAACGACCACATTCTAGGATTAGATTACAAACAGAAGATACACAGATCCATGCATGTATGCTGACAATATTGGTATTAGACCTGATAGTATTTAATTCCATATTTTATTCCACTATTCTCAGCGCTCTTTTCAGTCCAACAGACACACCTTTCATTAAGATTCGCTATGCGTTATTCATTATCGCTCAGTGTTTCTGAACGTGTACTGAAGGAGGGTCTGAGTAAGTGTGTGTGAACCAGCAGATGTAGGAAGTCCTGCAAATATGTGTGTGTGTGTGTGTGTGTGTGTGTGTGTGTGTGTAGGGGGTGGACAAACACATTACAA
>NW_023340095.1:19965319-19967919 GCF_004916995.1 Morone saxatilis | reverse complement strand
TGCACATTACAATCTAATATTCATGTTATCTAGTTGTTGCAACTTGTTTTGTGATTGATTTTTTATTAATTAATGAAGTACATTGCGTTATGTATATTAATAATATGAACATAAAATGTATATTTCAGATTGTGACTGGTACAGTATGTCAGAAGTAACATCATTCAACCGTATTATTCTAAACATTATAGCATAATACATTATTTAATCTACCCAGTAACCGATATTGCTGCATGCTAGGAGAAAACCGTTAACATTTACAGCAGGATGATTGATTGAGATATAGTAAAGGACTCTAAACTAACTTTTTTCACCGCCTTCCCAAAACTCAAGAAGAGGAGCGCAAGCATCGTTCCACAGCAGCCTAATGTTATTCTGCCTCATGACACAGGCAAAGGCCAATGCAGATTATCCCAAAATGACAGATAATTGGCCTGATTAATCGGCCGGCCAATTGATCTATCACTACCCTTCACTTGGCAGTAGCAGTATACTTTGGAGCCTGCAGACAATATTCAGGGCCAAAAAAAACAAAACACATGGACATTCACTTTCTCTACCGCTTCTTCATTTAAGATTCTGACGTACTGGGGACAGCGTGCAATTCTAACATAGTAAAATAGACCAGAGGTGAATACAGGTAACAGCTACCCATCAGTATGCTTCAACCAAAGTGATTGCCTGATGTTCTAACAGCTTTGGGAACTTCTCCCATGACATTTTTCCGTCACTGGAACTAGAGAAGATACGTCTGACAATTTCTGTAACTTTCCAAAACCAACTATTCACTGACACCCATTTCATGCAGCAATTGGCTCAATGTGGGGAGGCGTGGAAAGTAAGCCAGGTTTCAGCTCGGTTTTTTTCATTCGTTGCACACATTTTTTGGCAAACACAACAAGTGTCAGAAGCATTCAAAGTGCGAAACTTTGAATGTCCCTCTTTATGGCTGCTTTTCTCCCCACATTTGAGTGTGGCCTTTAGGGACAGCTATAAACACTTGTTATCGTTTTAGTCGCCAATTTTAGTTTTGGTAACTCAACTATATTTAAGTCTTGAAGTCTTTGCATGTAGTTTTGTGGTTAAAGTTCTGGTTAAATGAGCTCTATCTCAGGTCTCTATCCACACAACCAAGTCTGGTGTTCTTGACGAGTTAGTGCACAAATTATGTCATGATTGACTAACACGACCAATTTCAGGATGAGCAATCTCGTCATGGTGGAGATGATGGCTGAAGATGCAGGAAATAGAAATAACATTCTTTTGTTTTTGGGGAGGAAGCCCAGTGTCCTCAAACTCCTGAAACCACACATACGTCTTTCAGTATGTCCAAAACTGTGAGCTTTTCATTTACAGTTCAAATTCCTTTAAATCTTCTTGTTTGGTATTATTATATCCATGTTTACCAAAATCTACATGCCAAATTCATAAGTAATCCCCCAGATAACACAGTCTTGGTTCTTCCAGTAGTCACAACACAGCAGACTTCAGTAAGAAAGTGTTTTGTAGACCTAAAAGACCAACAGATCCTCAGCTCCATTCAGCCTGATAGCAGCCCTACTGTCTGCTTTGTCTTCTAGACTCTTTAAAGTTCATTCTTCACCCAAACACCCGGACCTGGTCTATGATCACACACACAAACGCCACAGCACTGCGACAGGTGTCCCTTATCCACACAATCTCGAGGCCTGGAGGAAAACAGCAAATGAAGAGAGGTGGAGAAGAAAAGAAAAGGAAGATTGTTATCTAGGTTTTGGAAAACAGAGGCATGGAAAGAAACAGAAAAAAGGAGAGAAGAACGACAGAGGAAGAGAGACGTGTGTCAGCCTGTTTGTCAGTGGTGCTTCAACACAAGAAACAACACAGACTGAAAAAAGGGGAAATAGAAAAAACAGAAAGAATGAGTAAAAGGCTATCGAAAGATGAGAGGAAAGCAGGAATTGCATGAAAGAGAAGAGTGAGATCAAACAAGGACTGATGAAGGCAGACAATAAAGAGAAGTTAGTCCAGCTACTTTTCTATCACAGACAAGAATCTGACGTCTGTAAAAAAAAAAAAACACCACAATGTTGCTAATCAGCGCTGAAGTTGGGGATTTCCTGTTCTCTTGTATCTGTGACAGACCAAAAGAAAGGGAGTAAAAAAACTCATGCTGGGAGGCACCAAGCGGCCACACGCAGCTGAGGACTGAATGACAGACTGAACCAGGGGCGACAGCTAGCAATGCGGATCTTTCTAATTATCAATTAAAATGGTCCAGTTTGTAGGCTGTAGTGCATGTAGGGTGTGTAGTTGGAGATTCCACAGATCCCTCATCGATCCCGCCTTGGCAAACCGTGTAGTAGAAAATGATGGTGCTGTGAAAGCACGCAGAAAAAAACGTGCAAGCCCTATCTCTGGTAGGGATACAACTACGTTGTGGCTTGGACAGAAAATTTTAAATGTTCAGTGTCTCCTCTTCCAGAGTTTTGAAGGGAAGAACTGATGGTGGGCCAAGAAAACCTCACGACTTAAACGTGAGAAGAAAGCCCGGGTAGTCGTAGAGCCAATGTGATGGTTTGTCTTTTCTGGACCTGACTGTAGAAACATGGCGGTCCGGA
>NW_023340095.1:19950439-19965219 GCF_004916995.1 Morone saxatilis | reverse complement strand
TCAACATGGCTGACTCCAAGGAAGAATAAAAACGTCTCATTCTAAGGTAACAAAAACAAAACAATTCTTATTTTCAGGTGATTATACACCAATGAAAATATTATATTTAATTTCTGTCAATAGATCCTCCCAAATGTTACACACTGATCCTTTAAACTTTAATTTAACTTTAGACTAATGATTAATCTTTTAGTAAATAAAATGGCGGCCCAAGTGAAAAATGCTGGCGTCTTTAAATTGCTTGACTTGTCCGACAGGAAGTCCAAAACCACAACAGTACATACTTTTGGCCCTTCATTGGTTAAGATCTAATGTTCTGACCAATACAGACCCCGACCAATAAATCGCCTGGAGTCACATTACTTCATTACATAGTTTATCCACCAGCAAAAAGAAGCCAATTGATTGTTCAACCCTGTTGTCCCGCTGATGTTGACACTGTCACTGTCGATAAGAGGTACCTTTATGTAGATTTTCCCGCAATCTCATTATGCAAATTATGTAAGTGGGGCTGACAGACTTCTCGTCAATAAACACAGTGCATCACAGATCAAGGGGAGCTACTGTATGTGTGATACTTAAGGTAATGGTACAGTAAGGCGAGGGTCGTGAGTGACAGGTGAAGACTTATCGGTAGCCTTGCTAACAAGTCTAACATTACTTACAGTGTAAAAGTTTTTCAGTGGTGCTAACCCAGCAACCCGTCAGTCACATGAACCTCATCCTGCACATCATATTGTGAATTTTGTGAAGCTATGCCGCTGTATGGGCTCTACTCACTCTTCCTTTGTTTAGGAAAGGGTTGTCTGGAGCTTTTTCAGAGGGACGTGGAGTTAAGTGGCTTTAAATATTTTCTTTAAGAATAGGGCTAAACTTTACAAACTCACCACTTTCCAAGTTTAAAGAATGAAAATTTGTTTCTCCTTTAAATGAAATAATTGCTTGTGGATAAGCTTGAAAAACACAACAACAAAAGTCTTATCTTTCTGAAGAACCCATGATCGAATACATATGTCTAACTCTGATTTCAGCTAATTACAGCAGTGAGCTCATGCTGTTGTTGGGGTGGATGCTCTTTCAAAAAAACCACAGTCCACTGGTTGAGAGCCAGCAGGCAAAGGGGATGGTCAACAGTCAGAGAAACACTGTGTCACTTCGAGGAAAGAGCTGACCACCGGGCCGGCTTTCTGGCCAACTGTGGCCTCGATTTTGGTCTGCTGCTGTTGGGACCAGAGGAACAAAGACACATACGTATGTAGCTTGAAAACATCCGCAAACTAAATAACAACCTTTAACTTTAACCTCAAATTCTATATCATGACTCGAAGAGAACACACCCACCAACACACACACACACACACACACAGGCAAATGTACTTCTACCACAGCTGAGGCAGCCTATAACGTGCTCTGCACAGTAAAACAAGCAGTAAACCTCAACAGATAATGCATGTGGGACTGTGGAAGAAGACAAAGAATAAAATAACACCAAGCATATAAATCTTATGGTGACCTGATCCTGACCAAAACCTCAAGAAGCAACAAAACAACCTCAAAACGGAGACAACCCTGCAGGAACTCATTGAGCAGAGGGAACATTTTAAGACTTCAAAAGCACCAAAAAACTGCATTAGACTGTACAGGTGTAAGTATATATGTTTGTAAGTAAACAAAGTATATTTAAGTAGGTAGATAAAATATATAAGTAAGACAGTAAATAAAGTATCTGTAAATATACATAAGAATGTTTAAAGTAAATAACTGATAGATTGTCAGTAAAAAATAATCTGTTTAGTTCCAAAATAATAATAACTTAAACAATACAAACAAAAGGCCACAATAAATATTTGTATAAGATATAAGCCACCATACCTGATGTGTAACTATTGCTTTTATTAGCATTACTGTTATTATTACTTACAGTCGATTACAGTCACATGTCACCAACTACAACCAACACTGAACTGCTATTTTCTCCATTTTTAGAACTGACGAACACTACTTTTTTCCATTTTCAACCAAAACACAACTACTGCAACCCTCATGAATGCTACTTTCTAAAATTAAGAACTATTAATACTTTCTGCTGCTAACTACTTCCTCCTTTATCAGCACACACTAACAACTGCTTTCTCTACTTGTCTCTGATCTTTTATGGGTCTTTCTGGGACAGAGAGAAAGAGGGACAGAGGGAAAGATGAATGGGAATTCAAACGCAGCTCAAAGGTCTACCGATTGTACTGCAGCTCTCTGTAGTGAGAGAGGTCACTTTGACCTGCCCAGGGTGAGTGTACGGTGGAGAGAGAGAGAGAGAGAGAGAGATAGAGAGACACAGAGACACAGAAAGGGAGAGAGAGATGACATCAGGGCAAAAAGGGGCTCCCGCTTTCATCTGCCCGCCGCTGGTTTTAAACCACCACACCTCTGAGAGGACAACAGTGTGTGCGCGCGGGTGTGTGTTATGTACATGTGTGTGAATTAAAACTGAAAAGACGAGAGAAGCCTGAGCTTTGATGTGTCTCATTCACACAGACCAAACACTCCAATGAAAATGTGCACAAACTGAGAGTACTGTGAGTTAGACAGTGAATGTGTGTGCGTGTGTTAGAGTTAGAGAGAAAGACAGAGAGAGAGAGACACTGTCTATCTTTTGATGTGAGCCCACCTCCTACTTCCTCGATTCCCTCATATCTACCGATTCCCACTTCACCCGAAGCCCCCCTGTCCAACAGATTCACATGGTCTGTCGGGGGCCTGAGAATGTGCTCCCGTGCAACAACAGGGGTCACCAAACCCGAGGACACACTCTGCACAGTGTGGGTGTGTGTGTGTGTGTGATGAGGGGTGATGGGGAGTCACGGTCTTCAAACGAACACTAACCGTTTCCTTCAAAAGAAATCAAAAATGCACCAATTCCCATTTGTGATTAGTTGAATACATTTTACATTTTGATGTTAAATAACCAATCACTCGATATGTATGGATGAACGTAGCATGCATATGCAAAGGGCAGACTTGAAACAAGTTCAAAGAAGGATCAGTGGACACTAAAGTAGCACACTGAACATCAAGAGATCTTGTTTAGATTAGTGGCTTCATATATGAATGATCCGGTAAACAACAGAGGATGAATTTGATGAATTAAGCTTATGGGGCTTGATGGGGCTGATGGATTTACGGAAAAAAAAAAAAAAAAAGGAATTAAAAATGAGGCTGGCATTATTGGATTTTTGGTATTTTCAACAAATTCCATGAAAAGACCAAAACCACAACAACAACAACTCTGGGATATACACAACCTTACATTCTCCATTCTTTAATTCAGTTCCAGTTGGATTCACTTGAATCCTGGCATAAGAAAAAGACCAAGTATCAGTCTTACTCTTCTTTCAATCCTCTCACTACACTCCCCTTGACTAGTTCTTCCTCTGACAGTGCACCTTAAAGGCCATGTTTATTTGTTTAGCACAGAATAATTGAAGTGTAATACAAGAGGCCGCATTTAGATAAAAAGGAGCTTGGCA
This sequence comes from Morone saxatilis, assembly GCF_004916995.1. Taxonomy (NCBI): domain Eukaryota; kingdom Metazoa; phylum Chordata; class Actinopteri; family Moronidae; genus Morone; species Morone saxatilis. The sequence continues at coordinate 19,961,695 of NW_023340095.1, read as the reverse complement.
TGCTACCAAGGAGGGGTGAGAGCCAGGGGAGAACAGCGGGCAGAAAAACAGTAAAGCTGGAGATACGTTGTCTACAGTTACATTTTAGGCTTTTATTTTAAAGCTGGTGAGAGTGAAATTTAAACCAATTTCCCAGCTCAAAAAAACATGGAAGTGAAAACGATGAACCTATAAAAACACAAGAACTCGAGCTATAACTTGTGGACTTAAATGCAATTTTATGGCCTTGAATTTAAACGGTGTGTAAGAGTTTTTTTTTCAGAATCTGCTGAGTAACACTGCAGGAGACTAAGAAGGGATACAGTCAAATAAATGAGGGGCGAACAGAGGGAGAAAGGGAGACAAAAAGAGGGAGAGGCTGTGAGTCTGAATGAACTGGTGAAAGGATAAAGAAAGAAAGGGAGGTAAAGTAGGGAAATAAACGGACTGAGTGAGCAGAGGTGTGCTCTGTATAGAAAATGGACGTATCCAGCTGTCCCTCCCATCCAGCTCTACCCAGAAACCCTTCAATCAAACAACTACGATCAAGCCTGACCACTGTAGCATCCCCAGGCGGCTTTCATTCGTTCTCATTCATTCATTCATCCATTTTTCCTCTCCTCCGGTGCTTTAAGCCTACCAATTATCATCAGTTGCCCCCAGTCGGCCTCTGTCCTTGTTCCTGTTTCAGCTGGCCTTTCAAACAGCCCTGCATTAATAAGCCAGTTGTTACAAATAAAAAGGGAGGTGAGCGGTGATTATTCAAAGCCCTCCTACGAGAGAGAGAGGAAGCCCACGTTTCACACCCAGGGAGAGTAAAAGCACCGCCTGCCATTTATGGGGCTGTCCAAGGGCCTGGTATGGAGACTAACAGGAGCAGCAATAAAGGAGGGAGAGAGGCTGTAATGGTTCAGGATGTGAAAAAGGGTACGGACTAAATACTAAGAAACACCCAAAATCGCTGACTGACAGCAAAAGGTGTTCAAAGAGAAAGCATCCTTCATACATTTCAACTGTTTTTAGCTTCATATTGAATAAAACAGAATCAAAATCAGTCCTTGATTATAGAAGGTTGTTTTCACATTTACCTGTTGAAGGGAGCAAGTTTCTCTGTGCTTCATTTAAATCTAAAATTAACATGTACAAGCAGGATTTTGTAATATCACAACTCATTTGGATGCCAATCGTGGTTCAGTGTGGAAATATGAAGCCTCTAGTTCACATACATGGACTTTCCATTGAGAAAGAAGACATTTTGTGTCCAGTAGTAATCTTTGCAATGAAAAAGATTTGCATATTCATAATTAATGAGTTAATAGATTATGGAGAATGAGTTGAGATAATTTACAGATCTCTTAACAAAGTAACAGAGCTTTTTTGGTAGAAAAACCACATCATATAAATTATTATTCAAAGCAGAGTATCTTTTATGCTTTTAAAAATGTCTGAAGGATCAGGGTGAATATTTGTAATTGGTTTTCTAACATAAAGCAGAGAAAACTATTATTAAAGCAAGAATTTGAATTAAAAAGTAGCAGCACAACAATGAACAAAATTTTAGAAACTAATTGTGGGCAGTGAAGTTTGATGTCCTTTGGTGGACGTTGTGTTTAATTTCTTTATAGTACAAAACAGTAGTGTGCATTAATTTTGTGTATGCTATCTGCCAAATAAAGATTAGTATAAAGTGTAGGATTTATAGTATGAACAGTGGAGTGGATTTGGAACACAGCTTCAGATTTAGTTTTATCCAATAAGTCTGTCCTGCATTGATACCTTTTGTGTACTATCTATAAATACATTCAGTCTGAAGGAAACAGACTTGAACTGGGGATATGCGCGCCATAGCTTAACCCCTAAGCTACAGGGTCTAATCTTATGGCAGTAAAGTCATACTTTCTCTATGAAGGTGCTACACAACAGGACCATGTATCAGGAGAAGAGTGAAAGCATGCCAGCAGGGTTTGAGGGTATAATTGAAATCTGTTTCGGACTCAAACAAAGAAACCCACCTTCAATATACTGTTTTGGCCAGTTAGGTCTTGAGATTTGGGATGCCATGCGGAAATTTCTAACCTAAGTGGGTAAATTTGTGAAATGTGACCAATGTACACACAAACTAATTAAGCTAAAAGAAACATGCAAAATAGAGAAAATCATGGCTAATATTTACTCTAACTGCCATGTCATCTTCTTTTCTTCTGAGCCTGTGTGTGTGTGTGTGTGTGAGTGTGAAGGTCATTTACCTGCACACCTGAAGCTCTGAGCAGTGAGCCCCTTTTCCACAGCAAGACAGGTGAGAATACTGAGGAAACTGGTGGTGACTGACTGCCGCTTGGCTCTCTGGGCCTCCCGCTGTCTCCTCTCCCTGGATGGTTTTGATCTCAACAGCACTACTTGGAGGCCTGGAGCACCTTCTCCCGATCCCCCACCATCTTCTTGGGCAGGCTTCTGCGCCCCGACAGCATCCCGCAGGGCCTCCACCCATTCCTGCGCCTTGAGTTGATCGTCTGCCCGAAGTCTGAGCACATCTTTGGGGAAAACTACCTGGAAGCAGTCCCTTCTATCTGTCCATGTCTCTCCGTTCTCCGGCTCCTGGTCATGCTGCACGGCCAAGCAGGAGGCGAGGGAGTACTGGAGGGCAGGCTGGGACACGGACCCACGGCCCTCGGTGGGGAAGGCCCGGAGACTGGATCTGGTCAGGACGAAGGTGAAGGCCCGCCAGTTGTTCTGATCCATCAGCTGGTGGAGCAGACCAGCTTTGAGGACGTCCTGGCACCGTTGGGTAAACAGAGGCAAGGTAGTGGGTCTGCTCAGGATGCCAGAATTCGGCTGGAGAGAGAGCGATGCCTCCGCCGAGGTGGGGGTGTCGCTGTCCCCATCAGGCCTAGTGTCGAGCCCAGATGGAGATGGCGACGAGGAAGGTGACATGGGTGCAGGGAACTTTGCGACCTGTTGGTTTTCTGCTCCGTTCTTACGCTGGCGGTTCTCCTGCCTCACAGGTCTGGCTGCCTGCACCTTCTCCCACATCAGCCGTCTCCACTCCATGGCCTCCCATTGGCTGGCCGCCCTCAGCTGGAGACGTGTGCTGTTGAAGAACAAAGCCTGGAGCGTGCGTTGATCGGCGGGTTGAGTGATCTGGCCGGGCTGGCTGCATGGAGCTGGGAAAATGACGCTCTGGCAGTGTGACAGGGAGTAGGCGGTGCCCAGCTGGCGGTTGGCGCTGCTGTCCAGAGTGTACAGACGGAGCTCACAGGGTGTCAGCTCGACATGGCAGGGTGTCCAGCGGCCTCGGGGCCCCTCGCGCTGCTCCATCTGACCCTGCTTCACTACGCTGCCACTGCTGCTTTTATCAGCTGGACAGAGATACAGAGTAAGGGGGGAAATAGGGAGAAATGAGACACAGAGGAATAATGTGTGTGTTCAAGAGACAACAAGCTGTTTTATTCTGAATAAAAACATTCCCATTGGTACAGGTCATCTGATCTTCTGTAGGCACAACGGGTCAATGTCTTATGTCTTAAATATTTGCCTGTTTTGACCATGCTGATATTGATACCTTGTCACTGGATCCATGTGACTGTAGCAAATACAAAGATCAGTTATAAGCTTTAAAGGAGTACTCCATTCAAAAAACACTTGACAGCTTAATCCTTGGCAGCTGCAGTTCTTGGATGTTTCAGTGATTGCTAATTGCTATATACTTCTAATATTTTAGTGCAGTCCTTCTGATGTTTTCTATTTGACAAAAATATGGAATAAGCATAATAATAATATTTCACTTTAACAGTAATTGTTATTTTAATCTACATGAAAATGTACTTAATAAGCTACTTAAGAATTTCAATCGGTGTAGGAGATGCACTTGTTTTCGAAGAAAAATTCAGGAGGCTGACAGTCCTTGACCTTAGCAAGATCATGAATAATCAATCTTGCCAGGCTTCTAGCTGTACAACTGTGTCCGAACAACAGTGGTACCGGACCAATCAGAGTCCTGTAAAAAAAAAAAAAAACTACTGGCAGGTACAGCTTGAGCTACAGGAGTGGTTTAATGCTAGGCATGTGTGACAATGTGTGGGAAGAGTGACTGTTCATTCAAAAACCAACAATGTTGGCTCCCATTGAGGTTAGCATGGATGCTGCTTAGTTATATCATGACTGGAGAGTATTTCTACATTGAAATAAGAGCAAAGATCTTATGAAAACTTAAAGTTTTTTCTTGATGGAAAAGATGTTTTCACTCTTCTTCAGATGGAGTTTGCCTACGTTATATGTTATTGATCTGATTGGTTGAAGTTTGCTGGTGAGAGGCGGTGATAGACATTACTTTCGCATTGAACCAAATGTAGTTGGTAAGGTGCAGCCTCAAACCCTACGTCATGCACCTCTCCAGAAATGTACCCGAGCCTGCAGCGACACAGACAGACCACTGCTGCATAACGTGCTCGTCTGTCCTCTTGTATCCCCTCGTCCTTTCGTTTCACAGGCAGACAAGAAAACACAAGACAGATTGAGGAGAGACAAGGGAGAGTTTCAGTTTCAGTCGACACTCAACACACTGGAATGGAAACCCCACCACCAACTAGCGTTTTGGTGGAGCTATTTGCAAAGGAACGCAGACACACCACTGCATGAGTATAAATGCTCATAACTGTGCAGGTAACTTGTGTAGGCTCAACGTAGAGCCAACGTACAAATATATTTCAGCCTTTATGCCTCTTTTTCTCCCAGTTCGCCTGAACCCTACAATTCTTATTAATGTCAGAAACTTTCATCTAGATGGGCAAGTTTCCTACACAAGTTAGCTTATCGGAGGCTTGAGGAGCATTTGTATTTTGTTAAGAGATAATGGTGAGTGGGTGTTCAGAGGTGCTCCTCTGAGAACCTCTCTTGTCACCAAGGCAGGAAGAAAGAGTATTGTTAAAGAGGCCACTAGGCAAACTGTCCCACTTTCCTAATCTTAAGACTGTCGGAACCATCTCTCTCTATTTTGGCCTTTTCTCTCTGTTGTTTCACTCTCTGCTGCTCAGGGGGTCGGTTTTTCCCTCCTTTCCTCTCTGTCCTCTTGTGATTATGGTGTGTTTTCTCCTTGATTAAGGAGGGTTCAGACTCAGGTAGACAACAGACATGACCTCTGCTAGGGACATAAAACTGGGCCAGTCTTTATTATGAGCTATGCTGCATTCACTGCCCTGCTAGAAAAATGCCTAAAAAACATATTGGTCGGATGCCAACCAACAGCAAATCTATCCTATTGAACAAAACGTTTAATACACTGGTAAAACTTCCCCTTTTACCCAAAATGCACGTAATAGCTCTATACCTTTTACCTAAAAGGTGAAAGTATAACTAATGATAATGCTTAAAGCCTGACAGGTACAGGATTTTTGGGGCAAATACCTAAACACATTTTCTGATATGCTGATGAAAAGATATTTCAGTAACTTCACTGAATATCCACCATCATATTTGCCTATACCAATATATGTGCAAGAGATATATTGGTTGTAATGATAATAATAATAATACTGTAATGATACTTTTCAAACTGAGCATCACAATCAGAGCGAAAAGAGAAGAGCATTAATAGTATTAACAATTCTTATTTAAACCTTAAATCAGCTGCAGCCATAAATGCTTTGTTGAAGTCCATACACCTGCAGACCTGTGTAGGCATTTCAAAGAGTGCATACAAAGGTCAAACTCGAGGTGGAGCAATGACTCAGCTTATCAGGTATCCGAATCATTTCGAAAAACAATCTTTACCACATGCCAGTGACCTGCGAAGGAATATTTGGGACCTTTAGCCACATTTCAGCGGTTTACGCACCGAGCGTTTCACGTCACCACCCAAAGAAACCAAACACTGGACAAAGGTTCCTTTTTTAGTTCAATCTCAACCCAACCTCCAATAAAAAGAGGAAGAGAGAGATGCACCTGCTGCACAGAGCAAAAACTACAAGCTAGAGTATGAAACTGGTGACAAACAGATGAATCTTTGGGACTTAAGACGGCGCAGCAAAGACTGAGGGCTGTGGTCGATTCTATGAGCTGTCTGCAAACAGACTAATTTGGTACTGTCACCTGACAGCTTTTCAGACTAATTTAGCGCAGTTTTAACTTAAATATCTAGGCGTCTTCTAATGGATAGGCAGCTTTACTTAAAAATAACAACAATCACCTATTCCCATTCCCTAAACCAATCCCACAAACTGATTTAATTGTAAACCCCCCCAGGGCCAGTCTAATTGGCATTTTGTTTCTTTAACGTGCTAAATCACTCAAGGAAGAAAAAGGAAAAGCTAAATCCTTCACAGCGCCTGTTAAATAGATGGCGGTGAGTCAAGTGCCTCATCAATCTTATAAAAACAGCAGTAGACACGGTGTCACTCCAGGTCTCGAACTTTGCATGTTAACAAACCTTACAAAAGGAACAAATGAATTATGCAAATACATTTAGCCGGAATCAAGTCTGGCTGATTGGCAGTCTTCACGCTTGGGAGGGTAGAGATGAGAATTAGGCATTGTGGTGAGGAAAAACTGCTCTGTTCAATTATCCTTCATCTCCACCTGGTAGGTTTTGACATCAACCCTCCAGTTATATACACATGCAAGCCTTCAACCGCAATTAACACTTTTCTCACCATCCAATGCCGCTGCCCTCAAGTCACACAAGACGCAAGCCTCCGCTTCAGACTTAAACAAGCAACCTCTCCCACTGATTAGGTAGCCAATCATAATACTACGTGCTGCTTTGCAATCTAACAGACTCCCAAGGTTTCCTGCATACCAAAGTACACATTCACTGCAAATGAAAAGCCCCTGCGGCCACACACAGGTACACCGTCCACTCTACACTGCAGCGCTTATCCCATTCAGAAAGATATCCCAGCATGCACTGGGTGAAAAGTACAGTAGGGGTACATACTGAACAGGTCGCCAGCCTATCACAGGACCTGTATACTAACATGTGTATTTTTTTCCGTAAGTTAGACCTTACACATTAACGTCAATATCTAAAGCTGCATTTGTGTGTGTGTGTGTGTGTGTGTGTCATCTGGGACTAATGGTAAATCCCCACGTTGAGTAAGGCCAGAGTTTAAGTGGAAAGGACGTGTGTTTCGTATAACAGTGCGTGCAGGAATTGAAACATAGAGGAAGCATGAGCGTACATACAGAGTCAGCAGAAAGATGCAAATGAAAATGAACAGAAGCAGATTGGGGCTCTAGGCAGCGCAAAGTATGATGAAGATGCAACCTTACATTTCAAAAGAAGAAACCGACTACTTTGTCATATTTAATACCCGTGGCTTACTATTTTTTCTTTAAAAAACAATCACATTTTCTTTTTACTTAAAATTGGGGCCACGTGTAATGATTGTTTCCAATTAATCTACCAGTATTCATCGTTTCGACTTTAAAATATCAGAAAACAGGGAAAAAGCCCCAATTACTGACTTAGCTGATATCTTCAAATTGGTTTTCCAAGTCCAAAACACAAAGACATTCAATTTGCAATAAAACGGAGAAAAGCAGCAGATGCTTATATTTCGGAAGCCAGAACCAGCTAATATTTGGCATTTCTGTTGCATAAATGACTTATGACAATACTGTGGGGGGTTTTAGTGTCTCGTCATTCAGAGGACTAGTCCTAAGCTAAAATCCTAAAAAACTAAAGCTTAAATCCTTAAATCCAACTTGTTTTAACCCTTTCACAAGCTTGTCATTACACTCTTTACATTTTCATTAACAGGTGCATATTTTAACATTAAAAGCTGCCAACAAAAGCTATTTTCTTGCATGGATCTATGAATTTTAAATGATTGAGGAATGCTTGCAACAAAAGGTGCACCCAAAACTACACCTATCATATACAAGTATGTTAATACACAAACAGATGAATGCAGCCTTTACCATTCAGTTGGAGGTGTTAGAAAACATAGAAGAGCTTTAATAAAAGCTACAGATACAGCCTGTTTGGTCCCATATATACATGCATATTGTGTATATAACAATGATGATCATTTCCATTTACCATCTAAACATCCCCAGCTGTCACTAATGGAACAGGCAACTTTTTTTTCAATGTGAATGAAGAGACATAGTGAGGCCGAGCTAAATCATTCTGCCTTCTGCTTATTACCTTCCTTCTCTTCCTACTTCTGTCCTTTCAATACACATCGAGCCAAACTAAATAGCCTGATGCCTTTTCACACATATGCTAATACTAAATAATCCTGCCAGTATCAGGGGGCGGGTAATTGGGTTGCCTCTTCTCTCGCCTCATTTGAGTCCATTTGCTGACAGGATTACGGGCTATTATCCCTCAGGATCCCTTAGGATCTCCTTAGGCCTTCAGATGGCCAAAACACACAAACAAATGGTGTGAGTGTGTGTGTGTTGGGCTGTCTGCCTGAATACTGACTGTCATAGCACAGCTGTGTCATTTCAAGTTATCATCATCTTCTATCATTATTGCTTTCTCTGAGGATGCTTCAACATAAGTACAGCGTACGCCCCGATCTGCAGAACAAATAGTCCAGGACTTCTGTCCTCCGAAAGCCTCTCAAAGGCTGAGGAAGCTTTCCAGTGAATGGACAGTCGATCAGAGTACAGGAGGAGGAGGTGTGCATGTTTCTGACAGTGACCGGCCTGTTGGCTAAGAATTACTTCAGGTTTAATGAGTTGGTCACCAGAGGACGTGGCATCATCTTTAATGAGACAAAGCAACGATGGCTCTTCATGCCACAAATGCCCAATTAGGCAAATGTAATGCGATTAAAGGGTCACCTAGATTAGAAAACAGATATTTTCCCACTCAGCTTTAATGATAGTACTACTGAGAGTAGTTTGGGCTTAATTTCTCAAGGTTTTGATACATCTGTCGCTGAGACTTCGGCCACTACCTCAATACAATGTAGGTTAATGGAATTTAAAATAATACTGAGGGCTTTTTAAGGCCTAAAATTCAGATTATCACTCCCACAGCTCAGTGGACGTCTCCAAATTGCTTGTTTCGTCAAGTCAAGCCAGTTTTAGTTATATAACCCAATATCATAAATCAATCATTTTTGTTTTGTTTAATTAACTGTCCAAAACCCAAAGACTGTCAATAATTGATTAATCAACTAATCTTTTCAGCTCTATCATAGACCTGAAAGATTTGAATGATCACCATGTATGTGAACTCACCCTCTTGCTGGTGGTTGAGGATCATGTTCTTCAGAGTGTTGCAGTCCACAGTGGGCAGTCCGTTGTCAGTGTATGCAGATGGCCGGTAGTTGACGTCTGACCTGGACCGGCTGTGTCCCTTCTTGAAAGCGGGGTTGGACGAGGAGTTGGCGGTGTTGTTGGTGCACTCCTTGGTATGGGCTGCCAGGTCGTTGGTGGAGCGAGCTCGGCTTCTCTTGCCATGTCTCAGGCCCATCCCCAGTCCCAACACGCTGAAGTTGTCAGCCCAGGCCAGGCCTAGAGGCCCCACCTCTGGCTGCTCTCCAGCCAGCAGGCTCCACACGCCGCTGGAGCTCAACTTCCCCAGTGCGGCGCTAGAGACCTCCTGCAGCTGCTTGGGCTGCCTGGAAGGCTGGAGGGTCCCTGTCTGAGCTTGGCTCGGACCTTGGCCTTGTATCCCATCCATGCAGTGGATAAAGTCCTCGGTGGCCTCAAGAGCTGGGCTGATATCACCCACTATGTCAAGTTGCTCAAGACCCTCCATGGCTGGGCCTTCCCCTCAGCTACAAGTCTCACAACTAGATGATTTTCCAAAATGGCTGCAAAAACCGCGTTAGCAGCATCCACATGTCCAACAAACCGGACTAGCTGTCAGCTGGTCAAATGCAGGTCTTTCAGGTACGTTGGAAAGCTGGAAAGGGGTGAGGAAGATCCGAGCAGCCTGCAGCAAGTCAGAAGCCTGTTCTCCTCCACCAAGTCAGGCCCTTCATTCAAGGTTATGGTCTTCCTTTTCGATGATGCGCCTCTAGCTCTGGAGGGGACGTCAACTCCCTCTCGGGGGAAAGCTAATACAGCTTTATGCCAGAGCTAAACTTACACTCCCCAAATCGAGCCAATTTGGGTGGCAAACTACATTACTTAGCCAGATACACACTCTGGGCAAGTAATCCCTCAGCTCCGACTGAAATGTTCAGGGGCTGGAGACAGAGTCTGTCAGATGGGAAGTCAAAATCAACCCTCCACTTTATTATTTGCGTTCTTTTGGCTCGTCAGATGGCTGTGAGGTCATCAGATGTTTGCGGCGTCACTGTTACAAAGGCTAGAGAGAAACAGGAAATAGTAAAGAGGAAGCATGCCGAAAAAACACAAAAAATGGAAATACAGCTGACAGCAAGAATACTGTCATTAGTTCTTACATAAAACCAACGCTCTCTTAAAATTTAAATAGTGGCTATGCCAAGAGAAAAGTTGGACTAAAGCCTTCTAGTTTAACAACCTTAAGCATCAATCGACCTACCCACCTACAGCATCTTCATCACACACTGAGACCGGAGCTTCACAAATTCCTCGTCAGCAAATACAACCGATCTTCTACCCTCACGTCCTGATGAAAGAGTAGTCGACTTCCTGCTCAGCTGCTTATCACTGCACTGAGCAGGCAGAGAGGAAGCAGGCCTGGGTGGGGTTCCCATCCATCTGCCTAAACGCCTGTCTCTTCTCATTCTCTCCACCCCTCTTTCTCTCTCTCTCTATACCTCTGTCTTTCTCATTTATGCTCTCTCGTCCTCATTGATTTTCTTCTCCTCCACAGCTCAGCCTCTTTTACTTTTCCTCCATATATGAATTATTTAAAGACCATTACATCACTGCAACTCAATTTCCAGTCTGGCAATTCAATACATTGAATATTTACAATTGATCCTTTATTATTGTTTGTTGGAGATTCATATTGTCATAGATATCACTGTGATTTTAATGCTCCTTATGGATTCTATGTGGGCATTTATTAACTTATATGCATTACAATTACACAAGTAAGCCCATACATTCCACTACTGCAATGGCCCAGGACATTTAGTGCTGGTAAACAGTAGCGACATTACACTGAAACTGCTGATATGCTCAGTTGTTTGCCATTTTCACAATTTCAATCAAAAATATTGACTTTTCAAATCTACTTCTACTTAAAAGTCACTTTCTACCTAATTCGCAATTAAATTTAATTTCAATATATTACAAACAAAGCAATTTAATTGAGATAACAAAATGAAAATAAGATTAAATGCACGAATCCCTGGATGACATACTGTTAGCAATACAGTTTGC
>NW_023340095.1:19940897-19950432 GCF_004916995.1 Morone saxatilis | reverse complement strand
TGTGTGTGTAATCAATCTCTAATAATTACAAAGCATTAGTTGCAAAAACACAAGGGTAGCAGCTTTGCTGAGACATCCACTGTTGTACTGATCACTAAAAGTGATTCACCTTTTAATTTAACAACCTGTGTAGTCATATACCGACATATTTACCATGACATCATCTGCCTGAGGCTCCAGCTCTGACCCAACTGAGCATCGTCATCAGGGTTAGTCACTCATCGAGCTTCCCAACTCAACTCCTGTCGACTCACTCACGCATGCTGTCAAGCCTGCAGCCAACGTTAGCCATGAGAGCACAGATTAGAATACTTTTGATCAGTGATTATGTGAACTTAAGAACAAAGTGTGTGTCTAAAATATGACCTGGAGACATCAAAATGGACAAAAATCAATAAATCAAGTACAGATTTAATTGATTTTGTCCAGTATATACTTATCCCAACTTTCACTCCCGTCACTAAACGTGTACATTGCTTATGATGCATCTAATTTGGCCTGATCAGACCGAACTGCCATTTTGTTTCTCTTCATTGCAATCACTGAGGAAATGTGCGATGTGCAGAGATTCAGAGGTCTCTAACAAGGCGACAGCAGTTTGTGTTTCTGTGCAGATTTACGTACTACAAAATGCATTTTTATTTCATGTGATATTGCCTAATTAACCTTTACACATTACACTATCTTTATTGCAGATCAGATATGTGCATGAGTAAAAGTTTATGCATTTATATCTCGCTTCGTGTTTTTATTGGGCTATATGCATATTATCCCAATTCATGCACTCATAAAAAGTTGTTGTTTTTATGTTTTGTCAGGTGTTTTTTTAATGTTTTTATATCCTGGCCTTGAGAGCAATCACACTCCAGCTGTACTTTGTTCATAGGTGGAATGACAAACCTGACCCACCTGAAAATGTCACTCCCACTTTTTACAAGAGAAAGTGGCAGCTTGTGTTTAGACTTTGAACGTCTCTCTGGTCCTCTGCTCTAACTCTGGTTGGTTTTTCTCATCTTTAATAGCTTAAGTAACGTTACACAATGATACTACTTGTGTTTAATGACACCAGAAGCAACTAGAAACCAAAAAAAACAAACAACCGGATTCGAGCCTCAGTGCCTTTCTCCACAAACACACAGTCAGCATCCCAGCAGTAAACAGTGACAGAGGTGAAGTCACGGTCAGCCTTTCGGGTAGCTACATCCACTGGCTACATGAGCTAGCTCGATAATAGGCCCTGTTTATCACGACACGCACACCGTTCATAGCTACATGTTTAAAGTCGGTGAAGTATTCAGAAAGCTGGCTGAATACGGCCTGTTTTTATCCCCAGCTCATGTGAGCCGGGGCTACTTAGCCAGCTAGCAGCTAACGCTAGCCTCTCTCTCCATCCTTGAGCAATGTCACTTTACCGCGAGAGGAAACCTTCCCGCTCACTGCAGCCGTAACCCTCCAGCACCAGCGGGTCTGTACGGGCACTGTCCCGTGGTGGAACCGGTGCCGTTCGCAAGCTGTAAAACAGAAACCGAGACTCACCTTACTGTGTTTACCACTATGTCATTTTGACAGTCCGTCACAGATAAAGTCCCCTGAATTCAACTGCGGCTGCAGGACAAAGGTTCCGTGTTCACAGTGGTATTGATTGTTTACACTCACCAATCAGTACATTATGCAAGTCCTTATGAGCCAGCATTTTATAATAAAAAATCATTTGAATGAACCACTAAATAGTGGAATTATTCGGGAAATGATAAAAAAAAAAAAGTCCAAACTTGACTATTTTTGTTTATCATTTTATTTATGAAAGAATCAGGTTACGTTTGCATATTGCAGGTGTTTCTTTTGCAATCTTAAATATTTACCCCTGAAAATCCTCACAGTAAGGGAAAAGATAAAAATACAAATAGATAAATAGATAAATAAGCAAATACATATATATATATATTTGTTAAGGCAATTACTAAGGCAAACATGACAAACAAAACGACACATACCCTTAAAACCTAAACTGTCAAAAACATCATCATCATCATCACCCCTGTCACATTCAACTCACACCAACCAAATGTAATTTCTTATTATCACAGGGTGATATTATAAATTTATATATATATTTATTTATATATTTATTAAATGTTTAATTTAAAAACCTAAAAACCTTTTGAAGTTTCAGTTCAAATGACATGTTGCAAATATGCTAGCCCTTTTGTTTTCTATTATTCTTCATTTCACTGCCATCTCTAATGACCCAAAGGCTGCACGGGGTTCAGAAAAGTTTTACCAAATCTAATGAGCTTTTTACATTTTCCCTAACACCCACTCTTTGTCTCTCACTAATGTGTTCTGTATTAAGGCTATTTTGTTATACACCGGCCATTTCCATTATTTTCATTATCATGAAATGGGATAAAAATCACTAAAAGGTGTAATAAATACCGCAGTAGGTGGTGCATTTATTTAATCTCACAAAGGAAGGTCGTGACAATCGTCTACACAGATGAATTTGACCACGATGGGAAGGGGACTGGAGAGTGGAGGACAAAGCAAAGGTGGAGAATAGTTTCCCTCTAATGGGCTGCTTGAAGCTGCCCCAGCTCCCAGTGTCAGTGTCAGTCCAATGGAGAGAAACATCTTTCAAGAGGGACACAGTAATTCTCCTCCAACCTGTTTACCAACATAGACTAAAATCGATATATGGGGCCATAAAGAGCTCCTTTATCAAAAACACATCTTTGTGAATCAATATTGTCCCCGTCAAATATCTTAGTCATGCAGCTTCATTGATTAAATCTGAATGAGATCTGTATTAGATCAGTTTGAGAAAACCTCCTGCACTGCTGCACCCCTTGAGGCCCTGTCTCTAAGAGGGATCTGTGTCAGAATCTAGTTTTAATTTGTTCAATAGTTAATTAAAAGTTAATTGTATTTTCTTAATTAAGAAATTAATTAATTGTATTTTAAACATTGCACATACATTATTTTTTCAGTGTTGTGAAATTAATCACCATGTTCTCAAACCTAAGACAAAGAGACATTTGTATATGAAAATCTGTTTATGTAAAGTTCACCCTAAAATGTCTTGGTCATGATCCAGCTAACTGTCAATAAGCTGCACTTCTGCAGGTTTGGATTTAAGCACTTGTTGCTCTAACAACAGTTTTAGATTAACATTAAACTAGCTTCGCATAACCACCTTGTGCAAAATCATCAATAATATAACTTTACTACGTTTTATTATTAAACAATATTAATAATGGCCTTGTTTCAAATAGAGAAATGTTGTCCCATGATAACTGATAAATCCTGTTTCACAGGCATAAGCAAATGCTGATAATGACTTTTTATGAATATTTTGTTAGGAAAAGGGTAAATTTGATTATTTAAGCTCAAATGACTGATCAGCTGAAATCCAAGAAATATCCTTATCAGCTTTCAAAAGCCCATTTGAGAAAACCCCAGTTGGGCCTCTTCCTCTTCTCATCCTTTCTCTCAATGCCCTTTGTCTGAATTTGTTTCAAAAGTTCTCCCCAGTGAAGGAGAGGAGGGCCAGGGCGCCCTAATGGGCTCCACTATGTTACTCTCTCTGCAGCATTGTTGCAGGATAATAGTCCGAGATGTGTCAGGTATAAATTGGTAGATTTAAGTGATGTTCTGATTTTTCTTTTCTTTTCTTAAGAATTTGTTAATTCTGGAAACATGTTTAGCAAAAAGCAAGTGAATGAAAAGAGGAACGCCATCCAATGTTTGAGATTCATTCTGCAGTATACAACACAACATCTTTACATGGACAAATCCTTTTCTAAATTCAATGAGCTCAGGACCTTGGAGTAGATTTTTATTACATTCAGACCATTTTAATGCCATTTCTATTCAGCTTTTGTAATTTAATTTGTCGTGATTTTACATTAATTTGTCGTGATTTTACATTTTTAAAAAGCTTTAAAAAGGCATGAATGGAAGTCAGGATATTGGCAGTTATGACTTATAGTCCAGTGTCTTTGTGGCAGCGTAGCTGTGTCTGAGCTTTAGAAATCCTTTTAGGCTAAGTGCCTGTGCCTGGATATAGGGATTGATGCAACAAATAAGCATCAACTTTAGGAATAAGACCATCTCTGTCCGTGAGGCTCCATCATTTTCCATCTAACAGCAATCTCACATCCCCCTTCCCTTGACTCGTGCACTCAGGTCTCTCTCTGTCCTGTCAGTCTTGCCTATTTCCTTCTTTATTTTGATCATACCATCTTCTAGTGATGACTAAATTATGATTAGATTTAAGGATGTGCAGTGCTTTCATCTGTCTAGTGCGTTGTTTAATATTGCCCCCCCAGCCCCTCTCGAACCGCCACCCTGACCCCCCAAACACACACAACACAATAGCCATCTACCTCGACTCACTCAGTCGCTATTGAAGAGCAGAGTGGCTGCTTGGTTCCCATGGAAACAACGCACGTGTATGTGTGTGTTCAGTAAATGTTTGTCCCTCGCTGAGATTAAGTTGGACCTGCAAACACACACACACACACCATCACACACACACACACACACAAACACAGGTACATTTTTAATATGCAAATCTTCTTCTCTCCTCGAACACAACATGTTTACTGCTTCATCACACACGTCCCTCAATGCTCCTGGAATTCAAAGGGAACAAAAGTACAACAAACTTGCATGATCATTTCTGTTGTAAATCCTAATGTGAAGGTTTAGTGGGCAACAACTGAAACACTTTGAGTGTTATGCTATATATGTTTATGGGGAAAAGTACTGCTGATAGGTTCACAGTCTGTCTTAAAACCATATTCAGGTGCCTATGTGACACTGAAACAGGTTTTGCTTGCTCTAATCATTTATCCTGTTCATACTGGTCTCTGATAGATCTCTTCTTAATGCACTTTCAATGTAAGTGATGGTAGACAAAATCTAAAGCCCTCGATTCTTACCACTAAAAATCTCAGCTTTGTCCTCAGTGTGCATGGCATCGAAGGAATCAAAGTGTTTATCTTTACTGTGACCATTTTTAGGAAATCTCAGACTCGGTTTGTCAAACTAAACTTCTCAAAAGTCACAACAAGTGTACAAAAACTGGGTGCTCAATATTATAGAAGAAAGATTTAGGTCCTCAAAGTAGAAAGGTGGCATCGGCGCAATAAATGTCTGTGCAATTATAATAATTCTCTTATCTACTAATTTGCAGTAAAATCTAAAAGACTTTGCCAGTTTCTCTTAAATTTCTATTACTGGAAGCATATCCTAGTCTGTCCCTGCCACAAGAGGACCCACCGACACAGACGTCTTCACTATTTTGACAACAAATGCGTCACATTCAGAAAAAAAAAAGATTCA
This sequence comes from Morone saxatilis, assembly GCF_004916995.1. NCBI lineage: Eukaryota > Metazoa > Chordata > Actinopteri > Moronidae > Morone > Morone saxatilis. Next base: position 19,945,086 of record NW_023340095.1, on the reverse strand, counting down.
GAACAATAGAACAAAAGTGTATACTGCACACAAAAAGCAATGACCACTAGTATATAGAAATATCTACATATTTGTGTTGTTTAAACTGCAGCAAAGTGGTGTTTCTTTTTTTCTTGTGCTTGTGTTTGTCTGTTTGCTGCTCCACAGATCTGTTGTGTAGGACTAGATGTTGATATGCCTTATTGGATACTCCAGGCCGTTGGTTACGTTCTTCCTGAGCTAATCTACTTGCTCAGGCAGATTTAGAACTGCACTCCTATAACATTGTTAGATTCAAGATGGACAGTTTTAAAAAGAGTTCAGTCAGAGATTAAAGTGTGTTACGCTAGCAGTGGCTAATATAATCTCCAGCTGCTAAGCAGATGAGGAGCGGAGCTAAAGAGGATTGGTAAACTCTCCTCTAACCTTCTAACTCAACACGTCCAGATCTTTTTTCATTTCAACCAACCAACGCTGACTCAAGAGACATCACTTGAGGATATTTATCAGATGTCATGCAGCTCGCTGTGGAACCACAAAAGACCTTACAGTAAAAGTCTTAACTGGTAATCTTGCTTCTTCTCTTGCCTGTGTCCCACTATCATGGCAGAAGACCATGAACTGTTGTCCTGTTTGTTCTATTGTTTGAGTGAGGAGGTGAGCTTTTAGAAAACGATCCGAAAACACATGTTTGGGCAGAATGGTGTTTGACATGAAAACAGCTATTTCAAATGTATCTGGATTAGTGTGGACACGTTTGTGTGAGTGTCTGTGTGTGTGTGTGTGTGTATTTGGTGTCCATTGAACAGCACAATACTCAATACGAAATAAATGTGCGTGTGTGTTCAGCCCTGGCACCACACGTCTCATTCACACCTAATGACCGCAGCCTCTCACTGGCAGCCATCTCTCCTCCCAGACCAAATCCAATTACCGCGGACAATAGAAACCAGCTCCAGGCTCAGGACTCCATCAGCTCCTCTGTGCCGCTGCTCCCTGCTCCGAGACTCCTGCTGGACCCCTAATCATGTCGAGGGTCCACAAGGGCCACAAAGTACACCTGTACACACGCAGATACAAGTACAAAGAGAAACACAAATACAAACACACATCAAGCACATATGGAAACAAATACAACACACAAACATATACAACAGTCAACAAAAAGATCCAAGCCAATATAAATAACATATGACAGATGCAACAAGACAACACAAATGAAGCTTGATAAAGCAACACAAGCAAATATAAACAAATTAAAAAAACATGCAAATACAAATAAAGGTAAATAAGACAACACAAGCACAAACGAAAACACAAATACACACAAACACATGTAAATATGAGTATTGCAAACTTCCAGGTCAACACAGTGAATTCAATATTTATCAGTCTTTCATTCAATTTCCTTTCAACACACCAACACGTTGCGCAGCACCGCATGGTTCACTTGTCAATGACTCCATCTAGTGGCTGAATCCTCCTAACAAACATTTTGAAAATCCCAATGAGCATAGGTTACACTAAAGGGGCATTGATCTAAGCTTGGAAACAACAACTGACAAACTCACCTCAAGGTCCATTTACTAGCTGCTCTGGAGCTTTCAGCAAAGTTTACTTTAAAGGTCAGACAGACATGCTGATGAAGATGATGTGATATGACTGAAAGCTCCAACCGGTATTAAACTGATATTGTTGTGTCATAATAGGTCCTGAAAAAAAGGGCACAGAAGTATTGACAGATTTCAGATGGGACTACGTTTTTAAGTTGACAGAACTGATTTCTGAGATTTTGGGGTGATTCACACTATAAGTCAGCCACCTTGAGTTCAAGAAACTACCACAGTATTTCTATCTCATTTCAACCCTGGCCTGGATTTTAAAACACAAAACACTTCTTTTATACTATAGTGACTTGATATTTTAGGCCTGTCCAAAATAGTGGAGAGCCTTTTTCTGTTTAATCCCCGGTGGCATTTGTGGGTTTAGCATGAAGTAATACTGTGTTCATCAAGATATCAGCTAGGAAGTGAATTAACATACTGATTGGTGAACTAATCGATTTAATGGTTTTTACAACTTGCTTTACAAATGGGAAGGACTCATCAACAGTTCATAGAGCCAGTCCAGGGAGGAAAACTCCCAGCCGCAGCACATAATAAGAGAGCTCAACCATCCATTGACAGCACGTAACTATAGAGCCAGGTTTTATTTGTCACAAATTATCTTAACCAAATTGTTCTAAATGGGGTGCTTTTGAGACATTTCGTCCAAAAGGGTGTACAAATGGTTCTACATAATGTAAGCCAGGGACTGGATCCATACTGATCAGTGTGAACTCTAGCTAGAGTTGATAAATTAATCAACTAGTTAATTTGTAACTAGTTACAATTGTTTTTTAAAGCTACATGTAGGATATGTAACTTTGGTGGGGAATAGGGTTGCACGACATGGTAAAAACATTTCTATGTGTATAGCATGGAGGAACTATAAACTTTTATTTTGTTATGCAGTCTGTTGTATAATGATGAATACATGTCCTTGATTTCTTGATTAATTGTGCAACCTGTGGCAACATCAACAGCCATTGCCCCCCCTCCCGCCTTGGTGTCCACCTGTGGACATTTTTAAGTTCCTCATAGTTAAAGATGCACTTGGTCTCTGCTCTGTCCGGACATCACCATGCTGATTGGAATAACCGTTTCCAGGAGAGCTGTTCCTGATGCACATGTTCCAATACCAGAGCTGAAGGTGGTTCCACGGTTGCTATGTGTGTCTCCAGGTGCATCATTTAGACATGTTAATCATTTAAACTTAAACAAACTTCCTAACAGTAGCAGAAAACACAGATCTCTGCTTTCACCTGACGATTTCTTCAAAAACCAGCGACTCTTTGCAACTGGACCTTTACTAGGACCTACTGTCTCTGACCAAAGGACTTTTTCATGGAAAATGTGAGATTTGTACACTTATTAAGACAATGTTGTTTTGTGTTTTACTACTGAGACTTTCCGAACCCCTAAAACCCAATACTGGCAACATTTGACATTTTCACTGTGAATGACGTTTGACTGTTACCAAGTTTAAATAAGGAAACCTAAAGCTTTTTGGACATATAAGCCATGAGTGATGTATGTTACAGTTAATCCTTATTATTTCTGATGGTTTATATGCTCATAATTAACATTTTTAAAAAGATATTTGGGATATTTTTATTATATTTACATAATATTTAATATTTATATATTATTAGCCTAATTATTTTACACAAAACACTGCCTGAAAATTGCAAATAGCCTGCAAGAGATTTGAATTTGAAAGGTGTTGACTGTGATATAGTGAACACTTGACAATTATTTACTATAGTTGGATAAAAGTCTGGCAGACATTTCGCTGGGTAAAAGGTTATCTGTATGGATTTGCCTACTTCTTGTAAACTGTAATAAAGTTTCCAGACGCTTGGACAAAGAGGGATTAAAACTAACAAACTGTACACGAATAAAAGTAATGTTATATTTATATATCTGCTGTTTTAAGACAGAAGTTGTCATTTAGTCTGGCTTCATCTATCTGACAATATATTGGGCTACAACATGACATACGTCCATCATCCATAACCCATATGCTTATTTATTATTATTTAAAAACTAATCCTAATATTAGCTTGGTTTTACACAAACAGGTTACAAATTAGCTTAATGGTGGGGTGCTTTTGAGACATTTAGTACAAAAGAGTCTACAAATGGTTCTACATAATGTAAGCCAGGGACTAGATCCATACTGATCAGTGTGAACTCTAGCTAGAGTTGATTAAGTTAATTAATTAATAAAGATTTAGAGAACAATAGTGTGGATGCTGGCTGATATGAGTCACAATGAGTTTGGGAATTTTTATTTTTGCATCACAAATTTAATTGACTTTTTTTTTCCTAAATCTGGAGAACACATTGCATATTGGTTCTGCAATTTGCATATTGCATTTGGCCATATCTTTTTCTACAAACTTTTATTTCGTCATACAGTCTTGTGTTGTATAATGATGAATAAATGACATGCACATGTTCCAATACCAGAGCTGAAGGTTCCATGGTTGCTATGTGTGTCTCCAGGTGCATCTTTCGGACATGTTCATAATTTGAACTCAAACAAACTTTCTAACAGTAGCAGAAAACACAGATTTCTGCTTTCACTCCACGATTTCTATAAAAAA
>NW_023340095.1:19938144-19940797 GCF_004916995.1 Morone saxatilis | reverse complement strand
TCACTCCACGATTTCTATAAAAAACCGCGACTCTTTGCACCTGGACCGTTACTAGGACCTACTGTCACTGACCAAAGGACTTTTTCATGGAAAATGTGAGATTTGTACACTTATTAAGATGTGTTTTCATTTTACCACTGAGACTTTCCAAACCCCCAAAATCCAATACTGGCAACATTTGACATTTTCACTGTAAATGACGTTTGACTGTTGTGACCACGTTTGATGAAGGAAACCTAAAGCTGCTTTCTTGGTTTATTATAAAAACCTCCCAAAAACTGTTGAACAAACAAGCTGATAAATAACTTAGCTAATAAAATTAATATTTCCCCCAAAAAATCTGTTACTTTTTGAACATATAAGCTGTGAGTGGTGCATGTAATCCTTTTTATTTTGAATGGCTAATATGCTCATAATTAACATTTATTTAAAATATTACAATTATTATTTTCTGAATTTGAATGATCAAATCTTGGATTTATTTTTTTTTAAGTCTGGTGGACATTTCACTGTGTAATAGGTTATCTTTATGCATTGGTCTACTTCTTGTAAGCTGTAATAAAGTTCCAGACTCTTGGTCAAAGAGGGATTAGAAATAAGAAACTGTACACAAAGAAAAGTAATGTTAAATTTATATATACTGTTTTAAGACAAAAGTTGTTATTTAGTCTGGCTTCATTTATCTGACAATATATTGGCCTACAACATGACATATGTCCATCATCCCTAACCATTATGCTTATTTATTATTATTTAAAAAATAAAACTAATCTTAATATTAGCCTGTGATTTTTTACAAGGTATAATTCAGGTGATTAACGTTTTTGACAGTAAGCCAAATGCAAAAATAATTTTCAGGTGTAATGTTAAATAGTTTTCACACATACAGAAGATTATGATTGAATTTCTGAGCCATCCCGTTCCAGGCACAAAGAAGAAACTATGATGGCTGTGAAACTCTATAAATATATAAAAAATATAAAAATGCTAATGGTTCTTTCTACAGACAGTGTTGGGTTTGTCCGTTTTGGGCTACTGTAGAAACATTGCAGTTCAACATGTCAGACTCTAGGCGAACTGCGGCGTCTGTAGACATAAAACACTCTTTCTAAGCAACAATTCTTATTTTCAGGTGATTATACACATAAAACAGTAATGCATATTAATTCAATATCTGCCAATAGATCCTACATCTTCCACACTGGACCTTTAAGTTTTGATACTTTTAGTTCAATATATTAAATGATGACATCATTATGGTATGGCATTGTATGGTAATATGATGTGGTGCAGTGGTCTGACAGTTGTATTTGTTTCTACGTCCAGATGGAGAAAAGCTACAGGTGGACAGCCTTCCTCATCCCGGACCCCACCGGGCGTGGCAGCCCACGGCTCATCTTTCGTAGAATCCCGGTCGCCCCGGGTGGCTATTTCACTTGGTCCCCACCAAGTTCTCCCTCTTGTTCCCCATCTAGTGCCTCCTCCTCAATCTTTTGCCCTTCTCCTTCCCCTAGGCTTTACCCCCACAGCTCATTGTCTAACTTCGCCTCTTCTCCTCCTCCTACCTCCTCATCTAGCTCTTCTTCTAGGTCCTCCTCTAAATCATCCTCTAGTTCTACTTCTAACTCTTCTTCTCACTCCCCTTCTAACGCTTCTTCTCGCTCCTCTTCTAGTGCTTCTTCTCGTTCCTCTTCTAACTCTTCTTCTCGTTCCCCTTCTAACGCTTCTTCTTGCTCCTCTTCTAATGCTTCTTCTTGCTCCCCTTTCAATGCTTCTCCTCGCTCACCTTTTAACGCTTCTTCTTACTCCTCTTCTAACGCTTCTTCTTGCTCTTCTTCTAATGCTTCTTCTTGCTCCCCTTTCAATGCTTCTCCTCGCTCCCCTTTTAACGTTTCTTCTCACTCCTCTTCTAGGTCTTCTTCTCACTCCTCTTCTAGCACTTCTTCTCACTCCTCTTCTAGCGCTTCTTCTCGCTCCTCTTCTAACGCTTCTTCTCGCTCCTCTTCTAATGCTTCTTCTCACTCCTCTTCTAGGTCTTCTTCCAGCGCTTCCTCACGCTCCTCCTCTCGTTCCTCTTCTAGCTCTTCCTCTCGCTCCTCCTCTTGCGCTTCTTCTAACTCCTCCCCTTGCTCTTGCTCTTCCTCAGCCTCTTCCCCCCATAGCTCTCCCCCTAGCTTCTCTATCCCAGGGTTAGCAGAGGAACACTGGATTTATGTGCCAACAGGTCATCCTACCAAGCTCACCATTAGGAGGCTGCAGAGAGTGAGCCCCCCTGACCCACCTCAGGTCCCCAGTGAGTCTCAGCCGTTATGGACGGGCCCTGTGCCGAAGTGGGTAAGGAATGTGAAGCTTCTGAAAAAGAGATACCAGTTTGGCAGCAGGTGGTGCAAAAGAGCCGCAGAACCTGAAGGTAAGCCTTCAGGTAAGAGCTTTTGTTCATCAACTTAAATTTGCATTCATCTTGTTGAATTGAACCAAACAAAGTTGAGTTTATTTGAATTGAATTTCTTTGAATTTCTTTGAATTTCTTTGAATTACTTGAATTGATTTGAATTACTTGAATTTCTTTGAATTGATTTGATTGATTTGAATTTCTTTGAATCATTTGACTTTATTGGAATTATTTGAATTTAATTGATAAGATTTATTTTAA
>NW_023340095.1:19935564-19938044 GCF_004916995.1 Morone saxatilis | reverse complement strand
ATAAAGCAGGACGCGTCAGTAAGATGCTGTCTTGTTCACGTGGACTTGAAATGTTGCATTCAGTTGTTTGATCTGGTGCTTGATTGAACCAGACAAAGGTTGGAGTTTGATGTTGAATTTGAATTTCTTGAGGTTTCTTTGAGAATTATTGAATTTCTTTCGCAGATTGACTTGCAATTTCTTTTGAATTACTTGAATTATCTTTGAGCAGTTACTTGGAGATTTTCTTTGAATTACCGGTGAATTGATTTCGATTGGGATTTGAATTGATTGAATTTCTTTGAATTGATTTGACTGATTTTGAATAATTTTATTGAATATTTTACATTTATTGGAATTAGTGTGGTTGAATTTAATTGATAAGATTTATTTTAATTGAATGTATTTGACATGCTTTGAATTATTTTAATTAATTGAATTGACTTTATTTAAATCAAATTGTCCAAGTGTCCTTGTTGCTGCGCCATGACTCAGGCAGGGTGTCTGCACAGAGGAGTGTGATCTGGGGGAGATAGCGTTAACCTCCAACGTGTTACACCCTCCCAGTGAAGTTCCTCTGTGCAGAAAAAGAAAAGGATGGCCACAACATGTCAAGGGGGTTCACATGTCTGTCGACGCCCACCCTAGGCCAAGAAAAGTCTGTAATAACAGGGACCTCAGTACAGGGGGTCGACACTGGGTAGAAATTAATTGTAGTGGTAGAAACTTTAGCACTCGAAGTATTAGCAACAGGGTATTAAAAAAAGGTGCACCCCATTACAGGGGTTCAAAATGGGGGGAAAAGGTTATTGTTTAAGTAATAGAAGAAGTTGCATTAAGTTGTAAAAACAAGAAAAGAGACAGAACAAATGGGAAGAAAAGAAGAAGTAAGTATAAATCTTCATGTAAAAGGTATGAATTTCATGTTCTCAGATTTAATCAATCAGTAATGGATTATACCTCTGTATTATACCGGACATGTAAAGTTTTTACCTACAACCCTCTCTGTCTTCTATTTGTCTTTAAGAGGAGAGGAAAGGAGAATAGAGAGAAGAGGAGGTGGGAGGAGAGAGGAGAGTAGGTGGGAGGGCAATGTGAGCCCACTCATGTAAAAAGGTAAATATTGAATAATTGAATGTTATTATCACAGTTTGTGCAGTAATCTGTTCACCTGGTTTCTGATGTTTTTAACTAAGATTCCCCTTGTCTTCCATTTTAGAGGAGAGGAGAGGAGGTGGGAGGAGGGAGGCGGTTGATGTGAGCTTTCTCATGTAAAAAGGTAAATATCAGTTCATCTAATGTTATTATCACACTTTGTATTGTGATGGATAAATAATCTGTTTACCTAGTTTCTGATGCTTGTAACCATAACTCCCCTTGTCTTCCATTGATGTTTTAGATGAGAGGAGAGGAGAAAGGAGAGAGGAGAGGACGTGGGAGGAGAGAGGAGAGGAGAGAGGAGGAGGGAGGGAGGGGGGTAATGTGAGCCCTCTCATGAAAAAAAGTAATTCAATGTTGTATTTACACTCCGTATTGTGATAGATAAATTATCCGTTGTCACATTGTTCCTGACGTTTTTAGCTATAACTCCTTCTGTCTTCCATTTGTGTTTTAGAGGAGAGGCGAGAGGAGGTGGGAGGAATGAGGGGAGGAGGTGGGAGGGTAATGTGTGCCCTCTCTTATAAAAGGTAAATATTTATTCATTTAATGTTATTATCACAATTCGTGTAATCTGTTCACCTCGGTTCTGACTTTTTTTGGCTAAAAGTCCCCATGTCTTCCAATTATGTTTTAGAGGAGAGAGGAGGAGAGAGGAGGGGAGAGGTCCTTGCTGCAGCAAGCTATGGGTTCGATACCAACCTGTGGGGTTTTATTTTGAAAGGTACAACCGGATGCGTTGCGGGTTATCACGAAGCATTGACATCCGTGTCTGAGGCAACATGGCGAGCTCCGGGCGAGTGACCGCGGACGGAGGAGACATGATGCGATATGCTGAATACAGTCCTAAAAGCAGCGTTAGGAGTGAGGCGGAGATAGACAGGAGACTGGTGAGTGTCTGCGTCCACACTGAACACATCTGTGGAGTCAAACTGCTAACGCCTGTGTTAGGTAACCTCAATGACCGCTAACGGCACGGCACGGTACGGCACGGTACGGCACTGCTCTTGCGTCAGGTACAGTGGGGTTAACTCGGTTTAACTCGGTGTACATATGGTAGCTTCCAGGGCCACTTTTTATTGACTGGGGACCGTTTAAACCGCACGGGCAAGGCACAGTCAACAGTAAATAACTATCTGTTTGTCACGAGTGGGAAACCTAAAGACTGATGTTGTCCATATTTAACTTGCATAAAGACACACAGGCTAACACCACACAGTGAAGAATTGAATCCACATGATGTATATTACTTCTGGGTGTCAATTAAGATTCTATTATGTCTTTTATGTCCTGACCTGTTAACACATCATACGTGGAAATGTTCTGACAATGTGACTATATAT
>NW_023340095.1:19918659-19935464 GCF_004916995.1 Morone saxatilis | reverse complement strand
ATGTGTATGTATATATATGTATATGTGTATGTATATATATATATATGTGTATGTATATATATATATGTATATGTATATATATATATATGTATGGCACTTTATATATTGTGATGCCAAAATCAGAAGATGCTGCACACAAGATGCTCATTCTGCAGTTCTACCTTTGTGGACAGACCTAGTTTTATTACCAAGTCATTTCATATGAAGATGAGCTAACTTGGATAGAAACACCTTGTTTTGTTAGACTAGCCTACACAATCATATGTAGGACATATTTTAAATATATAATAATAATAATATATAAATATAAATAAAATGACACAATCAGGAGTGGTAACGGCTGCATGTGTTGTTTCGGTGACAGGGAGGCACTCTGATCGCCGTCGGTCTTGGTGTGGCTGCTGCGGGTTTTGCTGGTAAGTTTGATGCATCCTTAATTTGCTAAGATGCTATTACCTGGATGTGTATGTACAGTATTCCTTTTCAGTTTTTTGTTGACTTTTACTCACTAGAATGTTTACTCTGTCTTTTGTTGTGTGTTGCTCCCTTTGCATTTAGAAATGAGTTTGGTTTGAGACGGTTACATGGATGTGTTTAATCCACAGGCCGCTATGCATTCCAGCTGTGGAAGCCTCTTGGACAAGTCTTCTCTGAAACTGTCAAGAAGATGCCCTCTTCAGTGAGTTATTTATTGATGTGTGATATGTATTATTTATTATTAATGCCCCTCAATGTTAAGAGAGTCTGCCTTTAAAAACAAGTGTTAGAAATCACAACCATGAACCACTGTGATGTTTAAATGTCTAGTTTCCATGCACAGGAAGATAATCTGAGAACGCCCTGGAATTGTTTCATATTCTCTGATTTTGAGAGAGAAAAATATGGAATAAATAAAATTAAGGTTTTGGTTGAGACTGAGAATCAAAGCTCTAACCCTTTTCTGTCACCACAGGCTTTCTCATCATATTACAAAGGAGGTTTTAATCAGAAGATGTGTAAACGAGAGGCCAGCCTCATTCTTGGCATCAGGTACTAGAATGTGTTCTAGTTAATATATATAATAATATATATAATACACTAATAAGTACGTCAGTGTGTGTGTCTGTCTCTCAGTAATTATTGCTCACATAGATGTATTACTTATTTCATTATCCAGCCCAACCAGCACTAAGACCAAGGTACGTGAGGCCCATCGGAGGATCATGGTCCTGAACCATCCAGATAAAGGTAAGCTTAAACTACAAAGGTCAGCCATCTGTAAGACTGCAGTTGGGTTTTGTATGATGTGTGAAATGTCAAAAGCACAGAAAATGATTACAAGAGACAAACGTTGGCTCAAATTTAGGGATGGGAATTGGTAAGATTTTGATACTGATGCCATTATCAATTCTGCTCATTGGTCAATTCCATTATTGATTAATTCATTCATTCATTTTCTATGTGGAAAAAAAGGAGGTGCAAGTTTTCACCGTCCAAGTGTTTTATTAGAGTCTGAACATTAGTAAGAAGGAATGCATGTGACACTGTATAACCGCCGTTTACTTTGGAACCGGTTTGTGAATCCCATTCTTAGAACAGAGAATATTTGTACAGCGTTTGTTTTTAGCCAGGCTTTCTTAAAGAAGTCTGCCTGCGTGGTGCTGATGTTATTATAATATAGGACATTTTCACATTTTCAAATGGGAGAAGCAGTGGCCCTCGTGTGTAGAGCGTCAGATACATGGCATTCAGACTCAGCATTAGACTAAAACTTGTGTGTGTGTGTGTGTGTGTGTGCAGGTGGATCACCGTTTCTCGCTGCTAAGATCAACGAGGCCAAAGACCTTCTGGACAAGGAGAGTCGGAGATGACCTTCACCATGAACTAACACTTTAAAGACTTCCACCACCATGTGCATGATCTCAGCTCTGCAGTACTGCTCCATCAACATCAACACCACCCTGAAGCACCCACTCAGGCTCCTGGAACGGGGGCAAACTTTCATGACAGTTTACAAGGCTACTTAACTTATAGCTATAATAGATTGCAGCTTCTTTACATCAATGAGAAATAGCTTAAAAAAAGTACTGCTACAGAATTCATGATTTACTGTGTATAAAATGTTATGTGTACAAATGTCGGCATATAAGGTATTATGTAATAATGTCAATTTAAGAAAAGATAGAATAATAAATTCAAATATTTCCATGTTTAAACAGTTAGTGTGGAAGTAGTTTAAAAACATTTTTTAAATAAACTTCATTTGGAAACTACAATAGTTGTGTGTTGGTATTCGAATGAGTCACTGTGGCTGATTGTGTGGGCAGGTTTACTGAATAGTAGTAGTAGTAGTAAGTATTTTTTATTACTGAGTTTCTCAGGAATCCTCCATCACCTGCTGCAGCTGACAGACAGTGAGCAGGTCTTAGCCATTCAGGAGTTTTCTGGACTGCATCCAATGCCTCTTAATTTACTTTTAGCATTAAAGCCATCAAGTCTTAAAGTTTGAGTCTGACGAGTCCCGAACTACTTTTAGCCTTAGGATGTTTTTTGAATATAGCACCATGTATCTCTATTATGTAAACCAGGTATCTCATACATTTGAAAGCTCAGATTACAGCAGAGAGCAGACTAAAATACTTATTCTATGTTAATCCACTGAGTAAACTGTAGGTTATTCTTTGTTCTGTGTTTAATTTTTTTGAATGTAAGAATTTTCAGCAATTATTTGAAAAGTGTAAAACTAGAAAAAAAAAATGACTCATCAACTTCAAAATGCTTCTTTATTTAGAGAATGATGTCCTACTGTATGTCATTGTACGGAGAGGACAAAGCAAGACGCAGTATTTAGCGGTTACACTTACAGCAGCAGTTATTGGTCAAAAACACCAACCAGTTACATCAACGTTTGCTTGGAAAACGTCAAATAAATAGAAAAAGGAATCTGATCTGATGTCACTATATCAGCAAATGACCACCAGTCTGAGCGCTCCCAGTCTGCACACTGGACCGCCATTGGAGGTCACCTCAGTCCCTGTGGTCAGTGTGGACCAGAGCAAGCAGCTCAGGTTTGATTTCCATCATGAAGGCAGAGGGTTTGTTTAGAGCAGCAAAGATGTCGGAGCCTCTGGGTACTTGGAAGATGGCTGCATTAATGTCAGACTTTTAAATCAACCAAATCAATATATCTCCTTGGTGTGTGTTTCCACTGGCGTATTTATTCGGTGAAATCTGCAATTGTCAAAATATGGAGGCTGGGAAGTGTCAGAAAAGTAATTATTACACAAAATGTAATAATTCATGCTCTCAAGTTATTTAAGCTGTGCTCTAAATTAGTATCACATATCTTCCTACCTCCCATCCTGTAGAGAGCAGCAGAAGGCAACGCCTTTGGTGCTGTGCATTTAGTTAGCCGGAAGTTTGAAAAAGGTGAAAAAGACATTTATGAAGCGCTTCCGTAACACTGAACTGAAGGTTTTAATGGAACTGGATGACATCTGCAGTATTAAAGTTTCTACACTGAAACAATCCTGTAAAATACATTTAAGCTAAATCATGAGCCCAGATATTTGAGTGCAAGAATTATTAAAACGTGTGCAAAACTTCATGACACCTCCTGAGCAATGTACCAAAAAGAAGAAATTTAAATTTGATTAACTTTTGAGTTAGTGCCCCCTATCTTTGATGTTCCAGTGGGCGTGAAGTTTTGGTACCAACTGTGATGCTGTAGTTTGACTGGTGCAATATCTGCGTGGACAGGCACTGAAATAGTATAATATATCTATCTGGTCATTTGCCATTAGCACATTTGGACCCATTAAAAACATATTAGACTCCCCCCTTTGTGTACAGCAGGACAAACACAGCTCAGTGTGTGAGAGCTCCCAATGACTTAGCAGGTATTGAAATGAAATGAAGGAAAAGCAACTGTAACTCATCTAGTGGGAAGTTGGAAGAGGCACAGACAGAAACCTTGGTAACCATGTTAGCACCATGGAAGCTCCATCCACGTAGGTGAACTAGTAGCATGCTGGGAAGAAGGAGATGGTGTTAGACGTACATTAGGAGTATTCTTATCCAAACTGGTTATTTTACAGTTGATCGGAATCGCGAGACATGAGTATTAATAATTCCAGTAAATATTTCCAGTATTTTACATTTGTGATCCATTGGGTCACATTTAGAAGGAAATCTGCTGAATCGCTCACTGGCAGAAAAACAGTTAGAGGGCGCTGTTCTTGCAGGGCAAACAGTGGTAAAGTTGTCACAGTTTCCGCTGAAGGGAGGGAAAGAACAACAGAGAAACCACATCCAACATGTTTACGCTCTTTCAGGAAGGGTAAGCAGCGAGGCTGATGGGAAATGTAGTGTTAATCTACTGCTGCAGGGAGACAGAAGCAGCCAATCGATGGCTTTCTGGCTCGGAGAGACCAAATCAGCGGTTTTGGGTGGAAATTAATAAGCAGCCCTTCATTAACGAGCTTCATTAAGGCTGCTTGGTTTAACGTCATCAGCGATCCATTAGCAGTCCTGCGTAGCCCTCTCTAAATCTTCATCCTGTTGCCCCGCTTCCTCCTTGTCCTCCTCATCTTGCTCCTCTTTCTCGCTCAGTTCCTCTCCAATCACATCTAGCCGTGCCTCCTGCCCGTTAAGCACCTCCTCCTCCTCCTCGTCATTATGAAGCCTCGCTTCCTGCAGCTGCAGCCGTCGCTCCTCCACCAGCAGGAGGCGCTCTCTGACACCCTCTGCTGCCGCTGCTGTTTCGCTGGGACTCCCAAAGTATTGCTCGCTCCTGAAACACCAATTTGAGTGAGGAGTTTGTATTATATGAAATGTGTGTGGGTTGTTTTATTTATCACAAAAACCTGTCAACACACTCACACTATGGGGACTAACCTCCCATGTGGGGACAAAAAGCTGGAAGATCATTGAACTTAAGGTTTAATATAATCTATATTTTCAAATTAACAATGCATGACTACTTGTGTGTGGAAGGAGTCACTCGTAGTAACAAAAGACAATTAACACCAAACATGCAGTGAGGGTCCTCATTTGGATTCAAACCATGGACCAACGCTCTCCTTAAATCATTGTTTTTGTTTTCTGGCTCACAATTTTACTGTTTTGGTTAACTTTCACCACTCTCATAGTGTCGCTTTTGGATGCAGCAAGTGGCTGTTCTAAATTATAAAGTCTTAAAACCCACTACGTGCTCAGAACAGCATGCAGACACAGTTAGCGACTAGCTGGTAAACATAGTAGAGCATTTAGCAGTTAAAGAGCCAAAAGTGGTTGTACACAGGCTTTACATTGAGCCTATGGCAGTGACCTACGCTGCTGTGTATGTTTATACCTGTGTGCTGATATGTCTGCGTTGCTCTGCCAATAACATCACCAAAATCACTGTAAATTTGATGCAGGAGTGTAAATCAGGCTTTACATTTGCCAGGCAGCCAGACACACTAACCCCAAATAAATGCTAATGTTTCCCCGTATATCTGCTAAATGTGTAACTGTGATGCAACTGCTAGTTTGCCATACCAACTTAAAAGGTGATATGCAAATGCAGGTCTTGTGTTCGTAGTTTGTTTCTGCTGACCTCAAGAGGCCAAAAGAAATCAGTTTCCGCAGGTTAAAGAATTGGACTGGGGTTAGACATGTAGCGGTTATGGCTGAGGTGAGGGTCTCCGGTGCAAGTGACAAAAACTGATTGGTGTGTGCATGTGTGTATAAGTACCCATCAGGGAAAATAACAGGCATGGTCAGTTTGTCCAGCAGAGTTTTCCCTGAAGAGTCGACTTCATCCAGAGATTCCGCATCCACACACTCCAGCTGTAACACCTGAAACACAGTAAACACACGTACTGAAGCCAAATTTATACTACAAGTATAAGGAGTGTGTGTCCACTACACATTTTAATTTCTACCCAGTATCAGCTTATACTATATAACACATAATAATAATAATACAGTGAGGTCTCTCTCTCAGCCTGGCTCACCTTTTCAGCGGCAGTGTGGAAGGTCAGAGCCAGCTCTAGTCTCTGTTGTCTCTCCTCAGTGCTGACGGTAAACTGTTTCCAGACTCGGTTGAGTCTCGGCAGAGTGTCTCCAGACGAGCGCGTCGTACAGCGCAGAGACTGACAGAGGACGACGGTCGCCTGCAGCAGCTGACGGCCATAATCATAGGTGCTCTGAAGGAAAAGACAGCACGGAACACAGAGACAAACAGAGAGACGGAGTTATTGTCAGTATGTCTGTCTTTTGTTTTCAGAATGATTTCATCCTAGTTTTAATTTTTTAGCCATACTAACAGCACAGTTCTCCACCACTTCAGTACATACTTAAATGTCTTAACACCTATGGGATGGATTACCATGAAACTTGATTCAGACATTGATATCTGCTACAGCCTGAATTACTTTACTGAATTACTAGCACTTTGATAAATAACTGCAAAATGATTTAGCTCAAAGCCACTACCATCGCTGTGGATAATTCAATATTGTAATTTTGCAGTTTTGATTACAGTCAGTGTGTCGGGGCTCAATACAAGCTTTAGTACCAAGTTATTGTCGCTGGCTGAGCTGAAGGAGACAGATCCTGATGAGCCTTTGCTGTGTGATATCTCGCAAAAGGTTAATTTTCATACATCTTCTGGGGACGCTCTTTATTCAGGCAAGGTCTAAAATAAAATTGCTGCTCTCATCAATATCTTAACATTAACAATAGATTAAGTGACTATGAGTAGTCTGGAAGTGTCTCACCTGAGCAACGTCCACAAACTTCCTATGTTTGTCCAGCATGATCCTGGTCTCTTGAGTGTCTTCACCCAGTCTGACGTGAGTCTTCAACAGGGCGTCCAACAGCTCGCCAAGCCACTCTACTGCCTGAACACACACACACACACACACACACACGCATTATCTCATCAATATAGATGGTACTTAGGTTTGTGTGTGCTGTTGTTGTTGTTGTGTGTGTGTCCTACCTGTAAAGCATCTTCTTCACATTTGAACAGTTGGACCATCTGTAGCATCTTCAGCCTCCTCACGTCCACCATGTCCTCACACCTTCAACACACACACACAGAACACACACTTTACTTTGTATGTATGAAAGGTACTACACAATAAAGTTTGACTGATAAAGATCCCAGTAAAAATAGTAAGACTCATGGGAACTGTAGTTGTTAAATGCTGACAGTGGGAGTCTCCAGGTGCTAAAATGTGATCATCAGATAGTAGATGCACATTTTATGTTTCACTTTTCCAGAAAGACAGATAAACCCCACATGGCTCGCTGCTGAACTCTGCAGTAAAAAAAAGAAGAAGAAGTTACCTCTGCTTGCGGAGCTGCATCTCCTCCATCACAGCCTGGATGTGCTGAACGTTGTCCTGCTGTTCTCCCGCTGGACTCTCTGTCTCCTCCAGCGACCATGACGGTTGGCTGCACATCTGCTCCATCAACAGCGCTCCCTTCTGACGCAGAGAAGTAAGACCTGCCTCTGCATGGAGGGGAGACGGTTACAAACTTTACTACAACTATCAGTTAACAATGTGTCACTGCTTGAGTCTTAAACAAGTACATGTACGTACTTTACACCAAAAAAAAGGATTATTATTTTAGAGGAAAATTAACAAGATTTATCATTCAGAGCACAAACCGACAGTCTGCAGCTTCTCCTCCAACAGTTTGAGGTTTTGTTGAATTGAAGCTCCGTCGGCTGGAGCCACGTCAGCACAGAGCATGCCCAGTAGACCGTCCAACTGCTGGGACAACTGCAGAAACAGGGACAGAACTTTAATTGCTCGGACTTAAGTTAAATTGTCTTGCCCCTTGCCCACATTTGGCTTCATCCAACAGTTGATCCATTAGTTTACCTCCTGAAAATGTGTGTGTGTGTGTGTGTGTTACCTCCTGTGTGGTGCTGTGGAAGCCCTGCGCTGCCTGCAGGACGTTCTGTCGGCCCTCCAGCTGAGCGGCCTGTCTGTAGCACACGTCGCTCAGTTGCTGCTGCAGCGCCTTCAGCTCCACCACTTCCTCCTCCTCCCCGGCACTGAGCAAGACGGCGATCTGCTGGTTCAATTCCACATACACCGCAAACCACTCCTGAACACACACACACACACACAGAATCAGCCCAATGCTCACATTTACCACCAGTGTAACTGAAATGGATTTGTTGTCCAACAGAACTAACAAAAACTCTTTCTGATAAAACAAGCTAAAACTAAACCCGTGTAATAAATGCTGCCATAAAGATGGTTATTATGTTCACTTTTTGTTAAAACAGTGTTGAACAGGCCTTGGTTCAACTTTTTGAACATTGCCAGAAAATTGTATTGCAATAAACTGACAGAAGTTTCTAACATTTAGTGTACTCTGATATAAATGGTGTGTAAAAAAATATATAAACGATACCATGAATAGTCATTTTCAGTCGGCACAGAAGCTGAGGTAGAGGTTGCTAGAAGCAGTTATTTGAGGAGAAAAGTTTGACATGTTGGAAAATATGCTTAGTGGCTTTCTTGCCTAGAGTTAAATGAGAAGATTAATGTCACTCTCATATCTGCTCGTTGAATATGAAGCTGGATTCAGGAAACAGCTTAGCTTAGCAAAAAGACTGGAAACAGGGAGACAGAGACTCACTTGTTTAATCCGAGTCTTGACTCCTGGGTGTGTAATGGTCATAATCAATGTCATGTGAAACGTACTAAACAGTGAATTTGTCTCTGCAATCAAACTACAGACTACAGACAGCAGAGTGGAAGCATCAAAGGACAAACTCCACTGAGATTTATATTTAACCCCAAATCTGATTTATTCAGTTTGTCCTCATCACATGATCACGTGTGTGTCTTTTTGTGTGTTTAGCGTGTTGCATTACACTGTGCTGGCTCTCGATCTCCTCGTGTTTCTGCTGCAGGGCCTGAGCTGCTCGCATCGAGTCTCCGATCTCCTGCTGGGTCTTCAACAGCTCCGAGCCTGGACCCTGCAGCCAGGTGACCACCTGAGTTAAAGAGAAAGAGAAAAGAGAAAAAGACAAAAAGACAAAAAGAATACAGACTTAGATGTCTCCTGTAGAGGGAGGAGTGGAAGGAAGAGGGAGGTGCTGTCCATAGTTGGTGTTAGCTGATGTGGATGGACATGAAACTCTTCAGTTGAACCATCAGTACGAAAGAGGTCTGCTGTGCAAATGTGCAGTGCAGCACAGCGACCAGCAAGGGGCTCTCAGGCTCTACGCTCTGATGGCATTCACATCTAACATGATAAGATAGATTTTCTTTGATGGTCACTGTCCACAAAACTTATCTTATATAGTTTGTAGTTTCCTTTTTTTATCCATATTTTCCTTGAAATCATTGTGGAACAGAAATATATTTATATGTCACAGTAATGGTAATTTAAGTTGCAGTAGGTCATTTATATATACTTAAATAAAAATCTCATATTTACACTATATCCGGACATTAGTACATGAGACAGATAATCTCTGAAAAAAGGCTCCTCCTAGTGCTCCTAATGGCATATTTAAGAATCCACTAGGCCTGAATGAAAACAACCAATCAGAGCTGAGAAAGATAGAAAGGTGTTGGTGGCTTAAAGATAGTTGCTGGACTTTCCACTTCCAACCTGAGAATGAGACTCAGCTATAAAATATCTTTCTTGGCTCTGATTGGTTGTTTTCGATCAGGCCTGGTGGATTCTTGCAAATATCATTAGAAGCACTACAACAAGCCAGATTAACCTCATTGATTTTTTCACACATTATCTGTCTCATGTACTACTGTCAGGATATAGTGAAAGCAAATGTATTAGTTATTTTTGTGAAAGTTAACAACTGCAGCTTTAAAATACAAAAAGTGACAGAAACAGATGAAGCATATCAATGGTGGGAATTAAATCACATCATACAGACCTAATTAAAGTTTAACTGAATGTAGGAGCTGGCTGTTAAAGGGGCATTCCAGTGATTTATCATTGTTCTTTCATTAAGCTGTTGGAGACAAAAAAAACTTATTTTAAATATAAGGATCAAAATCGAAGCACCAGAGGCGGAGCTATCCTGACCTTTAGTCCCCACTATGAGCCAAGCTCTGGATCCTACATTTCCCACAATGCAACTCAATGTGTCTTATAAATCCCCTCTGTCCAACTCCACATCCCAAGTTTGTAACAACAGCTGCCTGTTCCAAGTACAATCTGAGATAACCCTGATGACATAAACCAAGCTTCACGCTTTATGTACAATCAGTGGACTGTACCTTTAAACTTAATGTTTCACTAATAAAGTCAGAAATGTGTGTAAGAGGTAAAACGCACTGCAAGTCTTTTTTATATACTTTTTTTTATCATTACTAATTTTTATTTTAATATCTAACTAACCACAATATTTACAATGTAAACTAAATTGATTTGTGGAAACACTGAGTGTTTGTGGCTCTATCTACCTGTATATATATTTTTTATTTTTATACTATATATGCATGCATGCTGCCAGTGTTTGTGGTTTAAAAAAATAAAATCATCATATATATGATACATGTTGATGATTAAAGTTGAAATGTTCACTATAGCACTACACAGTACAGTAGAGTAAGAGTACAGTAACACTTGGAACTGTCTGTCCAGATGTGTCTGTGTCAGTGCCATAATTTAATTGTATGTATCAGGTCAGTGATGCCTTAAAGAGCTAACACACAGAATTCGATCCACAACTAGGCCAACCCCCCACCTCAAATCCTCCAGGCTAGTGACCGACATGTTACGGTATCCATGGCAACGCCAGGCTCATCTCCAAGATGTGTTTACCCATCAGCCCCCGTGGCTACAGAAACCCCAGTAACCACAGTAGAGTGTACTTTTGCCGAAGTGCTGTGGAGCAGAGCAGCTGCTCACTGACACTGTTTCTGAGGGTCAAAGGTCAAAGATTTGATGATAAAAGAATCAGGGTAAAAGACCCCTTTAAAGACCGTGAAGACAGTAATGTAGCAGGACAGAGGAGGACATATTTACACATTTGTACTCTGTTGGGGAACTGCACAACTGCAGTTTAAAAAGCCAAATAGAGTTTACAAACTGCACATTTACAGACGGTGTGTGTGTTACCTGCATAACCTTGGCATGGATCTCGTCTAGCTGGGTGCGTTTATTTCGCTGCCTGCAGAGCTCCTGGTATCTGGTGTACTGCTCCCTGAGAGAGTCCAGCAGCTTCATCACCTGAGGCTGAGCAAGCAGCTCTTCCTCCATGGGACACCAGGCCGGACCTAAAGGTCAGAGGTCAGAGAGTAGTCAAGCAGAGGATACAGTCCAGGACATCTCTTCATCTCTGATCTAATATTACAAAAGGTGCCTGCAATGGTGGTTGCTGGTGAGGTACCTCTACGGTGGGCGTTTAAGTCCTACACTATTCAGCACTCTGGGAGTCTGTGTAATACACTGGCATCATGGAGGTACACTCATTCATAATGAGTACTTAAAAACAGTCAACATCATAATTTGAGTGTAACTCATACATGTCCAGATGTATGTGGACACTTAAGCATTGCAGCCATATGTGATGTGAACTTGTCATCTCAAAACTAGGTGTAATATTGTATTGCAATATTTGTTTTTGTGACATTGTATTATTCTTAAAAACATTGTATTGATTTCTGTGATTGAACACCTAACCGCTAGATAGTAGTGTTGTAAATGTGAACTAAGAGGTATGACGCTGGATGTTACAGGGATTTTTTCTCAAACATGGGATGGAACAATATATGATATTATATGATAATATATGATATATATTATATTAGTCCTATATTGATTTCCTGTTTGAGTTGTGTGGGAATAGTACAGATTTCAAAATAAAGAACATGGAGATGAGGTTACTATTTGTGATGCAGTAAATAAATATATGTGTTCAAGTATGTTTTAGTGCCATTTTAAAAGTATAAGGTATATTTTCATGATTGGTGATAATATTGTGTATTGCAATTATTTTGGCCAAGATAATCATGACATGAAATGTTGACATCATTCTGTGCCTAGCTCAGATTTTATGCATATTGTGGACAGTTTTGCTAAAATTAGATTAAAATAAATCCCAATATATCGCCTTGCTTACAATATTGCAATATATTGCAATATACTGTATTGTGATACATATCGTATCACCAGACTCTTGCCAATACACAGCCCTACTTAAAACCATGAGCTTTAATCTGCTGCTATGACAGCCTCCACTCTTGTGGTTTCAGGCTTTCCACCAGGTTTTGAACCTGGCTGTTGAGATGCCTTAGAGAACACTGTGAATTACATTAATAGTCATGCTTACCGGTATCCTTATACAGTACCTAGACCTCTAGCAGTACCCTCATACACTGAGTCATACTGTGCTATCCTACATAGATATCTGGAACTACTGAGTTCAGAAAATAACTGCACAAAACAATGCATGTGTCATCCCTTCATTCATCCATTTATCCACTCATTAGTGTGAGCTGGACCAGCACAGTGACACCTGGATTACTGACAGCTGCTTCCTCACCTCCCTGTCCTCCTCCTCCTCCCTCTGAGCCGTTAAAACGACGCTGCTGCAGCTCCGACAGCAGCTCATGACCTGCAGACACAGACAGAGGGAGAGAGGGAGAGGGGGTTGGTTTGAGATTTAAAAGCCTGTTATAAAAGCATTTGAAACAATAAAGCATCAGTGTTTGTGTACATGCTGTTACATTATGAAAGGAGCTGGCAGAGAGAGGAGGGTGGTACCACAAACAAAGACTCCTTTCACCTCTGCCCAACACACAGACACAGGCTGCTCAGTACAGTGAACACAGCCATCTATCCACCCATCCTCAATGTCTATTTAATCCAGGTCTTGGTAGCAGCACACTAAGTATCTGAGACCTCCTTCTCTCCAACCACATCATCCAGGTCAGGGGGAGCTCAGACACCCTGCCAAAGAAACTTAGTTTGGCTGCTTGGATCCACGATTACATTCTTTCAGTCACTACTCACAGCTCGCTACCACAAGTGAGAGATGAAACACAGCTCAGTGGTTGTGTACACAGTAAGTAAGCAATAAGAAAGTTGAAAATAGGGTGCTGGTTGAGTTATGTTGACTGTATGAGCTGTTTTTGATTTATTTTTTTTACCTCTTTTGCACTGCGAGGTTGGAAATCCTTCTTAATAACATAAAATCAGCTCATTCGCAGAGATATTAAAGGATAGGTTCACAATTTTTCAAGTGTGTCTTAAAACAACAGTCAGGTGCCCATTTGAACATTAAAAGAGGAATTGCTTGTTGTAATTATTCCTCCTGTTCTTACTGGCCATTAAAAGATACCTCCCTAATGCGATTAGAATGTAAGTGATGTTTTGTCCTTGTTTTGTGCAAAAATGTATCAAAAGGTTTATCTGAAGCTAATGTGGGACAAACTTTTTCAAGTCAAAATCAAGTAGATACATTTCAAAGTAAGAACCTTTTCAGGATAAAATCTTTGTGCTTCCTTGTGGGGACAGTATCTTAATCAATGTCAGACATAAGACCAACATGTAAATGCCAGTCTAAGTCTAAAAGAGGCTTAAAAGAGAGAACATAATATTTACCGGTCTGAAGGACAGTCTCAGGGTCGAAAGACGGCAAAAGGGCGCAGTCAGCTGATCTGCAGAAGACAGACAAACACACAGCTCTGGATTACATCCGTTTACTTTTTTATAGTACTGTGTGTGTGTGTGTGTGTACGTGCACATGCGTACTTGTCCTTGTCCACCGTGCTGCTCTTGTCGCTTTCATTGATAATCGACAGCTCGTCCAGCAGCGACGTCGACTCTTTGGTGAACTTCTCAAAAACCTGCAACAAATGACAAATCAAAACAAACACACTCAGACCTGGGCCCAGGTTACCATGGCAGCGGGCATTTTTATAAAGTAGGAAATAGATGAATTTAGTGACCAGTCTTTTGTTGAGCCAGTCGCTGTGGTCATAGTCCAGACTTCCCCCAAAATCGTCGGTCAGCTGACAGGGTTCGATGTTACGAGTCTGCTTATTGGCCGAAACCAGGATCACCTGACAGGAAGGAAAGAGACCACCATGAAAAAAAGCTTAATTTAATTTATGCAATTTAGAAACTGTGCCATGTGCATCATATTAGCTCTGAAATACAAGAAATTGAGGAACAAAACACTGACATGTTAAATGAATCTGACTTTTAATTATCTAACCTTTTTATTACTTTTAGGTCGATCCCTGTGTAAATCTATTAACGTATATTATAACATTAAACTAATTGCATCACATACAAACACTGAATGGGACCTCCATACATGATTCTCACTTTGAACAATTCACATATCCCCAAAAAGCTTGCATTGATTTTGTTTGTGGGGAAAT
This sequence comes from Morone saxatilis, assembly GCF_004916995.1. Taxonomy (NCBI): domain Eukaryota; kingdom Metazoa; phylum Chordata; class Actinopteri; family Moronidae; genus Morone; species Morone saxatilis. The sequence continues at coordinate 19,921,104 of NW_023340095.1, read as the reverse complement.
ATCTTGTATAAGCTTTCCTCTTGCATGTTTCAGTACACTGAAGCATATATAATGTTGGACACAATGCATGAGGGGTAGTAATAATCATGACAATGGTTGCTTTTCATACTGCTAATTAGGGCTCCTACTTCCCTCGCTTCTCTGTCCTCCAGCCAGTGACCCAAAAACTGAGCGAGGTTTGCCATTAGAGAAGAAACCAAAACCTCCAATGTGTCTTAGAGGAGACGAGGAGTGAGGAGAGAGGACAATGGGTGTATCCTCTTCTGAGGTTTTTTTACTGGACGCCAACACCCCTTCAGGGCAGACTGTTTATTATTAGGTCAGTTGAGTTGAGTTGATAGGGGTACAGAATGAACATCCAGTTGCTGTGGAAATTGTAATATTAATATTATTGGCAACCTCAAGGAAATTATCAGCACCAATGAAAAATAAATATTATTTATATATTTTTGCCAGGCAACCAGCCCACTGGCATTCATTGTACATCAGCACAGAGAATTGTCAGAGAATTGTGACAAAACACTCCATTCTTATGATTTGGAAAGTTAGAAAAACAAATCTTTTAACTTAGATAAATTGTTGGGGGACTCCGTTAACCTTATAAACATGTAAGGAAGCTGCATCATCCTCTGTGCAATTGTCATGTTTTTGTATTGTCACGTTGTTTTTCCATCTGGTAAATCTGTAATAAAAATCTAAATGGGAAAATAATAATTAATTGTAGAGGCATGTGTGTCTTTCAGCACAAAAGATCTAGAATTGGTCTAATTTGAGGAGCAGTAATATGGCCGCCAGGTTTTGTCTCCTCAAAATGACTCTAGTAGTGATTGATGATGTCCCGTCTGTTAACACTTCCTTCATCCTTGCACCTCTCTCTTGCATCCCTGCTGGGAGGACCCAAGACGTGAGGAACACATGAGTGAGGAGCCACGTTAGGGAAATGATCTGAGTCAGTATTTGAGGGAGAGCATTCTGGCATAATTGACATAATTATAGTCCTTGTTTTCCTACTTACTTACTGTAGTCAGCAGAGATTCTTCTTCAAGGTACTTTTTAGCTTCTTTAAACCAAGTTTCTCATACTTCCTACCAGTAACTTTCTGACTTAAAGGTCAAAGATTAGGCCCATTTCTTAGATGTTTTCTATATACCAGGGCAGATCACAGATTGTATATCTAGCATTTGCTTTAGTCTATTGACCCAAGAGGTCTTGGATCACAAGACAAGTTTCTCCTTCGGCTTCCCAGAGTGTTTTCTAAATCTGGAGATAGAGCGTGTTCACAGAGAGCCTGCAAGCTGATATGAGGTTTTGCAAAAGAACTTCTTCTATGAAGAAAAACAAAGTTCAGCATTCACGTCAAAACACACACATTTACCAATCAATTTTTGTGTCTGTCTGTAAATTCTGTTTTTCATCCTTCTATCTCTCACACATTGAGCTGCATTTGTATGAAAGGTGTCGTTCCAAATAAACCTGGACAGTCAGACAGACAGCTGGTAGTGAGTATGCCCTCCAGTTGTCACTGCAGCAGATGCTGTCAGAGAAATTGGACTTAACTCAGTGTGTGTGTGTTTATTTAAATGTTAGGTCAGACTTTAGAGCAGCTGTACAACGCACACCCCACTGTGACATCCACACACAATCTTCATAGCAAATCGAGTAGCGCCTCTCACGTCCCCGACCGCGCGTGCACACACATCCGGAAGAACGGAGCGACAGAGCACTCACAGAGTCGCGCGTCACTTGTTGTGTGTGTGTGTGTGTGTGTGTTCGGAGTGAGTAACTACTAAAATAAAGTGAAGAAGATGAGCGCTGATTCAAACAACACAGTCACATTATTGTCACTGTCATACAGTCATTACTTATCAAAGCACCAAAGATTTTTCCTTTCAAAATATATTAAATATTTAAACAATTAGTAACTCACAACTTAAACATGAGCAAACATGGACGTTATGAGTAGAATAAAGTGAAGAGGAGTCATTCCTTGCATTAAAACTGTGCTGTTCCTCAGCCGACGGTCGGGGTGTCCTTGAACGCACCAGCAGGGACAGCCTCAGCCTCTCAGCACACAATGATTAACTCCACTTCGACTAAAAATTAAATAGTCATCTAAACGCTGACTGGATTATCTATCTGCAGCAACTTTCAGGTTGCTACAGGCCCACCAACTTGCTCCGGTTACCGTGGCAACAACTGTGCCAACATGGCTGCAGAAATCTGGGTCACCGTGACTACTGATCTCTGTCGGTAAAACCATCTGTTGTAATAGAGGAGGCCGAAAAATCTCTCTCTCTCATACACACACACACGCACACACTCCATCAGTCCTGGCTCGGATTTCTACAGGACAGTTAATGATGCTCAAGGTTATCAAAAGTGGCTCAGTTTCTCTTGGTTTGATATCAGATAACAACACAATTCAGTGTGTGTGTTTGTGTGTGT
>NW_023340095.1:19918434-19918559 GCF_004916995.1 Morone saxatilis | reverse complement strand
TGTGTGTGTGTGTGTGAGAGTTTTGGACCAAACTGCAAAAACTGGATATACAGATGGTCTGTTTGTGTCTGAAGTTATTTCAAACTGGTCTCACCCATTTCTGTCCACCCCGCCTGCGAGTGTGG
>NW_023340095.1:19901617-19918386 GCF_004916995.1 Morone saxatilis | reverse complement strand
CTCTGAACAATTTGGCCCTCAGATGTGGTGGGACAACAAGTCAGACAAACTAGTGTGTTTCAACATTGTGGAACTTCTTAGTAATTGTGGAAAGGAGGCCAAGAGGTGGATCGTTAGATTTCTCAGCAACTGGCAATAGTGTGGTGCAGTTATAGTGTACAAGGAAAAAAAGGATAAAACAAGATTATAGAAAAGTAAGAGATCGTAATGTGCGCATTGGAACAAACTGAAAAACTGTTTTGACACACTGCACGTTTGGGCCAAACGTTTGTACTGTCCCCAGCAGGCACTTGGATTCAGTACAAACTGTGAGGCTGTGCTTCGGCAGTGCTTTGAGCCACAGGTAGGGGTGTAACGGTATACAGAAGTCACACTTCAGTTTATACCCCAGTTGAGTATGAGTCACAGGCTGGTGTGAGTTTGGCACAGCGGGAAAAGAAAACCCTTCCGCCTCTCTGGGCAGAACTCGCACTGATGTGTTACGTGCATCAACCTACTGTATATACTGTGTAGTCTGCGTGCAGCTGCTTGCATCAGACTGCGACCCACGTACCCTGATGGTTCAGCACGAATACACAAACTGATGTATCTCACCAATTTGGATAGGATGGGGTTGCCGATGGGCGAGTTTCACGGATGTATATGTGCGTTACTTGTACGTAGTTGTAACGTTTTGTGTCGTGCTGAACCGTGCGGTGGTGCGGGTCGCGTCTGATGGCAAGCAGGCCAGAGACGAGGGTGGGTAGTTAGCTGGGTTGAGCAGGCGTGGAAGCGATCAAGTGGTGGCCCGAGAGGAGTGCGCGCGGGTGCGCAGGCTCGCGCGCGGTAGCATAGCTCGGCGTGGGGTGGTAAAGAGGTGGACCGTTGGGGCGCGCTACTGTGGGTCAGCACTGCGAACACAGCCTCACTAGGGTGACTGGTCGAGATGGCGTGTGTGGATGTGCAGGTGCAGTGTCGAGGGAGATGCGCACGCGATTGTTCGTCGTGGGAGGGTAGGTTTGGGTAGTATAAGAGACTGAGATCTAGCGATCAGCCTTTGGCTCTGGTCCGCATTACTAAGAAGGTTCCAAAGTTGAACGTATCTAGTTTGTCTGACTTTGTTTCCCACAATCTGAGCAATTGTTCAGAAGTGTGAATGGACCACACGTCGCATCGTGGACAGAAAGGGTGAGCCAGTTTGAAATAACTTCAGGACACAACAGCATCTGTTATATCAGTTTGTTGCAGTTTGGTCAAAAATCTCTACACAGCACACACACACTGATCACACCAACACACCAACCACAAACACACACCCTGATATTGTGTGTGTTATCGATATCAAGCAATGGTAACTGAGCCAGCTTGATACATTGAGCATCATAACTTGCCGTTAGGAATGCCGAGCCAGGACTGATGAGTGTGTGCGTGTTGTGTCGTATGAGGGAGAGAAGATTTTTCGGCTCCTCATTACAAAGATGGTTTACGACATGAATCAGTAGTCAGGTGACCAGATTCGCAGCCATGTATGGCACAAGTTGTTGCACGGTACCGAGCACAGGTTGTGGCCTGTAGCAACCTGAAAGTGCTACAGAATACGATATCAGTCATGCGTTTAGAATGGACTATTTAATTTTAGTCGAAAGTGGAGTAAGTCATTGTTGCGACGGGGTGAGGCTGTCCTGCTGGTGCGTTCAGGACACCCGACCGTCGGCTAGGAACAGCACAGTTTTATGCAAGATGACTCCTTTCACTATATTCTATCATAACGTCCTGTTGCTCATGTTTAGAAGTTGTGGTTACAATGTTAATACTGTTAGAATACATTTTGAAAGGAAAGAATTTTGGTTGAGTAGTCTCTTTTAGTGACTGTTATGCTTGTTTTCACTATTTATATTCTCTTCTTGAATCAGCGCTCATTCTTCTTTATCAGTTGAGCTGCCGTTATCGATTCTCTCTCCGCAACCAGATAACAGGTTCGCGCGACACACACGCACCACAACCACACCAACACACACACACACAACAAGTGACGCGCGACTCTGTGAGTGCTCTGTCGCTCCGTTCTTCCGGATGTGTGTGCACGCGCGGTCGGGGACGTGAGAGGCGCTACTCGATTTGCTATGAGTCCTCCTATTCCTCCCTGGATGTCACCGAGCAGTGGTGTGGTTGTACAGTGCCTAAAGTACTTGTCTTTACATTTAAATATACATAACCAATTGTAGTCCAATTTCTCTGAAGATCTGCTGCTTTAACTGGAGGCATAGCTCTACAGCTGTCTGGTCTGACTTCCTCAGGTTTTTGCGAAGAACTTTTCTACAAATGCAGCTCATGTTGTGAGGATAGAAGATGTAAAACAGCACCTACCAAGACCAACTACAAGTTGTGTGTGTTATAAATGTGTGTGTTTGCCTGGTGAATTCTGGGAACTTTGTTTTCTGCTGAAGAAGTTTGGTGTGCAAAACCTCCAATATCAGTGAGCTCTGCTGTCGACACGCTCTATCTCCGATTTATTAAAACTGCTCTGGGAAGCCGAAGAGAAACTTGTCTTGTGATCAAGACCTCTTTGGTCATGATAAAGCGATCATGCAGGAATATAAATCTGTGAATCTGCCCCGATATAGAATAAATCTAAGGAAATGGGCTCTAATCTTTTGACCTTTAAGTCAAGTAAAGTTACTGTAGGAAGTAATGAGATAACTTGGTTAACAGAAGTAAAAAATGTTACCTTGGAAGATCTCTGCTGACTACAGTAATTAAGTAGAAAAATCTAAGTTATAATTATGTGCGAATTTATGGCAATGCTCTCCCTCAATATATGACTCAGATCATTTCCGTAACGTGGCTCCTCACTCAGACTGTGTTCCTCACGTTTGCGGTCTCCGCAGCGATGCAAAGGAGAAGATGGTGCAAGGATGAAGGAGTTTAACGACGGGCCTCATAATCACTGTACTAGAGTGCATGTTTGAGAGACAACAACCTGGGCATATTATGTCCTCAAATTAGCATCTAGATATTTTGTGTCTGAAAGACACACATGCCCTCTAATTAATTATTATTTCGCATTAGATTTTATACAGTTACCAGATGGAAACAACACGTGCAATACAAAAACAGTGACATTGCACAGAGATGATGCAGCTTCGTTACATCGTTTTATAAGGTAACGGATCCCAACATTTATCCTAAGTTAAAAATTTGTTTTTTAACTTTCCAAACATAAGAAAATGGATGTTTGTCAATTCTCGACATATCGTGCTGATGGATACAATGGAATGCAGTGCTGGTTGCCTGGGCAAAAATTTAAAATATATTTATTTTTCGATGGTGTGCAGTAATTCCTGAGCGTTGCCAAAAGTATTAATATTAAATGTCCACGCAACTGGAGTTCATTCTGGTTTACCTTCAGCTCATCAACTGCAAATCAAACAGTTGCCTGAGAGGGTGTTGGCTCGTAAAAAACCTCAAAGAGATCAGCCATTTCCTGCTCACTCTGTTCGCTCTAAGTAGACACATTGGAGGTTTGGTTTTCTCTAATGCAAACCCGCTGTTTGTGATCACGCTTGGACAGGGAAGCGAGAAGTGGAGCCCGTAATTAGCAGTATGAGGGAGCAACATTGTCATGATTATTACTACCTCATGAATTGTAAAACGATGATATAATATGCGTTCATGTACTGAACTGCAAGAGAAAAGTGTGATAAGATTTTCCCGAATACAAATCAATGCAACTTTTGGGGATAGTGTGAATTTGTCACAGTGGATAGTGGCGATGTATGGAGCCCATTCAGGTTTTTATGTGTGCCAATTAGTTTAATGTTTAATATGCTTAAATGATTACAATGGGGATCGACCTAAAGGTATAAAAAGGTTGAGATATTAAAAGTTCAGTGGATTAAATGTCATGTTTTGTTCTCGAATTTCTTGTAGTTTTCAGCGCTAAGTATGAATGACATGGCACAGTCTAATTATATTAAATTACGCTTTTTTCATGGTGGTCTCTTCCTTCCTGTAGGTCTGTGGGCCAATAAGCTGACTCGTTAAGTGAGCCTGTAGAACTGAGGACATTTTGGGAATGTCTGGATTATGATCACAGCGACTGGCTCGACAAAAGACTGGTACTTAAGTTATCTATTCGCGTCTTTATAACCAAATGCCGCTAGCGATGGTCAAGCTGGCCGGCTGAGTTTGTTTGTTTGTTTCGTCATTTGTTCAGGTTTGGAAGTTCACCAAAAGAGTCGAGTCGGTGCTGGCGAATTGCTGATGATGTATCAGATGAAAGGACAAGACAGCACGGTGGACAATACAAGTACCGCATGTGCACTACCGACACACGACACAAGCAGTCTATAAAGAAGTAATACGAGTAATCAGAGCTGTGTGTTTGTGCTGCTTTGCAGATCAGCTGCTGCGCCCGTTTGCGTCTTGAGCCCTGAGCGTGTCCTTCAGACCAGGACGGGTACAAATATTATTTCTCTCTTTTAAGCCTCTTTTAACTTAGATGGCATGTTCTATGTTGGTTTATGTCTGACTTGATTAAGAGTTCTGTGCGCACCAAGAACACGAAGATTTTCTGAAAGGTTCGTTACTTGAATGTAGTTGACTTGATTTTGACTTGAAAAATTTTGTCCGCACATTAGCTTCAGATAAACCTTTTGTACATTTTTCTGCCAAAACAAGGAGCAAGGACATCACGTTACATTCTAAATCGCATTTTTAGGACGTAGTCTTTTAATTGGCCAGTAGAGAACAGGAGGAAAATTCAACAAGAATTCCTCTTTTAATGTTCAGCAATGGCACCTGACTGTTTTTTAAGACGACACTTGATAAAATTGTGACTTATTGTTAACTATTTGCGAATGGCTGATTTATGGGTTATTAAGAGGATTCCAACCGCCGAGCTTGCAAAAGAGGTAAAAAAAATAATCAAAAGCAGATCATACAGGTCAACAAACGTCAACCAGCACCCTATGTTCAACTTTGCTTATGTGGATCAGGACTCTTACTGTGTACCACAACCACTGAGTCTGTGTTTCATCGTCTCGCTTGGTGGTAGCGGAGCTGTGAGTGGACTGAGGAGAATGTAATCGTGGATCAAGGCGCAAGACTGACATTTCGTGGGCAGGGTGTCTGACGCTCCCCTGGCGGCTGCGATGATTGGTGGTTGGTAGAGAAGGAGGCTCGATACTCTAGTGTGCGTGTACCAAGATGTAATGACATTGAGGGATGGCGTGGATAGTATGGCTGGTGTTCGGACGTGTACTGAGCCCCTGTGTCTGTTTGTTGGGAGAGGTGAAAGGAGCGGGTTGCTGTGCGTGTGGGTGGTACCACCCTCCTCTCTTGCCGACGGTCCTTTCATCAGAGTTGTAGTCGAGAGTACGACAAACACTGAATGCGCTTTGATTGGTCTCTCAAAGTGTTTAGTAACAGGGCTTTTAAATTCAGCAATCGACCGCCTTCCTCTCTCCCTCGGTCTGTGTCTGCGGTTCATGACGGCTCTGTCGGGACTGGGAGCGAGCGTGGTGTAAGCCTCGAGGAGGAGGAGGAGACAGGGAGGTGAGAGCAGCTGTGCGAGTAATCAGGGCGGTCACTGCTGTCCGCTCTACACTAAATGAGTGGGCATGAAATGGATGAGACGCAGGATGCATCTTGCATTGTTTTGTTGCTTGTTCTGAACTCAGTGGTTCAGGATATCTATGTTAGGAGGTAGCACAGTATGATCAGTGTGATGAGCGGCTCGGGCTGCGAGGGTGTCTATAGTTAAGGAATCCGGTGACAGTTATACCTATTATTCTTTTACAGCCAGTTCATTCCTCTTTTTTTGTTTGGTTGTTTGGTTTTGTTTGTTGGAATTGTTTCGTTTCTTTTGTTTATGTCTTATTCTGGATGAATACATATCTACTCCTTGGAGTTCCATGTTTCTATAGCTCAATGGGTTTTATAGTAGGCTGTGGTATTGGCAAGGAGTCTGGATAGTATGTTGCACAATACAGTAGAGTTGCAAGTATATTGCATATTGTAACAAGCGAGCATAATTGGATTTGATTGTTAAGTCTAATTTTTAGCAAAAGTCACAATAGTTGGCATAAGGAATCTGAGTAGGAGAGAACGCACGAATGAAGTCAACATGCGTGTCATGGATCTATCTTTGGGCCAAAATAATTGACGTAGCGACAAGTATTATCGCCCACCATCTCGAAAATATCTTGACTAGTACTTTAAAAAGGGATAAACAATACTTCGGAGGGAACATATTTTGTACTGCATCAACCAAGACTGTAACCTCATCTACATGTTCGTTATTTTGAAATCTGTATATCCCACAACTCAGAAGCGGAAAGTCGAAGTATTTAGGACAAAGTATAGGGCAGGTGTGATTATTCATTAATCGTTTTGTTATCTGAGTGGATGGTAAGACTATAAGAAGTTAATATCTGTTAGTCTCATCTGATATAGTCCTCCATTGGATGGTATTGTAGAAAAGAAAATGTTGAGGTTGTGGTTGCGATGTTGAAGAATCCCTCCCTTATGTATACATCTTACGAGACGAGATACGCCCAATATATCTGAGATTTAGTGTGTTTACACATATTTCTATCAATGCGTTTTACCGAGTGTTATTGTCTAAGAATTACAGTATGTTGACTATAATCATGTAATTGTTTTGATTGACTTCAGATATATGATTTTCTCCAGTTTCTTTGAGAATGGCCATTTCAAGGATCAATTTTTATGTATGTTGTACTGTTCGGATACTTTAGAGCTGTGTCACATAATTTGGACGACAGGAGGTACTAAATGTGTGTGTGGTGTGTGGCTAATCTCATTTTTAGTGACGATGGTAAGGTTTGTTTGCTCATAGTTTGTGAGTAGTGGGTGCTGTCATTTGCACAGAGTTCCAGAACTGTAGTAGATAGTAGTGGTGCAGGGACTTGAGCCACTACGTTTCGTCGGGCGATTCTCGGTGCTCCTCTACCAGCATACGCGAAGCATCTTTAGCTAGGTTCTTGGAGATAGATAGGTTCAGATCAGAGATGAAGAATGTTCCTGATTATTTCCTACCTATATGTGGGACTACTACTCTAGAGGCTCGAGATTGCTCTGATCTTTTTGTATACGGGGACTGTGTATATGTTTCCCAAATTGAGGAGGCTGCTTATTGCTTCTAGCCATTAACAAGTATGAAGCTGACTGGAATCTTAATCGCAGGGAGCAGCTTACACAGCTTGAAATTCCAGGTCGACGCACCGTATTACTCACACGCATCGTGCTTAGAGCGGGTCGTCTTGATTCTATTTTCTGTACCACACAGCATTGGGATCCTGGTTTTGTATAATCGTTTAACATAGGCTTTTGATTTATGCGTTGATACAGGGTTCTATATCATGTTAAAATCACACAAGATATGAACTTAAGTTATGTTTATACGCTCATGTACAAAGTTACTTTGGACTGCTGGCACGGTCTTTTAACAGGTTGTTCTTTATACCCTGCCTCGGTTTTTCGCTATTCATATATTGACGGTCTGACCGGAGGCACGTTCTTTTGTCCCAGAAATCAGCGAAGATTCATGTACGGTCGCTCGCAGCTGAGCAGCTGGCTCGTCCACATCATTTCGGGGGTACAGCATTGACTTTTCTTCTAGTCTTGTGTTGGTATGCGTTACACGCCTGTACTGTTATAATGCTAGTTGTCTGTGTAATATTGTTCCGTGTGTGTCGTGTTTTTCTCTTTATCTTGTGTGTATCGTCGTGTTTTTCTCCTTACCTTTTTCTCGGTAGCGTTCCTAGACAATCTGTTGTCTTCTTTTCACGTCTTACTTTTATGTAGGTTGTGATTATTTCTTAATTATGTTTTTTTTGCTTTCGACTTTCACAGTCACATGTTTGATCGTTTGTTTCTTTCTTCTCTGCTGTTGGTATCTCTTTGTTTTCTTGTTGTAGTTTTTAACTTTGTTTGTAATGCGTGATTCTATCATCTGAGTTTTATGCGGTCTGTGTATTACTCATTTTTTGTGTTTAGTTCTATATCTCTGTATTGTTTCCGTTGTGTTTTCTCTTTGTGCTGTCTGCTGTTTCTTATTCTGATATCAAAATTAAAGCCGTGGTGTTTCTGGCTCGATATAGCAGTATTGCCGATATGTGTCTTAATTCCATCTTCCTTGTTTTGTCCTGTTGTGTGTTTTTCCTAGTTATTTAAGGCTGTTTTGTTGGTGCAGTTTGTGCATCCTGTTGACTCATAGGAGCAAAATAGAACCGTTTAACTATATTAATATAAGATATCTGATATATGTTACTTGCATTTTTCTATCTGTACATCAGGCGTTTCTTCAGTTTATTACTGTAATACATGGTGTAGATGTGATCTAGGAGTTGCAAGTCCAGGAGACTGCATTTGTGTCATGAAGAATCATAACACATGTTTTGTATTACAGCTGCTCAGTTGAATTGGCTGAATATTTGTTTCTGTTGATACTAGTCCTGCGTTTTTTCTAAGAACTGGCGGATATTACATTATGATTTGTAGAACACTTAGTCATTTTTAAATGTGTAATCAGATGTCTTTTTCATATGTTGACAGAAGTATTATACTTCTCCTTTGTTGAGGTGAGTTTCATTTTATCAACGGGTTTATTATTTAATAGTTATTTATTGTTTCTCAACAGTCTTTTAATTGAAAAACAATTGGATTAAATGCACATTTGTATATGTCTTTTATATACCATTTGCTTTGATCGAACTTTGCGATGCGTATATTAGGTCTTTTATTGGTAGTTTAATTTCACTATGTTTATGCTTCCATGGTATTTTTTTCCATTTTGGGTTTTTCAAATCTGCCATTATTCTTCGGATCCAACGATTTCAGTACTAGAACCTTGCTACATTTTAAATCATTATATCTGGAACTTGATTACCTTCCACTGTCTCAATGTACATGACTGTTATTCGTGTTAAAGGGGATTTTCTAACGGATGATTTCAGTAGCTTGTGTTATCGTGTCTCTTCGCATAATTTATCTGAGTAGGAGGATCCACTCGATATGGATCTGAACAAACTGGCGCCAATTCGCTCTGTGATGCTAGAAAATGTATGAGATATATCATGAATCTTCACTTTATTTTATCTGATATTTTAAAACTAATTTGTAGCACCAACACGTTTTTATCATTTCTCTGGCTTGAATTTGTTTCGTAATGGTGGGCCCATTTCCGTGTCTCTCTCTATTAATATTAACCAATATAGGAAGACTATTGACGCACATGGGACTTTGTAAGAGATAATGAGTCTCATTTTGTGCTGTATGGTCTTTGTAGTATTTGTTATTTGATGTGTTATTATATTTTAATCTATCGTAATGTATAGACATTATTCCTTTAGGTTTAACTGATAATAACGAGCTCGTTTCCCGAACGGTCTAATTTTAAATCATAAAAGTCTTACATCATTATGATAGATAAAATATTGATCTTTCCAATGATTGAAGCGAGATCGATGTTTTGATGTGTGTGAAGTTCCCTCAGAATCAAGGAGAAGGCCCAAGCAACTCGGCGTACGCTTTAAGATAAGTTTTGATTGTGGGACTCCGGGGCCATGTCATTTAAAGAGCGTCGATCTCTGGTATCACCGGATTTTATTCGATAGTGGGAGACAGTCCTTATGTGTTCATGAGCGGAATGCCGTATGATGTGTGTGTGTGGCGTTGTCGTCTTTGTGCCTTGCATCTGCAGCAATGTGCACAGAGACCTGTTATCGTTAAACTGATTGGTCATCATACGAGAGAGTTGGGGTGTTATGTCCTTATGTTCAACCTTCGCGTAACATGCAGGCAGCAACGTGTGTCGTGTACGCCGTGTGAGTGGTTGAGTGCGTTGAAGGGTGATCTCGCGTGGTGTGATGAGTACTGAACTTGTGCATGCCATTCTTTGCAACGTCTATTCAACTTTCTCACTCCTATACGTAGTCACCTAGGCGCTCTCAGAGGTCTAGTGTGTTTGATTTGTTACCTTTGTGTATGATGGGTGGTTGAAACGTCGTGCGGATCTGTAGTCTCATGGCCCTTGCTGCATTAGCACCCAGACCAGTGTTAAGCATGCGGTGGAGGACAGACACGATTTTAATGATGGCATGTACCACACGGCATAAAAACACAAAACAACCGAACGGTGGATTCACATGGTGTGAGTATGATCAATATCTGACGATTTATGTTGTAGCAATTTACAAGGTTTCCAGCTTCTGGTGCGTTTTTTCGCTACCTTGCTGTGACGTGGCCAGTTTTGTGCTCGCGTTTTTGGTGTGGCGCCAGAAGAAAGCGAAAATCCCGGACTTTGTTTTTTCCGTACGTCATATCTTACTGACTTTGAGGCTCCATGTACCAACTGGCTTTCCACTGCCTCGTTTCAGAAGGATAGCGTCGGGATGGAATGGAGCACTATCCTCTTGACCCCTCCTCACACGAGTAAGGCTTTACCCTTAATTTTCTTGGAACCAGATTACAAGCTTGTTGGCTACATTGGGCTAGTTTCAGATAGAGAGTAGTCTATATAATCTTCTAATTAATATACTGGGTCGATAGGGCAAGAAAGGGATCCTATCATAGCATATACTTGAAAACATCCAAACCTATATTTCTTAAACTAGGAAAACTATACTCTTCTCGGATTACTGGCGGTAGTGCTATTTCGTCTCGCAACTAAAAATAATGATCCTTCGACGAACGGTTCTATCTTACATCTTTTCTCCTTTATACACTACCAAGATATATGTCTATTATTTACACAACGACCACATTACCCCTACGTATGTGTCTAACAAGCATGTTAAATCAATTTACACAACACACTCTTCTTTTGGGATTCTTTTCAATAAGTTTGCATGCGGTACTAAATCGTGAGTACCCACAGCTTAACTTGTAATAAAGTTCAGTATTTGTAGTTTACGAGTATTCTCTTTCTAACTACTGAGCAGAGGGCTTCTATTATGCTTGGACACTTGGATACTCCGTCTAACTAGCTCTACACAGAGTAGCCTGGCTCTCGACAACGTGTTCCGGCTAGGGGCTGTTGCTGCAGTTTCCCCATGGGGTCAAATTGTGAGTATCTTTCTATTGGGATTCTCGGGTAGCAATAGCTCGGTTCAATGTTTAAAACAAGAACAGCACAAAGAGAAGGAGGATGATCATAATCAAAAGGAAAAAAAACAAACATCTTGACTATAAAAGCCCATTGATAAACTGATTATGGATGCACAGAAAGCCAGGTGAGGATTTCGGCATCGGCTGTGACTGCGCACTGGGTACACGGCACGTGACAGGTAATGATCTAGGTAGAGCGCAGCAGTTAGATTTGCTTAACCATGTCAATTTATTTCAAAACAGGAGTAGCTGGCCTGACGTTATTTCAACCACTGACATACAAGCACTTGATCCTAGGCCACAACTGAGATTCATTGTTTTGCACTTTACTCTCAAGACCATACTAAAACTAAAAAGGCTCTGCTTCACTTTAGGCTTTAGAGACCTTAGACATAGTTAGTTAAGACAGATTAGCACGGACCAGGCCAGGATATGGATCAACTGTAGATGAAGCATTGTGGAGTGCAAGTTACAGGCTCGCAACTTCTGAGTTGATATAGTGAAAAAAAGAGAAATATAATGGGTTCCCTCTTTCCGTTAGTTTTCCTTACGCAGATCCATGCTCACGGCAAGGGTAAAACTTGGCAGTGCTCTGATTGACAGACTGGCTTCGACAGGGCACGGCCATCTATCGAAGCTAAGGAAACGCACTTGTGGGTAAGAGGCAGACAGACACCAGATGTTCACTTAAAGTTAATAAAACTTAATCCAAGGTCCTAAAAACGAATTGTGTCTGTTGATATCGCTACTCCAACATGTTACAATAGATAGTACTATTATCTTCAAAAGGAAACTGCCCTTCTTTCATTTTATCTCAGTAGCGAATAATAGATTGTGAGTGGCTCTCCGTATCGCAACCATGTTCACATTTCTATATCTTGGGGATACAGGACGTGTAGATAGTAATGGCTTTCGCTCATGCGAACGGGCGAAGCATAAATTCTCTTGAGCCAGGCGAATAAGGTGAGTGAGATCCAAGCAGGCATTCATCAGGTACACCAACCTCAAGAAAATCAGCACACATCGCATTGCAGTAGTTTTTTGGTCATGCTGACCTATAGACACCACAAAAAAAGGTTGCTGCCACTTTAACCCGCCAAACCAACAAGCCCCAGCCTCCGTGAACGATCCTTAGAAAAATGTCTTTACTGCAAGGCAATTCGCAACAGGATGTCGCCTTATGTATCTTTTTACTCACCAAAAAAGCACCTCGATTCACCTTTTTCTATTCCTGTTTCCTTCGATCAGGCTCGCTGGCTACTTAGCGCGAAAAAGATAAAAACTCGGTATCCTACCAGATCTCATGAGGCACTGGTCTTCGGCCACCCACAGCATATTGGGACGTACATATCCTGATCTCACCCCTGTAATAGATATATATCATTCCCTCTGGAAATTAGCTTGTACGCGAGAAATACATAAGTGGGCATAACTGTTCAGTTTCGCTTCTCGCCTGGTCTCATACTCCAACCGTTGTAGCGTTATTCCGATCTTCTCATTCGCTGCGGTATTTTATGCGGGATTTGCAGAAAAGAAATGCACAACCCGAAGGACCCACGCTTGCTCCATACCTGGTCCCAGCTTTACAACCTGTGCAGCCTCAGGTGTAGCAACATTGAAAGGCTTTTGAGACATTCGGGCATATCGACGGGCACTGGTTGTAAATTTAATGGTGTGAAAGCATAAGCACCCGAATCAGGTGGTAGATGGAGGGTCATCCTTCTTGACTCAGATATTTCCAGCTTGCTAAAACAGAGCTGCAGTATATTCACGGGGGAGAATATTTACTCTAAAAAGTATACTTTAGCTGGGCTACTGTTTATGTGCCGATAGTTTTACCAGCTCAAATACAAATGCTTAATGTTATTTAAATAAAAGCCCCATTATATGTTTGTTGAGCCTCAGTATGTGATGACTCGTTGCAAGCTATTTCCACTGGTCATGTGTACAACACTTATGGATCTCCTCAAGATTTGCCCGAGTCCGGTGCAGATAGATGTTGGTGCCGCTGTGTTAGTGCTGCTCACCGAGGTAGGCAACCGTCGAGTGGGGGACCCGCATGAGTGGGCGTGTCGCCAATTTCAGCTAGGAGTAAATTTCTGGCACCTTTAGTCTGACTGAAATTGAGGAATGTATGGTAGTTGCTTTTGATTCCATGTCCTTTGACCTTTTTGTTATGCTAGTGCACACACGTAAGAACTCTCGGTTATCGCCCCATTCTTGATACGTGTTTAGTAGAAAAACTTTTGTCTGTTCGGGTCATCGGCTAGAAAGTTAGCGATAAACATACTATTACTGTAGGGATAAGTAGCGGCGAAAATGTACATTACGTTGGCGTTCCGTCGTCAAGGCATCTTTACCGAATTGCTCAGAGGGCAAGACGCTGACGGCAGGTGTGTGCTGGCAATCAGCAAAATGGAAGGCCATGTTGCTGAAAGAACGAGCTGAAAAAAGAGTTTTTAGCTATTGTATTGGAATTCAATTGTAGCGCTCGATGGCCTAACGGGCAAGTTGGACTGGTTGTTTGGAAAGCTGCTACAAATATTGCGCAGTTATCCAGAGGTCTAGGGACTCATGCTTTGGACAGTATTTGTCATCTACAATATTATATGTTGAGATTTTTTTTTTATTATGGATTTCGGGTGGGTGTTTACATCTACATCCAAAAACGCTAATCTAGATCTTTGGCATGAAGTATGTTGATGAGAGGCTCCTGCAAATGCACTAGCAAGACGCGGAATTGTTGAGGCGAGTTGGGACGAAGGTTGTCGACTGGCATTTTAATAAAGTCCAGAAAAAGAAACAATATGTGGGTTGCTACCTCTGATTTTTATTGTATGAGTGAAAGCTGGACTATTCAACTTGCTTCTGCAGAAGAATAATGGCGCGAGTCCATGCATACGATCATGCTTTGGTTGAAATATTGTCACGGCAGACAGAGACAGCAGCAGAAAATCCCCCAAAGAACTCCAATTTTCACTGTCGGTAAAAGTTTTCAGGTGTAGGAGATTTCAAGGCTGAGTCAGGGAATCTAATAGTAGAGTATATGACAAGGCCAAGTCGAACTGCTCGAGTTTCCTTGAACCCCCCTAGGGAGGGACACTTGTTCTCTCTCTTCTTGATCTAAAAAACGGGAAACCATACGTTCGATCTTCTGTCTTGACCCGGAACCTTGAAGGCAATGTAATATTGGCAGGGAAGCCTGCAGAGGGAAGAACATGCGTGTGTGGTTCTTGTCGCTCTGTGGATGCCATGACTTAGCAGACGGCTGTGTCGCGACTTCCAGAGAACAGGAAAACGTTAATCGCAGCCCCCAGAGTAAGAACACAGAGCCCACTGCCTCATACATGGAGATACCCTGTATTATTAGACACAGAAAACAGCAAACTTCATGTCCTAATGTGTATCTATCAGAAACATGCATTGGGAGGGCTGAAAGGTTCCATCCGACACCAATGCGACAACCAAACAAAGTTAGATATAACCTAAAAAGTCCAGGAATGACTGATTTCAAAATATGGTTATCATATCTCAGTCCCAGATTAGAACCTATACATCAAAAGACCCAATAAAAATAAACAAAAATAAAAGCAGTTAAATTTTGAGCTAAGAAGAGATTGAAAAACAATTAACAACTGAAATGGGAAGTTATAAAAGTTTGTATATTTTATTATCATTAGAAAACATAAATAAAACTTATTGATCATAAAATCAAAAAAAAGCAACAGAAGGATACCAAAAAACATAAAATAGTTGATCATCAAATGTAGTTATTTTAAGGCCTATCTTTATGGGCGGGCATGTTAAAACTAGAAAATAATTATAAGGAACCGATAACAAAACAAAAGATTTAAACAAATGTTCAAATACAAAGAAATCAGCACAACACATACTCAGCAAGCATGAAAATAAAATTAAATATCTACAAAAAGTGAAAAGAAAACAAAAATATAACAAAATAATTATGAGTAAACAAGTAGGGAAAGAACAAAAGAAAAGATTTTAAGCATGAAAGAGATTCACTTATATTTGATCTGGTAGGAAAACAAATACAACCAACAAATAAAGAACAATAATGTGAATGGGTAATGTGTGTATGAACTTCTAAAGTACGACCTTATATATAATCGACGGGTATAGAGAAAAAATATCTAAGATGGAACTAATAGAATTAAGTTATATTCTTCGACAATTAAAAAAGAGTTAAAACTAGAATGCCAAATATTTGGATGAGGTTGTTTTATCCCGACAAACCAACCGCGATTTTTTTAGCTGAAAATAGAAAAATAGTTTAAAGTAATAAGGTGAATAGAAAGAAAAGCATGTATTACAAAAATAGCAGGTCATCTAGTCATAAGACATCAAGGAGATAGCTACGACTACGTTGAAATGATAATGGACGAACGGAAACTAGAAAGACTGCCACACAAATGTAACTTTAGTCAATCTCCCAGCCGTGAGCAACATGTCATCATGAATGTTTCTGATCATCATACAGAATATGAATTCCTGTAATGGGGATGGCTCCGGATAATTTTTATTTATGTGTTGAATGGATTGAGTGACTAATTACATATCTCGCGATGAGCAGGCTACCCATAGAACAGGGTAGTCTTCGTGCATGTAGGTAGACGAATTTGTACCGCCTGCTCCTTAGAGTTAAGAAAGTGATACGGTGATGGCGAGACTGGGTATTTAGAAAATGACTACGCAGCAAACAAGACCAGTGTTTCAGCGAAAGCCGGAATGATCAAGATGATAAAGAAATAAAGGACGAAAGCAGACTGCCCCCAAGCCGAGCGAGGTGCTACGGTAAACTGAGATCCGAACCTTGGGATAGTACAAGGATATCGGATTCTATAGTCACCGGTATATCACTGCGTATACCAACAAAATGAAATCAGGGAACGGAACACACAATGGACAGTTGTGACAGAGAGGGTTGCACAAGGAGCGTATAAGATGAAAGTATCAATACAGGCGGAGAAGCGCGAGGAGGAGAGAGCAACAATTGAAAGATTGATTAATCAAATGGAGATTCATACTTTAATCAAACATAAAGCAAGCGATGTGGGCGTGATGAGAATGTGCTCCCTTTCTCATCACCAAGAGGTCGAAGATAGCTCTGAGGCAGTAGCCAGATGACGAACATGCGCGGCAATATACTGGACAGACAGCGGAGCAGGAAGGCAGGGACACGCAAGAGAGAGAAAACACTAAGAACGTCGGAGCCGGGGATGCGGTTGAATAGGGATTAGTACAAATTGGTGGCTTATAACCAACAGACCTTCACATTTGCTAGATAAAGAAAAAAGAAAGTGAGGTAATGGAAGGATCGGAGACTGGGGACAGGCCGGGAAGTGGCGGTGAGCGGGGTGAGGGCGGGGGGGCGGTGCGTGGGGGGCGACACGTGGGTGGGGGACGAGGTGCGGGGCCGGCGTGGGGAAGGATGTGTGGTGTTGGGTGTATGTGAAAGGGGGGGTGGGTGGGGTGGAGTGGCGGTGAGGGTTCGCGGGGGTGGTGTGGCCGTGTGTGGTGAAGCCGCGGTGGTGGAGTGTGTGTGTGGGGGGTGAGGGGGTGGATGGTGGAGGCAGGGATAGAAGAGCACCGGTGTTGACGAGGGTGGTGGGCGGGTGGTCGGGGGAGCCCGCGGGGAA
>NW_023340095.1:19896540-19901592 GCF_004916995.1 Morone saxatilis | reverse complement strand
TGGTGAGATATTTCAGTCTGGACACAGCAGTGTAAACACAGGGAGAAACCTTGCAGGTTGTTATGTTCCTGCAGTGGAAAAAAGAACCAAACCCCACAACCAAACCATTTGAGGTTGACCAGAAATGCTTTTCTGGACTATCCCTGAGCTCAATAACAGCTTTTATACTGCAACAAATGTGCATCATTTTCTTGAAAAGTAGCCTCAGATTGAAAAAAACCTCTCTGATCCTTTGAAGGGAAGTTCTTGTTGGACATAAACGAGTCCTTTTCGGGAACCTCTCAGCACAGGAGAGTGAACATGAAAGGAACTTGAAGCAGTTTAACAAGCAGCAGCTTAGACACTAACCTCAAAGCCCAGGCGGTCTTTCTCCTTCCAGAAGCAGAAGTGTGTGACCTTCTTATCCCAGAATTCATCCGGCTTCACCACACAGACCAGCGACACTTCAGCTGGAATCACATTCTGAAAACGGCACCAATAGCATCATCATCATCCTGACAATGTAACGCAGTCATGTATGTCATCATTAGGACCCATATTGTGTGTTTGTACCTGCAACATGAGCACCACAGTCTTCACAATGTTCCACTGAGACTTACGTCCGTCTACGATTACGGTGAAACCCCGAGCCTTACACTTCTCACTGAGAGAGAGAGAGAGCGAGAGTAGAGAGATGAGATGAGAGAGGAGAGGAGAGAGGGTCCAGTTTTATACAACACGGATATCATTCAAATTATGAACATTTACATACAGTTTCCTGTTTGTATTTTCGGGTTGTCCCATCCAAACTGATTCATCCGTTAAGCTGCCAAGTACTACCGCTGTCACAGAATGTCACGATGAGGAGCTCAAAAAGACAGAAAGTCATTGCGACTTCTTCTGACAGGAGAGTATGTGACTGAAAAACAAGATAATCAAAGGTTGGATCTCCGTTAGGCTTTTATGGAAGTGTTTCACTTTTACATCAGAAAAGCCTTCAAGGACGAGGACTCTCTGTTAGTATCTCAGGGAACCTTTCCCGACAGGACTAGTCCGAAAGTGTTTGTATCTTCAAAAAGCAGTTGGAAAGGGTCGTCTCATATTCGGGCCAATACGGTTCAAGATAAGATTCATGTTGTAATAAACAGGAATCATCCTTTGAGCCTTTCACAGAACAGCTAAACATGTTGGATTCAGAGACTGGAGCCAAGATACAAAGTACAGATCCAGCATCTCCGCAGTGACAAGTTCACTCCAAAGAGTCCAAACATGTCCGAAGGCATTAAAAAAAATGAGACAAAACGGTATTTTGTTAACATAACTGCACACAGACACATACCACAGTGTCACTACTGCCGCCAGTACTGCGTGTGTGTGTGTGTGTACCTGGGGATGCTAAGTAGGTAGTCCAGTGTGGCGCTGAGCTCCTCCATGCTGGTCTGATCTGAACTGAGAGGGATGGTCAGGATCAGACCACTGCGCCGGTCTTTGCCCCCTAAAGAGAGACGGACCGGTAGAAAAGGAACACATCTGATTAAGGACCAAACTGCGTGTAAACGAAGAGCATACAGTCCTCACAGCGAGGAAACACATGTACACAAGCTATCTTACAGTGTGTGTGTGTGTTTTACCTGACAGAAAGGCCAGTTTCTTCTTGAGGATGGGGAGGATGGTGGTTGCTTCCATGTTAACGTTGGACATCTGTAGACACACACACACAGCACTTAAAGGATAAGTTCACATATTTTCCAAGTCTATCCTAAAATGATATTCACATGCTCAAAGTACATTGAAACAGTTAGTGGTCGCTGTGATTGTTCCTCTAGTCCAGTGGGTCTCAACATGGGCGTCGGGACCCACAAGTGGGTCGCAAGATCATTTCCAGGAATTGGCAAACACCCACCTGATTATTCTGGAGGGTTGCGACTCTATAAAGGTTGTGAACCACGCTCTAGTCCATACTGGCTATGAAGAGATTCCTCCTTAAAGCAATTGTAATGGAAGATATGGGGAGACATTTGGTCCAAAAACTAAAGCTCAGCCTAAAGCTTTGATGAACTTTGAACAGCATTTTCACTCTAACACTCGCCCA
This sequence comes from Morone saxatilis, assembly GCF_004916995.1. Taxonomy (NCBI): domain Eukaryota; kingdom Metazoa; phylum Chordata; class Actinopteri; family Moronidae; genus Morone; species Morone saxatilis. The sequence goes on along the minus strand of NW_023340095.1, from coordinate 19,899,521 downwards.
GGGAGAGTATTGTGATATTTTTTGTGACATTGTATCGATTCTCAAAAACACTACATCAATTCTTGGGTTTAAACCCCGAACTACCAGATAGCAGTGCTGTAAACATAAATGTATCACAATGTATCGCCTTGCTTACAGTAATATATTAAATCTGAATCGTGACATGTATCTTATCACCAGATTCTTACCAATAAAACAGCCATAATGGTCACTATTACACACTGCAGCAGCACAGTCACTACAATCCCCTGCTGGAGCGTTACAGGGTTATTATAGACACACACAGATTTTCCATAAGGATTTTCCCTTAGCTGGCATTTCTCCCAGCAGATTCAGATTCTTGGCTTCACATTCAGCTAGTGATTTACTGTCTGTTTCATCAGTGTGTTTGCACAGTTAAAGCTGACAGTCAGTAAATCAGTCAGTGTCATTTCAGTTTGAACTGACTGATTAAATTTGTAATGATGCAGCCCTCGTTTAAACTGCGAGAAACCTGCCTGTTTTCTGTCCTACAGTGTAGATCTCAGCACTACCCTCTCTCTCTCTTTAACCCTCTCTGCTGGTTGTATTATTGATATAATATTTTCCAAAATGAACTACTGCTTTAAAAATCTTTCAATTTGACTTTGTGTTTGTGTGTCTGTAGTTTTGTTGTCATTTGTCTGTTTACTATAATTAATTTTTTACATAGTAATACAATACCTTTCTGTTCAGTTCATTCATTGCTTGTAAATTGTGACACAGTAACTGCTGACCCACACGTTCCACCTCCCTTTACTACACACTATAAATGTGCAGTATATTTATATATTGTATATTGTGTTTAATTTAATATGTACGAACATCTCAAGCATCTTCTGTTTTCAAATATTGTTATCCATCAAATCTGAACAAACCACACTCACACAGTCCTGACTATTTTAAACTAATATACAAAATGAAATGTTTTTCCCAAAAAAGTTTAACTTTAATTGTTGCTAATCTAGCCATGATAAAGACCAAGACAACCAAGTAGTATTGTAGTAGTAGTATTTCTAAAAGTTTTTTTAAAGCCTGTTTGTTTGTTTGTATTGGCCTGTTCTGCTGAACTGTGTTTCAAAATAAAACAATAACTCCATTATTTGACACAATTAAATGTCACTGTTATCACGAGCTTTGTCAGTGGTGGTAATAGTGGTAGTAACAGCGTTTGTGATGATGAATGAGTCTTGTTACTGCAGCACCAGTCAGTCCTTCTGCAGGGGTTCATCTTCATCCTCCTCCTCCTCCTCCACAGCCTGCCTGCGGCCTGGCTGCGGCTGCAGCTGCAGGACGGCCCGGCCCGGCTCGGTTTGTCTCGGCTTGGTTCGGCTCGGCCCACAGACACAATGACCTACATTGAGCGGCTGCATGCTGCGGTGGCTGCGGCTCTAACCTCCCTCACCTCAGCCCCGAGCCACAGCACCGACAGCTCTGGGATCAATCAGCAGTAAGTATCGATCAGGCGGATTTTCTTACCTTTCAGTCAGATCTGCAGCATTATACTGTCCCGATTTTTTCCCCCTGTCCTCCTCCTCCTCTTCTCCTCTGTCTCTCCTTCTCCTCTGCAACTCTTCCTCTCGCCTTCCTCCTCCTCCTCTCTCTCCTCTCGGGCTGATTTATCAACAGATGTTCAATCTGTTCACCATTAAAGACCACTGAAGGTCTCAGTTTGTTATCCGTCCGCTTTCAACAACAGTGGAAACACACAGAAAGCAGGCGGTGGACCTCGCTGCTCCGCGCAGCCGCAGTGAAGCTCAATAAAGGAATGCGACTTCCGGTAAAGCGACATTCCAAATAAAAGCCTGAAGGAGGAGCGGGTTGATCCAGACACTGAGCAGATCGTACATCGAGCTAATACGCATTTTCACTTATTATCTACAGTTTATTTACTTCTTTTTACAACTTGTACATTTTGTCTTAAATGATATTATTATTATTAAATATATTATATATTTAATTGTTTTTGTTGTTAGGCTACTTATTTTGAGCCAGTAAAAGTCTTGCATTCTAAATGAACAGAAGTATTTGCATCAAAATGTATTTAAAGTGCCATAAGTAAAAGCACTCAGTTTGCAGAAAGGCCCATTAAGAATATTATGTTATTGTATCATAATATTAATGCATTAATATGTATTATTAATGTTGCAGCTGGTAAAGGTGGGGCAAATGTCAACTACTATTGTGTATATACATCATCATTTATTGATTTTATTTTTTGTTTTCATCTGAATCTGCTAAGTAAATAAAGCTGTCAAATAAATGCAGTGGAATAAAAAGTACCTCAACACTGTACAGTACTTGATTACATGTACTTATAGTTACTTTCACCACGTGATATAAACAAGACAAGAGTTTGCGGTCATGCTGCCATCCAGCAGTTGTTGACTATGAACCTCATCAAACTGCTAGAGGAAGGGATCACCGAAGTCATTGGAGTCATCCTCTGGGAAACATAGATATAGAGATATTTTATTGGATAAGTGAGAAATCTGGCAAATTCGAAGTTGATCTGATGATGGCGTTAGATAAAAAGTCTCTGGGTAATTCATCAAATGGACCAAAGTGGTGGAGGTGGACCGACTGACCACTTCTACAGTCTCTGTGCCAGTAGAGTGTCCAAACAATGACTGAAGGATAGTTAGACTGGCTGTAACAGCTTTCGGTTGGCCAGTGATGAAGTGTTGTGATATTTGAAAAAACCTCATTCTGATGAGTCGTTTGATTTTATTAAAGGCCATTTATTGATCCCTCTCTCTGTGCATTGTGTATGTATTAGTTTATAAATAATAATTAGTTTGTGTTAGTTCTATTTTTGCACAAATGTATACAATTTGAATAAATAATAACTTAGGCAAGACCTAAAGACCTCAAGATTATGTAATAATGCAGATGTTTCTACTCATACATACCTGGACACTCTTCTTACTTACTTACTCTTTTTGTGCAATAACTAGATCCAC
>NW_023340095.1:19881611-19896440 GCF_004916995.1 Morone saxatilis | reverse complement strand
GGATTTATTGGAAAGATTGGCTTGATTTCTAGTCTGAAACTCTTTCGTGAAACGCTCAACATACAATGTACTGAAATGAAAGCCATGTCAGAGTATAATTCACACTGCACAGGGAACGTGGACTGAGTAATCTGATCCACAAAGAAAGGCAGGCCGACAGACAGGGCCTTCTTTCGTTGACTGGAGGAAATGCTGCAGTTATCTCTCGGCTGGGGAGGTTTCACTCACTTTGAGCATTCAGGGCTATAACAAAAGACAAAATCACGTTTTGAGAGAACACCAAACAGGACTTCAAAACACGCAACTCCGAACTGACATCCAAAACTCTAAATGTGTCACAACTTTAAACTGGGACGCAGACGCAAAAGGAGAGAAAGTGTAGGCTTTATTATCGCTCAGTGCACAAATGAATGCTTGCAGCTTATTCCATTGAGATTCTTGGAAACTATTCTGTCACATGTTGAGATTCTATTTGGAGCCATCTGCCATGGAAAACGGGACAGACATTTATTATTTATTACGCAGCATAATTGCAGGGCCGGGTGTATTACTGAGGTGGGAGAAAATCGCAGAAATCCCTGTTTTGAACTGAAAAATACTCCACTTGTACTGACCACAAGTGTACCATGTAAGGTGCTGTTCATCATTTCAGGATTTTAATGACAAATATTAAAGTGTTTTTTATTAGGGCTTGGACAGAAATGCCAAACTGTGCGATAATAATCTACTCAAACGTACCTGGACACTCTTCTTACTTATTTTTTTTATTATTATTCTTATTTTTTTGTTGATCCACCACTTAAGTGCATAATTTATTTAACTGCTAATTTTCTGGCTTAATGTACTTATCGACTGGTTTAACAACACAATCGCACAGATACTGTCCACTCCACTTATATTGAATCTTTTACTTATTATTACTATTAATCCTCTATACAGTTCTCAATACATTTATCTTATTGATTCATTGTTCCAGTGAAGTTTTTATTTATATTTTTATTCTCTATCTCTACTTTCTGTTTATACTTTCTATATCTAGCAAAGAGTTTATTGTTTATACTGTTTATCTTGTACTGTATTTTTTTATACCTCTTTATTTTTCTACACTGTTTTTGTAAGCTGCTGGAAATTCAATTTCCTTGCGGGAGTCATCCCAAAAGGATCAATAAAGAGAAGTCTAAGTCTAAGTCTAAGTCTAAGTTAAGGGCCCTATCATTTCAGCTGGGATCTGCTCTGTGAGGGAATTTTACAAAATCAGTTTTATGGAGACAGATTGCTTTCAATTGGTTTTACTGATTGAGATTATTCAGATTACTTTGAAAACTTTTTAGCTTTTTTGTTTGTAAATAATAACCCACTGCTATATATTCAGGTTTTTGTAAAAACTAAAATTTTACATGCTTTTATTTTGAAAGCCCAGTAACCTCTTTTCCGGTAAAACCCCGTGTGGCTTTATGAACCTGGAGCCGTGTATCCGGGGGCGGGGCCACATTCAGACAGGCCCCGCCCATCCAGTTTAGACCACTGAGGCGTTCATGTGCCCTCAGAAACGGAAAAATATCACCGTTTAGGATCCGATTTATGTTCAAATAAAAAAATCTTTTGAAAACAGAAACTCAAAAACAACAAGGTAAATCTTATTAGATTATGTAAACATATTAAATAATAACCATTATATTTATTAAGAGATATAAGAGATGATCATTTCAGTTAACAGTTTTTAGATAATGAATACAGACATTTAGATTTTTATGTATTAACTTATTTATCACATTAAATATATAAACATCCATATGTTTGTCTTCATCATACTCTTGAAACCAAAAATACATTCTATACAGTATGTACACAGAAAAATACAAGTTTATAGCCTATTGCAAATTATTACATTGCTACTGTAATTTTAATAATTACTGTAGTTGGTTTACATGTACACAAAACATCTTATCTGAATCGAGGGTCGATAGAGGGTCTTATGTTGTACAGATTTTAAAGCTCTCTGAAGCAAATGTTTGATTCGCGATATTGGGCTTTATAGATAAAACTGACTTGACTAACTGCTGCTACAGGAGCAGAATAAATCTTACGTCTCAGAGTCTGAACAGAATTCACGTTCACCTTAATCCACGTTTATGGTGTCTATTTCTTCCATATTTATGCTGAGATTGATTGTCACATTCATGTCATGTCTATTAACTCAAATGCAATGTTTCAATCCATAAGTGGAAACACAGTGAACTTGATCCATGGCAAGGAAGTAAACTGCAGTGTGGTTTTAAATGTTGTTAAATATTTTAAGGTTTTGCCGACTTTGGTTTTACTTTAGCTTTAATGTCATTATTTGAGTCCTTATTGTCAGTGAAGCTTTGCAGTAGTTTATTTTGTGGTCTCACTGTTGTACAGCACTCTGCTCCTGCTGTATGGAAATACAAACTATTCATAGGGTGTCAGTAAGTGCATCTCTGGAGGCTCTGCAGTCATAGGTGGACACAGAAAACAACACCACCATCCTGACAAAATAAAATACAATTTTACAGGCAGTTTTCATGTCGTCCATAGTTGAGTTTTTTCATTTGTTTGTCTGTCAGGAGTCTTATAGATGAGTTGTGCAGATGACCTCAGGTGCAGTAGTCTGGTCTTTAGCTAATTTCCCATCATCCTTTTCCGGAGATGTGGAGGCCCACGGCCACCTGAACCTGGAAGTCAGATGAGAAGAACTGCATTATTCAGACTGCACTTACACAATCTTATAGCCCATATTGTACATTGTACAAACTGTACCTAGTTCTGTGTTTTTAACACATTTTTGTAATAAACGTGGTTCAAATTGGTACATTTTCCTTTCATACAGATTTTAAACATATTATTGCTATAATCAACACAAAACAAATATTTTATGGTTGGTCAGTTGGTTGTTGATCCGATCAAATAATTGTTGGTCGATGGGAGGCATGTGTTTTATTTTTGAGGGTTAAGGTTAGTGTTTGAAAAACCATTGATTCTAAGTAAAAATAATATTCAAAAGTACCCCTAACTAGCGCACAACATTTTTGGTGGAAAAAACCCAATAAAACCCAATAAAGCTGCCATCAGTGTCTAAATTCTGTCTAAAAGAGACACACAGACAGCGGGTAATGTGAGTGTGCAGACTGACCGCTGTGTGGGTGCCATCTGCTGGATGGTGTCGGGCAGCGGCTGTCTGAAGGTCTCAGGCAGGAAGAAGCAGAGCAGAACGCTGAGCAGTGACAGAGAACCCACAACGATCCACGGCAGGAACTGATCAAACACAGCTGGAGACAAAACCGGACCAGATCAGTGAGTGTCATCTCAAAACCTCACCACATAAAACCAAAACTATTTGTATCATTAGGTTCAACTAAGGGCAACTTGAGAAAATATGTTGCTCACAGCTACTACAACTGTTACTGGTGGTACTACAGTAAATATTGTGATTCTCTGCAGATAGAAAAAGTCACAAATTGCACAATTCAATTGTAAACTAAGAACTTCACACATGAACAAACTGGTTTAAATGAATCATATTTGAGGCATAAATGTGTTTATTATATCTACACTGTCCACAGTTGGATGTACAAAGTGAAAGATCTCACCAAGCTGCAGCAGGTATGGGGAAACAGAGGACCCCACTCTGGAGAACATGGCACAGGATGACATGGCTGTGTTCCTGATGACTGTGGGAGACAGCTCACCAGTGAGCATGTATAACACCCCGGTGCCGGCCAGAACGCCAAATTTACCCAGCAGCACCAGGGTCAGGGTGAGAGCTGGATGGCCTGCAGGGAGGAGGAGGGCTGTGAGTTAGTGATGGGGGTTAACGAAGCATTTCTGAAGCACTTGATTGCTCACTAAACCCCTCCCCCCCGCATAGTGCTCACCCAATAATACCAGGCATAGGCATGTGTAGTGTGTGTGGGGGGCAGGAGTAGAAGAGGCATTTTGTATATAACGGGTTTGGAGGGTGGCATCTTGATTTGTGTCTTGAAAATTGCAAGGCTTAGATACAACAGTGTGTTTCTGTCCTCTAACATAAGCTGTAATTGTTAGCATTCTTGGCCACCAAGCTTACTACATAATTTACAGTAAGAACCTACCGTTAAAGCTGAAGAGTAACAGCTAACTACATTATTTTGTGGCACTACAGGGTTACGTTAGAACTGAAAGATCCCCTGTGTGGGAGCCAAGGCGCTCCTGTTTCAGGGTGACGTTATCGCCTCTGTCCAGCTCATTTCCACTCCAGAAACTCCTGCCAAAGCCATTACCTGGGATACCATTTAATTTACGAAAATACATTCAAAGACTTTTTTTCTTGTAAAATTGAAACACATTGTCTGAAGAAGAAAAGAAGAAAGAAAGAAAGCAGTAGAGCTCAGATAGTTTGTGCTGGTCTTACTTACTGTGCAGAGTGATCTGAATGAGGAGCAGAGCTAGCGCCCCCAGCAGGGTAAAACTGATAAAGGACAGGCGGCGAGGAAGATAGCATGCCGCCAGCCAGCTGGCAGTGTACCCTGGGAGTTCAACAACCGTCACCAGGAAGTAGTTTAGGAAGGGGTTGCCATAGAGACTAGACATGTTGAATGACAGTCCAAAGTAGGTAACACTCATAGAAAACCTGAAAAAAAGAAGAGAGCAAGCTAGTTGTTGAGATGCTGTATCTTGCTGTGGATGGACAAACTGATGGACCATGCTGTTGGCAGTAAAAAAAAAAGTTCCTGAATTCCAGAGAAAATTCTTGCAGTGTGAAATTATTTGAACTCACCAGATGAGCCACAGCATAAGTGTGATATTTCGAATGTTTGTGGTCCTCAGCAGGTCCAGGAAGCTGAGGGTAGAGGGTGGTTGACTCTGGCTTGTTACTTTTTCAACCTGTGGAGAGACAGAAACTTCAGTACAGCCACCACTGTCCTTTAGTGTGTGGAACAAGGCTGAGGTTAGAGGTTCTTACTTTGGCTGAGACAAAAATTAAATGTGGAGCTTCCACTCGATTCTCCAGAGCTGCTGACCTCAGCAGGAGTTCTGCTTCCTGCAAACGGCCACAAGACACCAACCAGCGAGGAGACTCTGGAACCAGCCTGCAGACAGAGAGAGAAGCAAAACTATACTAAACTAAACAAATCAGTTGAAAATGTTTGGTTGAAATTGGTCAAAAACTCAAGATTAACCTGGTTCATCTATCTCTGAATTAGACTCTTTCTCAGTCATGTTTTCACAGTTTTCTAACTCTAACCCTGACATATTTAATCCTTTCACCTTTTATCTGCAATATAATTAATCAAGTAGTACACAAGCTGCAACTATATCTTGATAGTGTACTGAGATCATCTTACCACCAGAGGGGGATACAGGCTATGCCTGGCACGGCCATAAGCAGTGACAGATGTCTCCAGTTCCTGACCAGGTAGGCAGTGCCAGACAGCAGCATCATACTGAACACGTAGACAAAAGGCAGCCACAGGTTGGTGAAGAAAACTCTGGTCGAACCAATCATGATCTCTGAACCTGCAGGAAAAAACTCAGGGAATTTAGGGCTTTACTAATGGATCTTTTTACACCAAGGGAGGCCTGAAAGAAAAAAAGTCTCATCTAAATTCTTTACAGTCCTGTCTTGACTTTAAGAGCCGGTGAGGAAAAGAGTTTTGCCAGGATTACTTTATTTTAGATTTAAAACATGTGAAAAATAACCTGATATAACGTTTTTCCCACACGTTTCACAGATGAAAAGATCCTAGTAAAATCCTTTTAAGTTGGTTCTAAGTCATAAACAAACTATTTTGATCAGAATTTTTTATCAGGGCCTCCATAGATTTGCAAAAAATACCAAAAGTAACTGTGTTTTCACTTTTGTTGTAAAGATATTTTGTTGGTTGAAAGCACATAGAGAAGATGATAAAATTTCAAATGTGTCTCATTGATATAGACATGCTCTTATTCTGTCCTCTAATGAGACTGCATTGCGATCAACACTAGAGCACACAACCAGTGGCGAGGAGGATAAAAGTCGGTCACAGTATCATGAAAATGAAAAACCCATACCGAGTACAAACACAACTATGTAGCTGGAGATCTGACCCAGGCCCATCATGAAGAAGAGCACGGTGAAGATGGGCCAGGACGGAGCAAAGGCCACAGCGCAGCTGAAGATGCTAATCATGGCGATGGCGCTGAACAGTACAGGCTTCCTGCCAAACCTGGAGTACAAATACAATGAAGTGGTGTCAGCCATAACAGCAACATACTGTATACAGACCTCTATTCAGATATTCATGTCTAAGAAGAGTCACTGAAGTAGGAAGATATAATATAGAACTTTTTCACAGCATCATTTTTGACATTGTGATGTACTATTGTAGGGGGAACACAGGTGTTTCCAATGATACTACTGTATCACTTCAATTAAAGCAGGATCCCAACTAGAGGCAGGTCCCCTTTACTGTTTTGACAGATAAGCACAGGTCTCAATTAGATGCGTGATGTGGATTTTATAGCCTCGATAAACCTCTTAAAACCTGCCGGGTTGCCTGCTTGAGCCCTGAAGCTTATTCCATCTATGGGGAGCATAAAATGTGAAAGCAGTTTTTCTTAATTCTGTGTGCATAAATGGGATTTACTCCTGTGAATGTGTGCGGTATTCCATATTTCTGAATCTTAAAAGTGATAATAAATAAATGACAAGTTAATAAGGGTGGCTTTTTTACATAAAAACAAAACGCTGTTGTTCCCTTCAGGTGGTAAGAGATGTTCCTTCTCATAGACGACCCAATGATGGGCTTTGGTCAGTGCTTTGTTAGCTGACAGCTAACTACCAGACATACTTTGGCAGAACACTCGCTGACTCCGTAGCAACTGAGAAGAGCGGCTATGGGAAACAGTTTGAACTGAAACTTAAAACTACCTGTCAGAGATCTGTCCAGAGACCAAGCATCCACACAGTCCTCCCAGAAAGTAGACGAGAGAGGTCAGAGGCTGTTTCCACTGGTCACTGCACACCAGGTTAAACTGGAAGACATGGGACATACATGTATGGGAATTCTGGAGCAGACATAACAATATAAACTGAAATAAAACAGCAGACAGTGGTATAAATTAAACATAGGAATGCAATGTGGAATAATACAGTAAATGTTAAACAGGCATTCAAAAATACATAAGCTAAAGAACAGTTCCCCTGGTCACCATCAGTCGGGTACGTCTGGCCATTCCTTTGACCTGAGCTATATTTTTCTTTTCATCTACTAATGACTATTCTGAGTTTATTTGTCCTGAGTCTTTCTTCATCTCAGCTCTCTGTCCACCTTTTTGAACTCCTGTTTCCTGTTTGAGCCAACTAGTTCTTCCTCTGTCCACCAACATCCAGCTCCTCCAAGCCCAGTTCTCCAGTGTAGCCCTGTGCTCCAGGGTACATCTCCTCTGAGCCCTGTCAAACTCCTTTGAACCTGGTCTTCCAGTGTACAGATTCTGGTCTTTCAGTTACCATATCTATAGAAATTGTTCTCCAGTGCCCTGCTCTTCTGAGCCCAGTCCTCCAGTGGGCATCTCCTAATAGCCAGTTCCCCCAGAGTCCATCTCCTTGTCCTCCCTTTTCTCTAGATTTCTTTCTAGAAGAGCTGTCTAACCACAAACCACAATTTGGATAAAAAAGCACCCTCAAAACCTTTGTATTTGCAAGTAAAAATAATCTGACTAAAAGTTCCAGCCAGATGAATTGAATATTTTTAAGTGATTTCATGTGTGTGTATGTCAGTGCCAGTTATTCAATTACTGAGACGATTATTTGGTCCTTTACTATAATACTTTACTGAGCAATGCAGAACACACACTTTCTCTTCTTAGAACCACAATAGAACTTAAAATTCTTCATTCAGTTAAAAACATGTTTAGTCGCTGCAGCTGTTGTGCAGCAGTAGTTGTATTGTATTACATCACAGAGATAGCTGACGTATGCAGACCAGGAGACCCCAGTCCAGTCATTTCCAGTTCCTCAGGCAGCTTTCTGCAGTCAGTAATTGGCGGCCACTGAGAGAGGTCACAACCCCTCAATGTTTTACAAAACAGAAGCTGTCCTGACAAGTCTGGTTCTTTATTTAACAAGAGTCTAAACAGTAACGTACAGTAGACAAGGGTGGGGGTCACTAATGGAATCATAGACACAATAACAGCAGGAGCTCAGTACCTCACTGACTACAGTAGACTCGTAGTACTCAGTACTGTAGGTCCATCCATCTCTACAGCCCTCTTGCTTCAGACTGGACAGGAGGGTCTCTTGACTTGATCCCAGCGCAGACAGGTTGAGGACCAGCTCCAGGTTGGGTCTGGTTCCAAGTGCAGACAGGTTCTGAACCAGGGCCAGCTCATACCGGCTACAACTGCTCGTCTCCGGACCTCCGGCCACCTGCTGACCAAGAAAAATTATCATTATCAATCATTATTTCCAACTTGTGCTGCAAGAACATTCCGGGGAGGCAGACTGCTCCTAAGCAGACCAGTTCAGACTAGACCAGTTGTGACCTGCACAAGGATCACAGTCTGGATCCAGTCCAAAGCTATACAGTAAATTATAAGCTGACTGCATGTCCAAGTATTTGTTTAGCTAGCATACAACACTTCAACTGTATTTTCACTGTAGTCCTATACAGTACATTTACTCAGGTACTGTGCTGAAGTACCGTTTTTTAGGTACTACTTTACTTACTCTTTTCTTGATAATGAATATTTTTTATCCAAAACACACGATCAATGTATAAAATATGATACATTTTCATAGATTACCCATCAGTATATAAAGTAGTTAAAATTAGCTCAACTGTTACCAACTACATTAAAAGCCTTCTCACACATTTATGCATCAGTACTGATCAGGAAATATTTTAACAAACAATATACTGTAACACTGACAGCAGCCATCAGCTGCATACCAAGTTATTTTCAGTGCTTACAGTAAAGTAAATGTTCCTGATATAACTTCTATGCTTTTCTTGAGTAACAGTAAGAGAAATCTACTTTTCCACAATTCCCTTGGAAGAAAGCAGCATCACATGCATGCGAACACTCTCACACTTTAAATGATTATACCATTTTTTACATGCAAGCTTATTCAATTAATTTACCATAGTGAAGGACTGGAATACTGTTTATTGTTTAATTAAAAGATTAAGTTTTGTTAAAACCAAAACAATGAAATGAAATGGTCTGATGAGCAGAGGGCAACTGCAGAGCTGGGTGGAAATTCTCTGTGGACTCATCATCACTAGCGACCTTTTTCACATACAAGTAGTCATGATGCCGTAGACAGAAATATCTGATAGAGGCATCGGATCAGAGCACACTTATGTGTCTTTCGTATTTGATGTATTTTACAGGACATGTTGGTTAATACATGGAATTTTTAAAAGTCACTTCAAAGACTTTAGAAAAAGATTTTGATTTCAATAAAAATAATTAATTAATTGTTAATTACATTAACTTTTTTTCACTTCATTGATTACTGTCAGAATTATTCAGCTTGAATACAGCCTGGAGGATTCAGTTTTGACTGGTTCTGACCTGTACTGGGATGCTCGCTTGGATCCAGTCCTGGCTCAGGTTGCTGTGGGCAGGTATGTGGCAGTGGTGGGGGGGGCTAGCCAGCAGGAAGATGACGGACAGGATGTTGTATCCACATGGAACGCTGGTGAGACAGAGCAGGAAGACGACTCTCCTCTGGAACGGGCCCCAGGTCCCCAGGAATGACACTGACTCCTCGTAGTCCTGCATTTTACTGGACTCCACTTATACTTATTCTATTCGACTCTATTAATTATAACTTGAATTCATTAAGTGCTGCTATAACCACCTGAGCAACTATCTATACTACCTATACTACTACTAAAAATATCACTACTCTGCCACAATAATATTATTACAATAGATATAAAAACTACCAATATATAGGAAATGTTAGAACAATAAGTACAAATACCTTCTGTTACTACAAGCACAATAACTATAAATACAATTCCCCCACCTATAGGAGTACAACAAATATGCTGTTTAATTGTAAGTACTAAATACTGTTAATACTCCTGCTGCAGCAGTGTCAGCTTCTCTCTGCAGGGTCTCTCTGGGGCTTCACACCTCCTTTATCCCAGGCAAGACAAAAGAACTCCACCTCCCATCCTCCTCCTCTCAAAAGTCTGTTCCATATTGCAACTACTTCACTTGTTGCAACTCCTCATGTTGGGGAAAAACTACACTTCTTATCTGAAATAGAGAGAGAGAGCAGAAAGAGAGGGAAGAAACATTGTTTCCCTTTTTAAAAGGTAAATGTGACTATTATTGGGACTCAGCGAAGCAAAATGTCCTGTTGAGGTTAGAGATTAAACCAAAGATCTGAAGACATACAGTTTGATTTGATTATTTAGTTTTAAACACATTTCATGTGATTTCTTATATTTGATTGTGAGATGTTTGAAAACCACATGCATCAAATGTGAAGTTCTTGTTTCATATGTGATAAATTCATATAATATCAGCATATGTGGGTTTTTATATGTGATCTTTCCCTCTTGGGTGAATTCACACAACCTTATTTAATTACTTAATTTACATACATATCATCATCGGGAGTCCCATCTGTTAAACTGAATTTTGCATATGACACAGCGGTCACCAGCCTCATCCAGGAAGGTGATGAGTCTGCATACAGATCGGAGGTTGAACCAGGGGCATATAGATTTGAGGACATTAGGGCCCCACTTACATTTTAGATTTAAAGTGCACCTATTTTCAACATGTGCAGGAAGATCATGCACTGTCACTGTCAAAATATACTGTATATAGACATTCATACTATAAGTAATTATCAAATCAATGTATATCCATTCCATATTTACTAAGGCGTTCACCAATGATTTATAGTGGCACTGTCAGAAGAGTCACCAGTTGTTCTTATGTATACTGGTTGGTATATAAGGTAAGATCATTCGGAAAGTTTGGAAGAGAACATCCATGCTGAGGTCTTCTCTCCAGGCTGCATGTAATAAAGCGACTTGATTCATCACACCGGGCCTGTAATTCTTCCGAAAACTCTCGATATTTTGGAAGAATTTCTCCTACAACCCCAGACTGATTAAAAAAGCCCAGTTCCTTTAGAAGTTTAGAATTAATTAAGGAGGGATTAAGTTTTGAAAGTTATGTATTAAAAATCAATCAAATCCTAATTGTGTGTAATTTGAGGCCTTCAATATATTGTAAATTGTTTCCTATCATTTTCAGATTGGGGAGAGAAAGAAACATTTCCTTATATAAGATGCCTTGTCAGCTTTTAACTGGTCTTATCATTCATTGCCACAGAGCAGGAGACCCAGGATAGCATGCAGTAAATGATCAAACCAGTTAAAAGCTTCCAGTTCAGTCCAGTTTTCTTTCTGTCTCTCTGCCTGTTCTATGACCTCAGCGGTACCAGTTTGTTCAGGTCCGACTATGACTAAGGGTTTTACTTCAGGTGACCTTGAAGCTGCGCACAAAGACTTGGTGGTATGCCAAAATTAAAAACTCACTTCAAGTTTGGGTGCCCGGTTAGCTCAGCTGGTAGAGCTGGCAACCCATATACGCAGCGGCCTGGGTTCGAGTCCGACCTGTGGCCCTTTGCTGCATGTCGTCCCCTCTGTCTCTGCCCCCCTTTGCTGTCTCTCTCCAGCTATCTCTGTCAAATAAAGGCATAAAAGGCCAAATAACAATACTTAAAAAAAATAAAAAATAAAAAACTCACTTTGGGTTTCTCAGACCTCGCAGCTTAAATTAACATTCAGTCTGATGTCTGATATCCAGAATTGACATCAAAACCAACAACAACAAAAGACCACACTTGCCAGATATACCAGAAACAGTTTGCAGATTCAGAATTACTAGAAGAAGGAGGAGCATTGAGAGCGTGCAGTTTCCCATCAGGGCTCACTGTGTTATCCTTTCAAGGCTATGTGTGCAACATGTTTTCAACATGTCGCTGTAGTTTAGTCAAGAAGCTACTGTGTTGATTGTGAATATAACAGGGAGTGAACTCTTTCTGTTGAGGAGGATAAGGTCAGAAATTGTAGTTTCTGTAGCTGGTTGGATGTTTCAATTTCAATTTCTGGAGCTCTTCAACCCTCCATACTGTCCACCTGTTTGTAGTTCAAACACCTTAACGGCCTGTACACACCATGTGAGCAGAGCAAGCTGCTTGTTTTTTATAGTTAACAGGTTAGAGAAGGAGCTCTCAATCTTTTGTAACTTTGTAACTTTTTGTAACTTAAGTACCACCTTACCAAATAAATGACAAAAACTATAATTACCACTCTGCAGTTGAATGAAGTTTACGTCCATGTCTGCCCAAGCTCATATAATATATGTAGTGAAGAGTTTAAAGAAATTGAAGAAAAGGTATAAAGAGTACTTCGGCTAAATGGAAGTTGGCAACAGTGGCAAAACATGCTTGTCTCTACCTTCAAACATAATTGTATTTGGTATTTGATTTATGTAAAGTCTTGATCACATTTAGAAATAAAAATATCTAGCTTTGTAAATTACCAAAAAACAAAACAAGTTTTAATTTTAATCTAACCATTTAGCAGTACCATTGCCCCACTAGATGGCGCTCTGAACCCCAACAGTGGGCCACGTGCCTACAAACATGGGCATCCATGTTGATGTGGGTTAAGTGTCCTCTTGCTGACACATGAAGAGAGTTTGTTGTTATAGTAACACAGGAAGCATTGGGGTCACATGAAGTCACATGTCATAGCTGTGTCTTTGGGGTCTCACTAATGAAGGTGACATGAGAGCAGCAAATAACATATCAGACTCAGTGAGGTTACAGGAGAATCTTTAAGTTCTTGTGAGACTCAATGTGTCTTAAGATTAGTTGAGGTTTCATGAGAGTCACTGAGGTCCCATGATAGTCACTGAAGTTGTGGTCTTCAAGGTCTCATGAGACTAATTAAGGTAATATCAAGATCACATGAGATACAGTGTCACATGATAGTCATTAAGTCATTAAAGTTGCATTAGATGTGTTGACATTGCGAATCTGGATAAAATGAATCAATATGTTCCTTAATTATTTGTTCTCTCAAGTAGAAGGCAAAACTAAGGGACGAGTCTCTGCAACAGTAAATATCAAGTTATTGAATGTATTCTTGGTTGAGCTGATCCTTAAGTATACAAGAGAGAATAAGTCCTGATCAGAACATCAATGAATCAGTAAAAAAGTCCAATCAGCTAATTTATTTATTTATAAAGAATACATGATTGATGTAGGATGTTCAGCAGTTTTTTTAATGAAAACAAATAAAACAAAGTTACAGAAAAAAAATGATAAGGAGAGAAATGTTACATAATCTCAACCTGACAAGTTCATCATCATCATCATCATCATCATCATCATATAAAATAAGGTCAGAGAATAAATACTGTACATGAAGAAGTGGATGGAGGTTATCTGAAGCAGAAAGTGTTGCTTGTTAACATGTCTGAGGAAGATTGAACACTACTGTTCTCAGCTGAAATCAAAAGGAAGTATCTATGTTTCACCAACATCTAGACAATCCAATTTAAGTAATCCACCTGTCTCCATTCAAAATCATCTCTGAAAGTTCTGAATGATGAAGATTATTAGAGATTATTATTATTATTAGTTGAACTGATTAAATCTCAGCTTTCCTTTTGTGCAGAGTCTCAGGAAGCTGAATCGAATGTGTTACCACAATTTGAGTTTAAAAAAAGTTTGATCAAATTCAAATTTAACAGCACAAATAACTTTTCAACTAAACTAAATTCTGTTTACTGCAGGTAACTCGAATGTATCTGATGTGTTAAAAAGAATGACTTTCTTGTTCAGAGTGGAGCCCTGTGTGCAGCAGTTTGGGTCAACTGATTCTTAACACTTTAATTATTCACTGTTTGCTTTTCCTCTGTATGGAGCCCCTAAAGTCCCAAGAGGTGATATTTTATTATTATTTAAATAATTATATTATCATTTTATCTTATGTGCACAAGTTATTATCTTGCAGGCACTAGATAAAAAAATGTAGGGGCTCCGTACGTCCGGGTAAATTAAAAATGTGCTTTTATTTTATTTTATATATATAAAATCAGATGGTAGAAGTTAAATCCAAGCACGGAGAGAGCACACATGCACACACACACATACGCTCACTCTCACACACTCCCAATCTCAGTTTTAAACGAAAACATTACAACGGTTTGAACAAAAATGACAAGTTTGTATCACGTCAACTAGAAACAACAATTCAATTTTAGTCAATTTTAACATCCCTGTTTGTTTCATTCCAGTATTGCAACTCGGCCCCAGTATCAAGACTTAGACTAGTATCAAGACTCTCAGACCTCAGTATTGCTGATAAGGAAGCGAAGAGAATAGAAAAGCAGCAGCTGATCTGTACATTATTGCATCATGATGACATCATCAGACAGAGGAGGAAGTTCAGTTGAACAGCTTAGAGCTTAATTTTCAACAAGATGCTGGCTGGTTTATCAGCATCATCAACATGGATTTGACACTTTTTTTACAGTTGCATGTTGAGATAGACATGAGATAGAGTTACTGTACCATGAGACCAAATACTGCATAGATAAACACACACACACACAATGTCCTTAAACCTGTTTGTTCATTATTGGAAGACTGAGATGCTTCAAGTTATTCAGGAGGAGGCAGGAAGACCATTTGAAACCATAGAAAATAACCGCCAGTATAAAAACTCACTTTCACTATTTAACGGCGCTGAAATCAGTATTTCTGCTTGTATTATTAACATTTCAGATTTTACTTATCTA
>NW_023340095.1:19875665-19881580 GCF_004916995.1 Morone saxatilis | reverse complement strand
TCTTTAAAATATGGTCCACATAGTTTTCCTTAATTAATTAATTTCCGTGTTTTAAAGCGAGTGTCTTTCCACGGACATGGCTTTGGTGTGACGTTCTTCAACACTCATTTCTGAAACGGCGACACTGTATGTGAGACAGTTTCAATCCCAGAATGTTTACATGGAGTCTTTTGCAGTAAGAAATACTAAATATTTTATTGCTGATTATTGCTTGAATATTAATTAACTTTTGTGCACCCCATCTGTAAATGTTTTGTACACAGATTGTAAGACAAATCAATTAATGTAAGTTCTAAAAATGTCTTTGTCCTGTATCTTATAAAGGCTTATAAATATGTTTTTGTATTAAAAAAATGCTGTAGAATCGCTTACATTTATTTGTAGATTATTTTATTTAAGTCCAACAAAATGAGCCAAAGGACTTTCCCATTATAGGAAAGGTTTACATTTTTTGCCAATTAATCATTTTAGGAGTTACTGGTCACTGTAATTATTTCTGTAGTCCTGTAAATTAAATGTGAACCTCTCATTTAAGTCCAACCCAGCCAATAAGACTGAACACCCATTCATCACTCATTGCTTCATTTCCTCACATTTTAAATAATTGATCACAGATTGGAAGAAGGGACTCTCCCTCAGATAAAGAGACAAAGCTTTAAACAAAAGCTATCAGAGGAGAGAAACAGACTGAGTGCAGCCCTGTTACATCACCATGGGGGAGGAGGTTTTTCACCCCGTCTTTAACTTTGAGTGAAGTTTTCTATGGTTTCTCCTGGTTCTGGGAAGCCATTTTCACGACTGTCAAACAACCACCTGAACGTTTTTATTTTTTTACGTGGAGGACATTTGTCAGCTTGTTTAAAACACCAGACCAACCATCAACTGTGCGGCCAGTGCCCCGTGGAGGCAGCGGTGTTCATTACAGCCACAATATAAAAGTGATGGACACACACAGCAATATACTGAAAATAATTCCAAATCAAAAGTCCACTTATGAGCTCTTTTCAGAGCATTCAATCACTTCTCATACGCTACGAATAAACAATGAAGATAACATCAGCTTTCTGCAAACACCAAACCAATATCATTAACAGCATTAATCGGGAAGAGGTCAAAGGCCATGGCCCCGGAGTCAGTTGATGGCCTGAGAGAAATCATACCCGATGTCAGAGACCATCTTTGAAGAGAGACAGGGCTTACCATATACAGCTCCACACGCCATCTCCATTCAGATGCAACTGAAAGCTCAGAATAAAGCTAGTAGGTGGACAGTTGAGTTGAGATTATTCTGCCACATATAATTGTTTTGTCATTTTTAGAGCCTTAGTAGTGGTGGAGTAAGAAATGTTTATCCTGACAGTGGCACTAGAGGAAAGGTAATGGGGTCTAATCTAAAGGGGTCATTCAAATCTTGACAGGAGGACCAATATGTTGGATGGATGGACACATTGTGCGGTTGTTTGAAAGTCCTGAAAAAGCTTTGGGTAAATATTTACAACATACAGTGTAAAATAAATTATTATAGCACAGAAAAAAAAGCAACCAGTTAATATCTTCTTTTGCTCATGGAAAGTGAATAAGCTTATTTAAGGAAAACGTTCCTTTGCTGTTGCAGGTTATGAAAAGTTCCTCTGACTCTCTTCGATAAAAGTTTCAGTGACAATAAAAGTTCTGCTCAGATGCCTTAAAATCCTAAAAGTTCTCATCAGACTCAGTGACAGCAGGAAGGTTGACCCAAACAAAACCGACAGACTGAGCGTTCACACCAGGCAACAGTTAGGACGAAAGGCCTTTTTCACTGTAAAACCAGGAAGTAGCCCAGTCCAGAGTGCAGAGTGAGTCTGTAACACGCCGGCAGTGAAGACGACAACAGGTACAGGCAGGAGTGTGGACATCAGATGTAAGGAGGAGGAGTTCATTTACTTGTACTTCAGTTCAAACTCTGGTTCCGAACATACAGCAGGAGGTCAACAATGAGTAACAAACCGTCCTGAATTTATCATTTGATGTGACTTTCTGTTAAGGCTTATTGGGGTTTTGCTGAGTTTTACCAAAATGAGCAGGCCTGTTAAAACTGTTAAAATGTTCATCTTGCCATAAATCTGAAAGAGAATATTGAGCTTTTTTAGGCTCCCATTGCTGCGGGACAGTTAAAACTATGTTTCCATTAAAGGATAATTCCACTTTATTTTAACTTGGTAGTTGAATTCCCCATTTTTATTAACCTTGGAATTCTTTTTAACTTTCTCTTGTTAACTTAGAAAACCCTCCAAAATGTTTTCTTGGCAGGTGAAACACTTCAGGGGTGGTGAGGTTGTGCTGGGACAGTTTAGACCTTGGTATTCCTTTAATCCTGGCCATGACTTCAGTAGGAACAAATGGGTTGAGACACAAAGCTGCTGTATGTTAGGAACGAGTCGAACATGAGTGCAGGGACGTCTGAAAGAGGGCACCTGTGGCGCCACAGTCCAGTGCTGACATGAAGACATCTGCAGTCGTATTCGTTCATGATGGAGGATGTCTGCAGAGTTTTCTGACATCAGATTTGTGCTGGTTAGTTCCTCCAGCAGGAAGAAGAAGAGCTTCTGTGTTCAGGGAAAATTTGTTGAGGCAGAACCAACCCCCTCCAAACTCTGAGGACCCGACCTGAGCGGGGCTCTGAGTCCAGCCTTTCTTGTAAACCTTTGGGTCTGGTCTCAACAAAAGGCTGCATCAAAATGCAGCAAATTTCTGGCACCAGTGTGTCTTCTTAACCAGGAGCAGGTTTGAGTATTATTGAGACCTTTTAGATTCTGGTTCCTCATGAATCCTGGTTCTGATTATTGTTATTTCAATCAAACAAAAATATATTAAAACCAAACTCAACATTTATTTTCAGTAGATTCAGGCTGCCACAAAGAATCATTTGTCATGAATGTCGAGGTACTTTAGGGTTCTTTTTGGTAAGAAGATCAAGGAAAGAAAGTTATTTTTCCTCAAGTTGAATGTTTTGAATCAGCTAAATCTGGAGCATCAAAATGACAAATGGGGACGACAAAAAAGCTGCATACTGATTTTTTTGGACCACTTATTGCTTTCTTCAAATTGTGGGTTGATTCTGTACATTTTCCAGGATTTTTCCATCACCAGATATCTATGACTGCATTTTAAAAATCCCAGTTTTTCCAGGATTTGTGGGAACCTTTCAGTCTCTCTCCTGTTCACCTTCGGGTCTGTGGATTATTTAAAGCAGCGAGTCCATTTCTGGTTCGGATAACATCATCAAAGCTTTCTGTCAGGTCAGCTGTGAATTTTCGGACCCGAGAAGGAGAAGAAATCGTCTGATCCAGACAAAAGGACGAGGAGGTTCTGTCCTCTCATGTCTTCTTTCGAAGCCTCAGTCAGGTGAGAAGGTTGCAGGTTTGAATCCCTGCAGCCATGATGGCGAAGCTGATGTCTCTACTGGACTCTTCTGCCTCTGTGGCTCCAACAAACTGGAGGTCAGAGGTCAAAGGTCGCCAGTTCGACTCCACACAGCCAACACTGCCATCATCAGTAAGGTGTGAAGAGAATCGATCCTTGGCTCGTTCTGATTGGTCCAGGAGCCGGACGCAGGAAGGAGGCTGTGAAGAGGGACGAGGTGTTTGGAGGGCGATGGTGGAGAGAGATGGCAGGGGTGAGGGGAGAGGAGGTGGTAGTGAGGAGGGGGGTAGAGGCAAGAGAGGAGGGAGGGAGTGAGATGGTGGAGGTGAGGGAGGACGGCGGAGGAGCAAAGGGTGTGGAGAGGAAGGAGGGAGAGAGGGAGGGCTTCACCAACTCCTTCTGAGGAGAAGAGGAGAGGAGAGGAGAGGAGAGGAGAGGAGAAGATGTATAAACACAAAAGTAAATAAATGTATTAATTAATTAATTCAGGAACAAATAATCATTCATTGTGATATGAGTTTTCTAATTTGAGAGAGAGAGGTAGAGAGATACTTACAGTGAGTGAGCTGCGCTGCGGTTTGTTATAAGGGCTGTATTTGGGTTTGCTGGGTTTTCCTGCCACTCTGTCCTTGTGCCTCCTGCTGGAGATGTGCTGCAACAACAACAACAAACACACAAAACACACTGTCACACTGGTAACAAAACTGAGGAGAGAGAAGCCTGTGAGAGAGAAACAGACTGATGTTGACATAACAGCAGCAAATATATCAGCAGGCCACCGTCTGAGGAGAATCTGTGTTTCTCCTGTATTTATTTTTTATTAGATCTCTATTCCTTTGTGGTTCTTACCATTATCTATATTTAAAGATGCAAAAATTACAGTTTGACTTTATACCTGTCAGTGAAAAAGATTTGTAAGACCCTGAAATTTCAATTTACTTCTAAATTCACTAAAGAGTAAACTATTGCGCGTCTGTTATAAAGACAATATTGAATAAGGGGTGATCAGATTCATATCTCATATATAGACATTTTGACTGGGAAAAAGTGTCCCATTAAGTTATGACAGTGGGACAGTGAGTCTGATTTCTTAAATAAAATATTTAAAGCGCAAGTGGAAATCATTTTAAATAATGTAAAGAATAAATACAATTAGAGGTTGCTGAGTAGTCAGTCACTGATTAAAAGCAAACACAGTAAAAAAACAGGAATTAAAAGCTGCATTTTAAGATTAAGTTTGATTTAGGAGATTGTTTGTAGATCCGAACAGGAACAGTCAAAGGGTCTATATAAAGTAATGTTAAAGTAATGTTTCTACCTGTTTGAGTTGGATCTCAGAATTGACATGGACATCACAGATCTGGCAGTGAAAGGTTTTATTCTGCAGGCCGGAGCCCTTCACTCCGGAGGTGCTGCCGTTCTTCAGCTTGGCTCCGGGTCGAGGGTAGGCCTTGATCGGCCCCGCGCCGCTCCGAGCCTCCAGCATTGTCTTGTGCTTTGAACCTGCAAACAGAGAGGCACAGAAACCAACTACTATGAAACCAGAGACACAATGATAGATCAATCTGTCAGTGTTTCATAGTGTTGCAGCTATAAAGCAGATTGACGCTGTTTCCTTTACATTTCACCCCAGACACAAACCTTTATACTTTTACACGATTTTTGCTGCTCATTTTTAAAATCATCCATAAGTTTAAAGACTGATCTCCACTAGTTCAGCTTACTTCTACAAGAATCAACCAGCAGACACTTCAAACTTGGTGCAAACCAAACACTTGTGTGGTAATCATCATGTGGTAACACACGTGAAGACACTGTGTTAAAAGCTCTCGCTGCGGGCGCCCGGTTAGCTCCGTGGGTAGAGCTGGCAACCCATGTACCGAGGCTGAGTCCTTGCTGCAGCGGCACAGGGTTCAAATCCGACCTACGGCCCTTTGCTGGCTGCGTGTCATGCCCTCTCTCTAACCCCCTTTGCTGTCTATCTTCGGCACTCCCTGGAGGATTAAAGAACTCTCCCAAATCTGAGATATGACAGTTTTCTGCTGTTTGTACCATGTTGTACCTTTTAAATGCAAGAACTGACCAGACTGACATCATCAACCTGATAATGAGAGAGTTTGATTATCTTCTAGGTTTGTTTTTGGATGTTAAAGCACCATAAAGGAGCAGTCAAGGTTGACAACAAAAATGAGGTGACTTAACTTTACCTTGATGCGGCCAACTCCTTAAATTTGCATCACAGCAGCGGATGAAAATGTGCAATAATGTTCAGTTTCTTTTGCAGATTAAAGATAAATAAAATAAAAAATAAAAAACCCTCTACAGGTATAAATCAAACATATGAAAGAAATAATGGTCCAGAAGTCTTTAAATGCAGCATCTCCTCACCTGCATTATGAGCCTCCAGCTGAGACAGAGAATTGACGGCGACTTTACACAGAGAGCAGTACAGCAGCTTCTTTGCCTTCTCCTCCTCAGACTCCGCTGAGAGAGGAGCATCCTGGGAGGAGGCC
>NW_023340095.1:19875329-19875565 GCF_004916995.1 Morone saxatilis | reverse complement strand
GGTTGTCTGACAAATGACTTGAGAGACTCCTCCTCATGAAGCGTAACCGCTGCTTTTAGTGATAAACACGTCAAATTAGCTGGACTAGTCCACTATTAAGCCATTGTTTGGTGAGAGAGCACCTTCAGTGAGTATTATGTAACAATGCCTCTCAGGTGATGTAATGCAACGAGTAGTGTAACGAATTACTTCTACAGGGAGTAAAAGTAATAAGCAAAGTGTAATACATTTCTTGA
>NW_023340095.1:19864941-19875099 GCF_004916995.1 Morone saxatilis | reverse complement strand
AGTGCATTAACAGTTCATATAAACAGATTATCTCTACACTGTAAGAAATGTTCATGTTAGGTGTCACCACAGTGTTACAAGCCCAGAGTAACAGTGTGTCAGCACACTGTAACAACCCTCCAGGTTAACAGTGTCCTCATGTGACTGTCTGGAAGCACCATGACTCAAATTTTACTCAGCTTATTAGACTGAGTTAATGTTGCCCTCTCTTACTCCTCTCCTCTCCTCTCCTCCGCAGTGATTTCTGTTTTCATGTTCACTCATGAATAATTTTACCAGCTCATACATTAGTCATGTTTGACTGGCATGTCACTAACGAGGCTTGTTACCTCTCAGCAGTCAGTATGTGAATGAGTGTCAATTTACACAGCTCTGTGTTAATATAGATGGTAGGGATTATACCTGATTATTCACTTGTTAGCATTATAAACCACCTGAACTAAAAATAAACCAATAAACAAGCCATGTAAAGTATGACAATTTCAGCTGCTGCATTAAGCATGAGAAAATATTCTCCTTTGTTGTTCTCAGCAACAATTTTAGTCATGTCCTCAGGAAATCTCCCTAAAGGACTAGGAACACCAACTTCAGTCACTTTAATCTGTGTGTATTTACAGCGAGGTTCAGGGTGTAATTAGCCTAGCTCAGTCAAAACATGAATATTTTGTCATTTTCAGTATGAAAAATAATTTATAAAAACAAACTTGAGATCCCGGCACGAACACAATTCACTTATCAATAATGAGGACAAGCTAAACTCATATTAGCTAGCGAGCCGAATGTGTCATTTTAGAGCCCTGCTGTACGCTAAATTATATTCTTACAGTTAATTTGAATTCATTTCACAATCCCACAAGCTTGCTGGCTAACAAACATCCTAAGATTAGCCTATTTTAAAGGAACACTTCAAGTATTTATGAAATTGTCTTTTTCTCTTCAAATTCAGATTAGAAGGATGGATATTAGTTTAACCGAAACCGTAGTACCTATCTCCTGTACTTAGATGCTCACAAATTAAAACATACCATCCTTCTAATCGAATTTGGAAGCAGAAAAAGACAAGTTTCAAAATACTAAAGTGTTCCTTTGAAAAAATAGCTAAATCTTAGGATGTTGTTAGCCAGCTAAGCTTGGTGGAAATTTGTGAAATATTCAATAATTAACTGTATAGAATATAATTTAGCGCACAGCAGGGCTCTAAAATGACACATTCGCCTTCGCTAGCTAATATTGAGGGCGGCGGTGCGTTTGATTTGTTTAGTACTGATTGCGTTTAGCTTGTCTTCATGTCTCGATTTATTTGATTAAATTGTTCTTTGATATATTGGTTCGTGCCGGTGATCCAAAGTTTGTTTTATAAATTATTTTTTCAATACTGAAAAATGACAAAAAATATTCATGTTTTGACTGACTAGGCGTTATATGTTTTTACAGACCCTGAACCCTCTGTTATAATGTGAACATCTACAAGGCTATAGAAAGTATTGAAGTTTGGTGGCAGTGGCCTAGTCCTTTTTAGAGCATTCCTGAGCGACATTGACTAAAATATTGGTTTGCAGCGTTGATATACAATTGCAAAAGGAGGACAATTTTATGTGAGTCTCAATGTGCTTAATGCATCGATATGTATTTTTGGCATGTGAGCTTGTTAACAGGTTGGTAGGTTGGTGTGGTTTTAATTTTATGTTTTCAGTTTAGGTTTTTTATGATATGTTAACAAGTGAATAACTTTTTTTTTCAAAACATGTATAATCCCTACCAATGTTTGCATTTATAGTTAATACAGCACGATCTGTGGTAAATGTGGAGCGAGGCTCTATTGTTTCATGTTGAGCTGGACTGTGTTTGCTTTTTTTGAGGATGTGGTTAAATTCTTACAAGCTCCTTTTTCTTTTATTTCTTGAGTTAGTTACTATGCCATTCTGAAACGCATTGTATCTTAGTAATGTTATGAGCGGGTAAAAAGATTCGATTTGAAGTGTGTTGGAGTGTTAGTGGTGTGTGTTTGATGTTGGTTGTTTGAGGGATCATGGAAAACAGATAATGATCATCTGCGTGAGGAGAGAGAGGTGAGGAGAGTTGAGAGAAGATTGAGGATTGAAATGGAGAGGTATTTGGAATATGAAGGTAGTAAGATTGATTCTAACGAGTTCGAGAGACTCAGGTCTATAATAAGTCTGATAGAAAGTTGTATCGTTGTATGTTCTTCATGGTTCTTCTCATGGACATGTCACTATTGTATGGGTACATTCCTTGTGGAGGACCTGAGGGGTGTGTGACTAATGTGCTCTCTTATCTACTTACATGTTTGTATCTCGTGGGGTCTTGTATGACAACTGTTGTGTTTTTGCAGGATTCGGGTGTGACTTTTCGCTAAATGCTATTATACTTTCTTATTTATGGCGCTTTGTATGTTGGTAGAAGATAAGCGGTGTTTTCTATTTGAGTTAACTTGTTTATATGCACTGCATTATCACTAGAGCAAGATCTGGGTCCACATTGTCATGGCCATATTGCATGTCCTGCGCATTATACCTATTTATTATTGTCAATGAGTTCTCAATATTCACAGATGACTCTCGGAATTATTTGAGGCTGTGGGTTGCTGTGGGGGGGTTTCATGTTTGGGACCTCAGTGGTATGCTGTATGTTAGTACCTAAACAACTTGCGGCAGTTCGTTTCAACTGTGATTGTGATGAAATAGGTCTCTTGGTTTTTGATTGTTTTTGTTTGGTTGTTTGATGTTCATGATCTTTACTGTATTCTTTTTTTTATGCGCTTCATGCTAGAGGTATCTGATAATATGGACTCGTTAATTCTAGCTTTAATTTTAATAACATACATTTACATTAGTGATAGGTTTATTAATTGTACACAGATTTTATCTACCTCAGTTACGTTTTCTGTGGGGTTATGTTGCTACGCTGTCTGTCTATATCTATAGATGATGTATTGTTTTATCATCTCTTTGCGTTTGTTAGATTATTACCCCGTGTAGATTTATTAATTCGCTGAGACACGCTTAGGTTGGCAGTTAGGCGATCTTTTCACTTACTGATGATTTTGTGCTAGTTGGTCTACTATTTATAATACTCTAGTTTCTGATAGGTGCTGTGTGCGTCTCACCAACATATTGGTGTAATAGTTCGACTAATTAGGTCCAGCTTATTGTAGTTTGTACGTGTTATTATCACGTAAAACATGCGGTCGCTTTCATGTGGTGGGATATTAGGTTGTGATGTCTAGGAGAGTCGTCCTCAAGTCTTATTTTGTCAGACAATCCTGTTGTCGGATCAGAAGAAAACACAATCTGTATATGAAGCCGTTTGTGGTGAGTTCCGCTGGTATGTTTTCGTCATGGCCACTGTAGTTTCCCCGTGTGATTAAGTGTTATGCTTTAAAACTAGGAGAGGTGATGCGTTGTTTCTATTCTTGGAGGGTGAATTTTACATCAGGATACACTTGTATACATTTCCGATCGATTAGGATTATGTCATCTAATTATTCCGGACTAGCGCCGATTGTATTAGTGCTGTTGTAAATTACTAATGTTTAGCATGCGGTCGTATACTTAGCTGTATGTTTTATCCTATAATGATAAGAGGAGGAGATTTACGTACTAGTTATAATTCTTAAGTGTCCAGGTAGATAACGTTGTGCTGTTTTGAGACAAGGAATAGTGATCGAGTCTATATATCGTTTTGAGTGTCGTCGGTTGATGTACTCTCAGATGACAAGGCAAATTACAAAAATTAATATAGAGCTGTCTGCATTGTTCACTGAGTGTCTCTTGTCTCTTGCTTCGTTGTGAGATCTGTCATGGCAGTAAGGCCTATGTTACATATGCCAGTCGTCATGTCTCAGTAGATTAGCTTCATCTATTCTCGATGGGTGGAACAAGCCAAGGGGTCCATAGCTTCTATCTCATTTGTTGGTTGAGAAGTCGCGTAGTGTTTCATTGGGTCTATTGGCATCTGATATTTCATCTTGTGCCCCGCCCCTCTGTCCAGACTAAGCAGCACAGCCACCAACTTCAGCTATGCACAGGTGGATTTTATGTTAGCCGAGTGTTTATAACAGTAAATGAGGTTCTTTTTACTGATGATGTTTTTATTTTGTTTATTTGGGGCAAGGTTTTATGATGAGCGCTTTGAGGTGGTTTTCATTTCGTGTTTCCTTTCATGTCGCGCTTCTACTCTGTTTGCCTCTTTCCTCTTACTCGTTTTCCTCGCGCTCCAGAAACTCTTATTGTTCTACCTCAGTCGGACTGTCTCCTTTTCTCTCTTATGGAACCTCTATCTTTCTCCTCTGCTCTCCTGTTCACCTCTCGTTCCTCCTCCCCCCCTCCATATGCTAGCAGTTGGAGCAGCAGTTCGATTGCCCTCCTCCCGCTCTAATTTGTTTTGGTGAGTCTTTTTTTTAGATTTTGTTTCTTTTTCTCCCCCTCGCCCTGTCTCCCTGTCCCCGGGGCTCTCTCCTGCTTCCTTAATGCTTTATGTTCTTCTTCCCTATCAATGTGTGCACTTCTGTCCGTCTCTCATTCTCGCTCCTAGTTCCTTTGAGTCCTCCTCTGTCCCTTACTCCGTCGCTGTCTCTCTTCCTTTCCTTCTATCGCCTCGTCTTTTTTTTGATGTAATCTAAATGACTTTTTTATTCCTTTGGCTATGTCTCTCTCCTCTCGAGCGGCGCAGGCCTTGTCCTCTCCAGGGATGCTCCTCTTTCTCAGCGGTATGTATTCTGCAGGAAGATGTATAGGCATAAGGAAGCTGCCCACGTGAATGTACTGCTCTCCTGCTGGTTGTAATTATTCGCTCTAGATTCTCGTTGTTCAGCTTGAGCTTCAGATAGATGCAGAGGTGAGGATATCTGCATTTGATAAGACTTTCTGATCGCATTATTTCTTTCATATGTTTGTTTTGATATTCTATACCTTGTTAGGAGGTTTTGTTATTTTTGTGATTATTTTAAGATTTTATCTGTTTTTAATCTGCTATATAAGGAAACTGCAACAATTATGCCACATTTGTTCATCCGCTGTCTCTGATGCCAATAATTTAAGGTGTATGTTTGTCCGACATCTTTATAGGGGTATAAGTTGAGACGTATCACGGCTCTAGACTTTTTTGTTTGGTTCAACCTTGACTGGCTCTTCGCTGTAGTTAGATGGTGGGCTTTTTTTATGGTTTCGACAGGTTCTCAATAAACATATAACCTAGTAATATTGTTAATCAAACGCGAGCGGTACGTTGACTATCAGGAGTTGATTGATGGTCAGTCTGGTCAGTTCATTGTCTATTTGTGTATAACTTGGATGAGGCAACTAATTGGTACAAAGCACGCAGAAAGACTTTGTCATATCTCGATGAGATTTGGGCAGAGTTGCTTTTTTATGATCTCTGTCGGGTGTGTTTACGGATGTTGTGAGTGCCGAAGTATTATGACAGCTATAAGTCTGTCGGTGTTAGAGAATGGAGGGATTATTTTTGGTCAATGCATCATTCTGTCACGCATATATTTAGTGGCCGTTTCACTGGATTAGTGTATGATATGTTCGGTATTTTGGAAACCCATGTTGTTTGGCGCCTTGCAAGCAAAGTGACTTGTTGATCTCTTGTTTCTTTAGCTGTACTGAATGGGGATTGCATATGCTCTACCCTTCGTTATATAACCTGTGGTGTTTGCTTAGCCCGCCAGCGTTAGCGAGCTTTTTAACACATGGTGTCTTACGTGTGATGTATGCTCATCATTGATGATTTACTCACCATAAGGAGTCGTTGAATTGGTTTGCTATTCCAGAGTTTTGAATTTTAGCTGTTCTGGTCTGTGATTGTCAGTTGTAGATTAGTATAGGTTAACGCTGGATTATCTTAGTGTATGTGAGTCAGGCTTTAATTATCTGTATGATGTGTATTTATGAAGAGAGTGAGCAGGCATGAAAATCGGTGGTAAAAGCTATTAATATTGCTTGTAGGGGAGTTTTGTGTCTGGGGCGTGAAATGTTAAGGAAACAGCGTCAATCTGCTTTATAGCTGCAATCACTATGAAACCTGACAGTTGATCTTATCATGTGCTCTCTGGTTTCATAGTAGTTGTTTTCTGTGTCCTCTCTGTTTGCAGTTCAAAGCACGAGACAATGCTGGAGGCTCGCGGAGCGGCGCCCTGTCCGCATCAAGGGCCTTACCCTCGGACCGGAGCAAGCTGAAGAACGGCGCACCTCCGGAGTGAAGACGCTCCGGCCGCAGGAATAACAACCTTTCACTGCCAGATCTTGATGCCATGTCAATTCTGACATCCAACTCAAACAGTAGAAACATTCACTTAACATTTACTTATATTATAGACCTTTGACTGCTTCCTGTTCGGATCTTACAATACAATCTCCTAAATCAAACTTTAATTTCTTAAAATTGCAGCCTTTTCTAATTCCTGTTTTTTTACTGTGTTTGCTGCTTAATCAGTAGACGACTACTCAGCAAACCCTATATTGGATTTTATTCTTGTACATTATTTCAGAAATGATTTTCCACTTGCGCTTTAATATTTTATTGAAGAAATCAGACTCACCTGCTGCCCACTGTTCATAAATTATCAGTGGGCACTTTCCCCAGTCAAAACTGTCGTTATATATGAGATGATGAATCTGATCACCCCTTATTCAATTTGTCTTATAACAGACGCGCAATAGTTTACTTCTTTAGGTGTGATTTAGATGTAGCGCTAGAATTGAAATTTCAGGGTCTTAACAAATTTTTTCACCTGACAGGTATAAAGTCAAACTGTAATTTTTGATCTTTACTGGGCGAAATATAGCATAATGTAAGAACCACAAAGGGAATTAGAGATCTAATAAAAAGATAAATACAGGAGTATACACAGATATCTCCTCAGACTCGAGGGTGCGCCTGCTGATATATTTGCTGCTTTATGTCAAACATCAGTCTGTTTCTCTTCTTCTAGTTCTAGGTCTTCTCATGGCTCCGTCATGTTGTTTACCAGTGCTGACAGTGGTTTTGCTGTGGTTTGTTGTTGTTGTTGCAGCACATCTCCGTTAGCAGGATGCACAAGGACAGGTGACAGGGCAAACCCAGCAAAACCCAAATACAGCCCTTATAACAAACCGCACCGCCCAGCTCACTCATGTATATACTCATCTAGCCTCTCTCTCTCAAATTAGAAAACTCATTATCACAATGAATGATTGATTTGTTTCCTGAATTAACTTAATAATACATTTATTTACTTGTGTTACTCTTCTCCTTCTCTCTCCTCTCCTCTCCTCTCCTGTCTTCCTCCTCAGAAGGCAGTTGGTGGGAAGCCCTCCCTCTCTCCCTCTTTCCTCTCCACACCCTTTTGCCCCGCCTCCTCCCTCACCGTCCACCATCCATCCTCTCCTCTCCTTGCCCTTACCCCCTCCTCACTACCACCTCTCTCCCGTCAACCCCTGCCTGATTCTTCTCTTCCTAACCATCGCCCTCCAAATAACTATCCTTGCGTCCCTCTTCACAGCTCTCTCTCCTAGCGTCCGGCTTCCCTTTGGACCAATCAGTATAGCGAGCCAGAGGATCTGATTCTCTTCACACTCATGTTACTGATGTATGGCTGATGTGGCGTGTTGTGGAGTCTGAACTGCGACCTTTGACCTCTGATCCTCCAAGTTTGGGGGTTTTGGGCCACAGACGCAGAAGAGTTCCAGTCAGAGACAATCAGCTTCGCCTGAATCCATGGCGCAGGGATTCAAAACCTGCAACCTTCTCACCTGACTTGAGGCTTCTATATTGTAGACATGACGATACAGAACCTCCTCTGCTATTGTCTTTTGGAATCAGACGATTTCTTCTCTCTTCTCGGGTTCCGAAAATTCACAGCTGACCTGACAGGAAAGTATGAATGATGCTTATGTTCGAACCAGAAATGGTATCTTCGCCTGCCGTATTAAAGTAGTGCAGCATGACCCGAAGGTGAACAGGAGAAGGCAGACTGAAACGCTTGTCCCACAAATCTGTGCGCAAAAACTGCGGATTTTTAAAATGCAGTCATTAGGACTTGAGCTGGTGGATGGAAAATCCTGGGAAAGATTTACAGAATCAAACCCCTACAATTTGATAGAAAAGCAGATAAGTGGTCCAAAAAATAATCAGTAGCAGCTTTTGTATGTCCGTTTTTTTGTTTGTCCTCATTTGTCATTTTTTGAGCTCCAAGATTTTGTAGGCTGAGTTCAATATCTATTCAACTTGAGGGGAAATTATTCAGTTTTTGGTGGTGTTTCATTCCTCGATTCTTTTCTTTTTACCATAATAATTGAATTACACCTAAAGTGATCGCTGCTGTCAGAGTCTATTCTGATGGACAAAGAATTGCGTTTTGGGTGGCAAGCCTGATCTATCTGGAAAATTTAAAGTGTTGAGGTTGGGTTTGGGTTTAGAATATGTATTCTTGTGTATGGACTTGGAATTTTATATGAACAATATCATGAACCATCATGTCGAAATGTAAGTGATATTAGCAGATGTAAAAGTCTCATGGTATGTTTAATACTTCAAACTGCCGTGCTGGTTAAGATATTACACTACTGTTTGGGCTGCGCTAGATGAATTGCTGCTTTTCTTGATGCTATGCCTTTCTGTTGAGACCAAGACCCATAAGGGGTTTTTGATCTGAGAGAATGTCAGGCTTGCCGCTGTAGGTCCTCCCTCATTGGACTTGGTCGGGTCTTCAGGAGTTTTGCGAGGTGGGCGTGTGGTTCTGGCACTGCAACAATATTTTCTCACGGGCGAAAGCGACATAATCTCTTCTTCTTTCGCTGCTGGGAGGAACTATAACCGTGAGCACAAAATCTGTGGATGGTTCAGAAAAACTCGCTGGAGCATTCCTCCATCAGAACGAAGTACTGGAGTGCAGATGTCTTCATGTCAGCATCTTGACTGTGGCGCGTCCACATATGCGTGCGCCCCCTCTTTCAGACGTCCCTGCACTCATGTTGACTCGTTCCTAGACATACAGCAGGCTTTGTTGTCTCAACCCATTTGTTCCTACTGAAAGTCATGGCCAGCATTAAAGAATACCAATGGTTAAACTGGTCCCAGCACAACCTCACCACCCCTGAGTGTTTCACCTGCCAAGAAAAATTTTGGGGGGGAGGGGTTTTCTAAGGTTATCATATGAGAAAGGTTAAAAAGTAATTCAGGGTTTTAATATAATTAAATGAAATTCAACTTACAAGGGTTAGAGAAAGTAAAGTGATGTATCCTTTAATGAACATAGTTTTAACTTGTCCCGCCTGAGCAAGAAAATACCGAAAAAGCACAATTACTATTCGGTCTGTTCTGAACTATGTGGTATGGCAAGGTTCAGAAAGTACGCATAATATATATGTCATATAACAGGTTTTAACAGGTCGCGGTTGGCCAATATTATTCTTGTATGGTATTCTATGTCAGCAAAATTGCCCAATAAGCCATACGACAGACAAACATTGTATCACAGCTCTAATGATAAGAGTTCAGGGACGGTTGTAATTACTTCGTCATTGGTTTGAGTACACTTTTGCTGGAAGTTTCAAGATAACCAGAGTTTGTACTGACCTTTCGTATAGTTACAAGGTAAATGGAACCCTCCATCATGTTTGATCTATCTTGATTGCCACCACCCTGTTTATGTAAGCCTTATAAGTTTGTATCGTGCTGTGTACGTCGGCGTTGTTATCACATCATGGAAGTAGCGTTCGAATGTATGGTAGAGTCTTGGGTTATTTTCGCTATTTATCGTACAGTTGAACAAGCCTTATTTTCGGTCCTAACCCTGTATGTGATGTGTTTATGATGACGGTCGTGATGTTTCTTCGAAGTTTTGGTTTTGTGTGGTCAACGCTTCTGTAGACTTCAGTTGTAGTTTACTCATCTAGTTAGCGCTGTCTTTGTGTAAACGGGTTATATAGTGACATTCTGGTGTAGATAATCTTCTGTATTGCTCACTGTAAACTCCAAACCACGAGCGTCGTATGCGATGAGTGTCATGAGTGTGATACTTGTTCATTTAACTTTGCAACAGCAATCTTTAGTATAAACGTGTTTCTGTGGAGTAAATAATCTGAGATTCATGTCGCTTTACGTTTTCCGGATTAGGCTCATAAAAATGTGATCAAGGTAATGGTATTAGTG
>NW_023340095.1:19854008-19864916 GCF_004916995.1 Morone saxatilis | reverse complement strand
GGTTCAGAAATAAAAATATTTTCTATATTTTGTCATAATTTTAGCAGCGCTTACCAACATCTGCCTGGCACAGTGACTAGTAGGCTACAAGGCAGAATTTTAAAATTCCTATCCATAAAGTGGAGTTGTTAGGTTTGAGTAAGGAGTTGTTGAAAAGAATAAGATTTAGACACATTTCAGCATGGTTTCACGGTTCAGCAGGACCATACTTTAAATGGATCACATGACAGGAAGTCAATCATAGAAGCATAATCAAACTGTATGAAGAATCGGGAGTTAAAACCACATGCACACAGAAACACAAACATAGACACTCACGTCAGAGTTGAACCTCAGCTGGCAGACGTTGCATGAGATGACCTGTTTCTTCTTGGGTACCAAAGTAACACCAAAGGTGTGGTTGATGACGGCCTTCTGCACCGGGTCCATCTGCAAGAGGCACACGGAGGTCAGAGGTCAACAGCTTGCTCAGGATTGGCTGAACAGGGATGACAGAGTGAGGCTGAAAGAGTGACAGTTCCCTTTATCACAGTCGGTCTGTACTGCCGGAAGCTACAGCACCCTGTCACTGTTACTGTCCCTCACACACACACTCTTACCGTGTTGAAGTTTGGGAAAAGTCCGACCGGCGATGTTGTCTCGACAGGAAACGACAGGAATGGTTTCATCATCACTGAGGGACCAGTAGCGCCTATGAGCCCCGGCAATGCTCCGCCCACTGCACCACACCCACTTCCTGGAAACAAAGAGACAGAGACTTTGAATGATTTTGAAGAACTGAGCTGATGACACTATTGTTAAGTGCTCTTCAGTTCCTAAGGTGTCACTGGACATGATTGGCGGTCAATTTAACGTCAAAGACGGAGATGTCCTTTGAAAATGGCTCAACACATAGACAACACTTGGAAAAGACATGGCAGCTAGTAACTTAACTAACTAACTTTATGGAGTTCATAGAAAACTTTAATTGCTAGCTCCAAGCTCGCTCCAGAAGTTTCTGCTCCTTATCTCATTCCCATTTTTCTCGTTTGTATCTTTCTGAAAGAAAGTGGCTGGAGCCTTCTGTGATCTCACAGATGTGTGCTTTCTAGCCGAAATGATAAATTTTTTGCCTAGGGCAAAACCAATGTTATATAACATTTCTACAGACTGCACCACTCCGCTCTCGTCTTCTTCTTCAATGGAACGCACGTTATGTCCGCTCAGTCTGTGGAAGTATCGCATTTAAATAATGGTTTTGTCCAGGGAAAACATTTTATTATTCCAGGCAAACAGGGGACATCTGTGAGATTATGAAAATACCTTTGAAGACACAAACCGCTGCTGGATAACATAAAAAATATACAAGTGTATGTGGAAATACAGAGTAACATACGGAGTGCTGAGGTCACAGATGGGACTATATACATTGAGGCTTCAATAAAAACAAGTGTTATTATTTGCTGTTTTCAGATAAACCATTAGACTACAAACAATTTGTGTAAATGTAAGCAGGTCAGTAGATGTATCTTGAGCTGGTTCGTTAGCTTGAACCTCAACAAAGATATAGCCGAGTGATACAGACACTTCTTGGCACAGGCTCAGAAGAACAAACGGAGGAAATCCATCTCACTCTGATATTTATGTAATTTTAACCTGGAGATCTGTGCGGCAGGTCTGCTTTACAGTAACAACATGAAGAACATATGGAGCTGCAGGTGCTGGAGGCAGAGAGAGGTAATAATACAGAGAGAAAGTGAATGAGAGGCTCACATAATGTGTCCATGTGTCCAGTTGCCACAGGGGCAGTAAGATTTACTCTGTGCATCTCAACTCTCTGTCATCTTCATTTAAAGAGGCAGAGAGTAGAGACTACATTTACTCGAGCACCTAGTGGGACCCAAGGAGTCCAAATGAGGGGTTGTACACATCACGCCATACACGACTATTACAGAACAAAACGGCTCTAAAACTATAAATAAAAAAATGTATCATTCAAAAGGGAATTATTATAACCGTAACTATCTAAAATGCACATTTTGTGTAAGGAAAAGTAAGTCTGAATCCAAATTTAAACCTGCTTCCAGCAGTGTTTGTTCCCAGTTGCATACGAGGCGTTATATATACATACACAGTAAACACAGAGAGTAGATCTGATGAAGAAGAAACGTATTTCTTCTGTCCGTTTACGTTTATAGTCACAGCTTGTAGAAGCCCTGCAGTGAATTCTTTCATAACAGAGTGTGGGTGGAAACACTGAGAACAACTGAATCAGTCCTGACACAGGAGGAGGAGGAGGAGGAGGAGGAGGAGGAGGAGAAGTTTGGTCTTATTGGTTTTGTCCATCTGTTCAACGTAACTTAAGTAAACCCATTCTATCTCATTTGGTACACTATAAACCAGTCTAACTAATTCTATGTCCTCATTGTAACTCATTGTAGCCCATTTTAATTATACTTATCAATTGTAATGTATTAACCTTTTGTAATTATTCTAACCCACCATTGAAAATTAACTATAACCCAATTATAACTTATTATAAATACCCAATAGCCCATTATAAATATCATATAACTAATTCTAAACCAATGTACATTCCTTTAAACATATTATAAATTAACTATAACCCATTTTAACTCATTCTAAATGCATTCAAACTAAATCTAAATGTTTTAAAAGTTGATCTGTATAAACTGGACTGACAGGTCTGGTTTTGATTTTACATGTACCCAGACCAGGTCAGGTCAGGCCAGCTGTGTGTTTTCAGAATGGCATTAGGCTAGCTGTGGATTAACTGTGTACCATGCTGCTGCTCTCCGAGTTTATCCTCATATAGCAGAGCTGTGAGTCAGTGTCTGTATTTATCACTACAGCTCATTATTAAGTTCTAAACAGCATGACACAACACATTGCTGTAATCAAACACATGTAGCCTGACACACAACAGCTCAGATCACTGTCCGGATCAGCTGTTATTAGCTTGGAGATTATTTATGATAGTAAACACAGATTGGCATCTATTTTTAAAGATGGTTAAGTGTATCAGCTTGGCGAACCTGCCAAATTATTAGCTTCGTCTTCAATAATAGGGTCACAGTGAAGATGTAATGCTAGTAAACTGAACTCCTACAGAATGTCATTGGTAAAAAAAATAAATAAAAAATAAATAGGTATTTACTCGGATTGTGAAGAAGAAAAGTATTCAATTTACTATGTCACAGTTTGTATTCGCAGTATTTAGTATTTAGTAGCTGCCCAAGACAGTGTACTGAGTTTGATAGAAAGTTTTTATCGTATTATCTCAGTACAGAACATTAATATATTGTACACTAAATACTAAGATGAGACAACAATAGTATATAGTGTGTACTATAGGTCAGTATCCCTAAAATGTGTCTTTGGTGTCCTCTCCAGAATACCAGTTTTATTTTACTACACATATCAGTACAATGATAAGTAGATCAATAATAATGTTTTTCCATATTTTTATATCATTTTCATGATTAGATGTAAGCGATTTCATCATGTTCCCTGTAGCGTAAGTACAGGACATGCATTGCACCGGGGCCCAGCTGATAATAAGGGCCCACAAGGGACAGCAACAACTGCCCAGTGTCCGTGGGTGGGCACTTTCATGCCTTCACATATCACGTTCAGCAGTGACTAGTGGCACGGGCAGCATGGGACAAGAAAGTGGATTGGTTATACTAGAGAACAGCAGAGCGAGGAATTTGGACTTGAGCAGTGTTGCTAATGACTTTGCTGAGCGAAAGGCCCGTAGGATGAACTTCTGATGGGTGAGTACAGGTGTCTCTTTGCTATGGAGTGGGTTCAGGGATTTAAATTACGTCTCAAGTGTTAGAAAATGCGCACCGACTGTAATGTGTAACTGTGATAACATTTGGCTGATGATGAATGATGACTAATGAATTGTTTATGCAAGTGATTGCCTGATTAGATGCCGTCATCCATTCATTCATACTGTGTAGGGCCTATTATGAGTTGCTGTGCTTTTCTTGATCGCTATTTGTTCTGTGGTTATTGACATACTGTGTAAGCTACTTTGCGTTGATTTGTTACTGTAGGCTGGCTAAAGCTATTTCAGTTGTTTTTAATAGTCAGAGACAGCAGGTTGTGGTGGTTGGAGTCCAGAGCAGGCTGTTATATTTGCATTTATAGATTTGACCCGCGTTTAAAAAAAGCATGCTTTTTGGGGTGGGGGGCACAAAAAAAAGTATTTGCACCGGGATCGATGCATGTCCCTCAAGCTGCTCTGCTAACTTCTATGAGTGCAATTAGTGGTTAAATGATAAAACTAAAATGGTGGACATGTGCACATTTTGATAATGTTACAACAATTATTACAGTCATATTATAACAGTAGATGCTATACATATTTGGGGTGGGTAATATTGACTTTTTTGGTGATACAGCGATAACAGAATTTGTTCTGGTTAGCTCTCACATTAAGAGCACAAAGTTTAGGAGGGATGCAGAAACAGCCATTTGTCTTGAATGCTTCAGTTCTCCCATTTTTGATCTCAGCAGAGACTCCTATTTCTTATGATATCCTCATTTAGGTGATAAGAATTACTGTATTTAAGGTAGAAGCAGGAGTATGACTCAGATTCCGCTAAAATCACTATTCATACTCCTTCCGCTGCTTCTTTATGCAAATTAAAGCCAGCAACGCAGTTTAGAGTAATCTTTTCAACATGAACCATTCACAGAGAAACAATTTGTTTCCTGAAATCATTCAGAAATCCTGTTGTTTATTAAATTATGTCTTTGTTTCTAGTATCCATTAAAGCAGCACACTGTCCAGCCTGTCATGCCAATGAGAAAGGGACTAAATATCTTTTTGAAAATGTAGATTTTATAATCACTATGCAATGAAAATATTTACTCTGACTTTGTCCATGACAGGGTGGACATATTTTGTTGTCTGCTCATACGTTTTCTGCTTGCTGTGAATTAATGGAGCTTGACCAACATTGAATAAGAAGTTAAATTGAGAATCTTCTTTTGTGAAGTCTGAAAGGCACTTTATGGAGATAATGATCCATAGTATATAGGGTTTTTAAAAGGGTTGAATTTATAAACCTCTTGCAACTGTGGTTGACAGTTTAAGGAATTTGGGAAGTCACTAAACTTATTCAGAAGACATTTGAGCAGATTAGTTTACATAATACGCTACAGTTTGCTCAGTAACTTCATGTCGAGTGATTTGTAATCAGGTGTGCTGCTTTCCTGCTGAACTAGGAGGTGGAGGTGATCATGAGTGTGACTAAGGACTAACTACAGTACACCTCCACCAGCTTACATTTTGTCACTTTTATTAATTTGTAGGGTTCTTCTCCACGTTAAGCATTGTGTTGTGGGACAGAGAAACTCCTGAAAGACCACTGAAACTGCCTCAAGGATCGTCGGAATTACGGCCCAATTATGGTCCAGTGTGTAACATTTAGGAGGATCTATTTGCAGAAAAGGAATATAATATTCATAGGTATGTTTTCATTAGCGTATAATCACCTGAATATACAAATGATTGTGTTTTCATTGTGTTTTCATTACTTAGAATGAGCTATTTTTATATACAAACGCCATGAGTCACCTTCAGTGTTAACCACCATGTTTCTACAGTAGCCTAGAGCCAGACTAACAGAATACTGACTGTAAACAGGCCCTTTCACGAGTTTTGCAGCCACCGTAATTTCTCCTACACACTTTACAGCCAGTTTTCATTTCCAGTTCATCAAGTACAGAGAGCGCCTAAAACATCCATGAGAACCACTGGAAGTCCCTTCAATACCCTGGGCGCTTTTTTAAAAACTGAAATTTCACCATGACCCTTGGACCCACCAATTTCGACATTAGAAAAGTTTCCAAGTTTCTGGCCATCTGTCAAGTAATTCAGCTGAACTATAGTGACACCTTTACAACCAATATTTGAACCATAAAAATGATTGAACCAATCACTTGGGATTTTCAGGCGCTAAAAAGTGGCTGCCCACTACAGCAATCAATAAAGGATAACTTAACTTAGTGAATGGAAAGGATTTTATTGTAGGGAGTTTTGCGGCTGCCAGCTGCTGTGCTCTAACTCAACACTGGACCAATTTCAATTGTTGTCACTTTGACCCAATAAAAATGGGAAAATACGGTCCAGATTGAAAAATACAGCAGTTTATCTTTAGGGATGGCCAAACCAACTCAAGGACCCTTAGAACATTCTGAAGGACAATATGTTCTTTCTCTTTGACTCCTTTAGCCTTTAAAAACCTTTTCTTTTATAGTGTCAGCGTTTCAGTGTCCATCAACACCACACTCAAACATCCAGTGACTTTTAGTCTGCACACTGGTAGTTTTAATGGCACTTAATTTGGGCATTTTTACAGGGTGAATGTACTACAAACTGAAAATAGAGTTATATTTAGTCTGTATTTAGACATGGTTTCCTATATGATCAGTATGAATAGGAGATATCTTTAAGTATGTGTATGTGTGATGAATAGTGTGGTGACAGAGTCGTCTTAATTCTGCCCTTCTGTCCTCTGAGATCTGGTTACAACACACACACACACACAGTAACCCTTCTGTCTTACAGTAAGTTGCTGTTCTAAGAGTGTGCTATAAATAATGAAACACATCTGCTACTGCTTTCACATGGAAACAGTCTGTAAACCAGAATGAAAACCAGCCAACAACAAAGTAACGAGCCAGACAGTTTTATTTCAGGCTGGTGGTGATTGGTCAGAAGATTTGTCACCTGTAAACAAGCACTCCCAGTTTAAAGTTTCTTCACAAGTTTCTTTAGTCTGCAAATCTGAGGAGTAAAATAAGTAACAAAAGTGCTGAGGCGTTTCAAACTGGAACTGCTCAGTTTAAACCGATCTGAATACTGGAACTGGTAGTGACTGAAGTTTGACTAATATGATAAAACTGAGCATTTTTGACCAGTCTAACACCACACTTCAATCTTCTGTGTTGGCTTCACTTCACAGACCTGGAAGCTATTTCCACTAATTAAATATTGTCAGTGATTTAAACCAGTCAAATTCAGTTTCAATATCAAACTAGACTGATACTAGCTGACTGAAATGGCACAGCAAATAAAAGAAAATCCATGTGTAACTGCAATATATATATTTTAGAAACTTGGTTACATCATTAGTAACTCAATAGTCAGCACTGTCAAGACGGCTTGCCATTGTTCAATTGTGTAAATTTACGTGTCAGACTTTAAAGGACATAACTAAACCCATAACATTTGACAGTTCCAAAAATGATCAAACTTTCTTTGATCTCTCCTGTGTTTGCTGACATCAGCAGCTGCTAAGATTAAAAAGTCTATAAATTGATTTTAAACCCTTTCTAATTCGTAGCGTCCCATTTCCTGCTTCAGTCCAGTTTCATCTGCAGCGGTTAGATTTATGCTTCTGGCTGCAGCCGGGATCATCTCTGGCATTCACACCTCACTTTCACTCACATATTTACACACACACACACACACACACACACATACACATACACACATGATGAAGACGTAAGAAGCAAAATCTCACACAGTGCTCTGCTGTACCGTCAGCTGCAGACTAAACCTCCTGTAACTGATCTGACCTGCAGAGCTCTGTGTCATCTGCTACAAACCACCCCCATAATTTAGCCAAAGGGTGTGGTAACTAAGAAGTGTGGCTGATATTTAATCGCTAACATCCCCCCTGGTATATAAATCCAAATGGGGCTGATTAATTTGCTCACAACTTTTAGTTACTTGGGGGAACTGGCACACAGAACATCTGGGGTCTTTCCAACAGGTTGAAAACTTATTTCTAGCGACTGAGGTGTGGAGAGGCGCACTGATGAGCCAGCTTGCATCGCTGCAGTTTTTTTGAAGATGCCCTCCCGACATGTTTTAGACAGTCAAAATACTAAAAAATAATCATTTGTGTTGGTTATGTTTTTTCCTAAAAAAAACCCGTAAAATACTTACTAAAACTACATCTAGTCCTTCTGCCTCACTAAATAAAAGCCATCAGCTTAACAAAACAGCTCAATATAGTTTGTTACCTACTGATGATCATACAATGAAAGTAAATAGAGCTACAAAAAGACGTCACAATCAGCTACATGTTGGTGAGCAAGATAACATTTTACGAAAGGGACGAATACATGAATAAAAAAATCTATTTTGGGGTCTAATCATCTGATCAGATAAATCAAATGAAACACTGAACTCAGCCTTATACAGTATAAACAAGTGGCAAGACTAATACACACACACACACACACACACACACAAACACAAAGTGCCTGTTAGGTGTAATTAAAATAAAACTAGCACATAGCAACTAGTTTGCCAATTACAACTCATGTTTCCACTGCACTACGCACTTCTTACATGTGTGCATGTTTGTGTGAGAGAGAGGCTCTGTGAAACGCTAACACTCTTCATAACACTGCATATATGTGGGAGCATATTTCAAAGTGTGTCAGTATATTTCTGAATGACAGAGATACTTTGATATCCTGCAGCACAGGCACAAAGTCAGCTAAACAAGATGGCTCTTTTGTTGTTACACAGACTACAGCGTTAACTCATTCAGTGGATTCAAGCAGTAGTATGTAAATCAGTCTAAATTGTTTTGCTTTTGTGCACTTTGATCAATAGCGGTGTTGACAGAGCTGACCTCTGGGAGAACAAAGAGCCAGAAAGTATGAAATAGAGGAATATATTGAAGCTTGTTAGCTGCGCTGCACCATCCTCTTGAATAAACTATGTGAATTTATTGTCCTGTTAGCAGCCCAGCAAATGAGCTTGCTAATAGTAACTGACATTTAGCAGCCCCGCCAGCTCAAATCATTTACTTAAACAAGAATGAATATTGGACTTAAACACACTACAAGGGGTTTTTAACTGCTTTTAAAACAGCCTCAGTTTAATACTGATGTCTCTATGTATGACCTACATTAACAAACAAGACCATCAGCAAGAAGCTTGGCTATTTCTATATAGTTATTCTTAATGCCTGCCTTGGATATTGGATATATATATTATTATCACTAATGCATAAACTTAAAACAACATTAAAAGCATAATTTTAATGTTGTTCCAAGTTGAGATGGAGAAACTACTTTGTACACTGCTGGTATTTTCATATTTGATAAAATGTTTTGTGTATCAACATTGTAACAATTATCCTAAAGGTGACTAGTAACTATAGTAAAAAGTACAACATCTGTAAAGTATAAAGTAACAAAAAAATTACAATTCCACAAAAAAGTATTTAAATCTATGTAGGCCTACCCAATATTCAGGGAAGATGAATTTATCTGCACATTGGGACGTACTGTGAGATGAGCTGTGTTCATTGGTTTCAATTCCAGGAAACAGTGGTTGTCTGGTGTTACACTAAAGTGTACACTAAGTACACTAAAATATGTTTGAGAAAAGATTTTAGGTGAGAAATAGCTAACGCAGTAACAGAATCCATGATTATTATTACTAATGTTTTTATTTATCTTCTCTGATGCAAATGTGTTATCATGGCGACCAAAATAATTTTGCATAATTACATAGGCCGCTTCAATGACCGGCAAATGTATATACTCATAGTTGTGCTTTGATTTCATTCTAAAATCAGATATCTACTGTGGTTGGTCCACACTGCTTTCCACCACAAACAGATGTCGCCAGTTTAATTTTACACCACTAAACAGGTTAAGTGTGAAAGCCGAAAGGGTCTCGGTAAGGTTTTTGTACAGCTGCTGTGTTCAGATCTGCCCAAACGAAGCATACTAAGGGAAAAAACAAACTAGTATCTGATTTAAAACATATCCTTTTTGTCCAGGTGTTGAGTTCAAATGTTGTACGGTGATTTCTGATGCCCTTAAACTTTATTACATTTAATTAAGAACAACGTTTCACACCCTTTATCAGGTCTAGGTGTGTGTTATTGAATGCGTCATCTCTAAGCTGTAACAAATTAAATATAGTACTATATAAACTAACATTGTCTACATAGGCAATGTGTCACAAGAGCAACAAATGCAAAATATTATCGAAGAATTACACAAATATATACAAA
Source organism: Morone saxatilis (assembly GCF_004916995.1). Lineage (NCBI taxonomy): Eukaryota > Metazoa > Chordata > Actinopteri > Moronidae > Morone > Morone saxatilis. The sequence goes on along the minus strand of NW_023340095.1, from coordinate 19,854,849 downwards.
AGAACTGAAAAAACAATCAAAGGAATAAAGTTATACACAAATAGGAACAAAAGCTGAGAAAAAAAAGATGGTCAAGTGGGAAATGTTCGATATAAGATCAAAATTAAGTTCCACCTTGGTCAGCCTTGATTGAAAATGATAGAATAGTCCTTAAGAAGTCAGTGCCCGTCATCTCAACAATTGCATACCATTTGTTTTTCCTAAATGTAATAAAGTTGAACATTTTTAAAGAGAGCATTCAACAGTCTTTGGGAATTTAATACAAAGCAACTAATACTGTATTCTTTCAGTCTCTTTTTTCAAAACGCAGTATTGGATAACCACTAACTAACTTCAGAGTTTGGTGAATGAAGATGAAAGGTGTAGCTTGTGTGACAAAGTATTTTCTGTGGTCTAAACGTCCGTCTATCATCATCCAGACTGTTATTACAGCTTCATTAGATCATCTACAACTCCGCAGAGAAAAGAGAAACATCTGGTGCTGTTAATCAGGCTGTAAAGTGATTTGAACGGAGGGAGTTAAAGTGAAACTGACAGCAGCAGAGACATTTCTCACACAGACAGCGGGAAGTGATGGTGGTGTGAGGAAGAGGAGGATGACGATGAAGATGTTGACATTTATTTAGATTAAAAGTTCCTACCTGAACCAGACGTCTTTTTTTCTTTATCTCGATCCAGATTAACTTTTTTCTCTTCCACTTTTTCCCCCTTTCGATCTGTATTTATTCTATTCTACTGTATTCTCTCGTCTACTGTACCAGTCTGTCTGTTACTCTGCTATCGTCTTTTTACGAACCAAAGAGCAACAGCCAAACACACCCACCAATCACTCTGTTTGTGT
>NW_023340095.1:19851053-19853908 GCF_004916995.1 Morone saxatilis | reverse complement strand
ACATGAGAAAATTGGTAAAACTGGTACGTTTTCTAGGTTTATTTTAAAAATGTTGAAGGATTGTCGAACCAGAGACGAGGACCAAATCATATAAAACTTTTAAAAACAAATTGGGGGGCTTTTTATGCCTCTGGGGCATGCATTGTACCAGGTGAGCCACCTCCATACAAACATTCATGTTGTTTACAACTGCTGAACTACAAATCCCTCAAATGCTTTCAAGGTAAAATCTTTATTTAAAATCTTCCAAAAAAGAGTTTATTGGCACAGATTAATCCATCACTAGTGTATATCTCCTGATGCCCAAATCTCCTCTGACAGGCAGCCAATATTCACATTCCCTCCTCTTTCCTCGCTTTCTTAAGTGAGTGCAGAACTGCGTAGGTGGAATAACACACACACACACACACACACACACACACACAGTTCCCTTAAACCTGCACATGCAAAATTCATGCAGCCTACAAAGGCAGCTTTGATAACAAAAAAACTGAAGCTTCAAAGAATTTTCAAAAGCTTAAAATTTTCCCTCTTCTCCAGCTGCCAATATGCACAGAAATAAAGTCTTCTTTCAAGTCCGGGGGTTGGGAATAATTAGGGTTGCAGCGTTGCAGCGTGAGAAATCGGCGTTGAAAGTCAAAGTTACACAAATCCCTGTGCTATTTGGGCCAGAAGATGGAGAGTGTTTTCATATTTAAAGTGACATCCAGTCACAAGTGCATCTCCAACAGTAGAGGATGACTCCCCCCGCGAGGCCGAGGCTGTGATTGGACAGATGAGATCGAGGATGTGATTGGACAAACGAGATTAGGGGACGTGATTGGCTAGATGAGATAACAGAGACAAAGTCTCCTGAGCCACAGGCAAAAAGCTCTAGAAATATAGGTCAGTTAGTGAATACACTCTGGGCCCAAAAGCGTTCACTCATGACAGGGTAGAGAGAGAGAGACCACACACACACACTACTTACAGATTATATTGAAGGATTAAAGATTAAATTTCACACACACATACAATTTGTTGCAGTCTCTGCTTGTGCGTGTGTGTGTGAGACGAGATCAGAGAGCAGTTGTTGTTGGTTCGCACTGTATCCTGTTACACAGAGCACAGCATGTGTGTGCGCGTGTGTGTTTGTGAAAGAGAGAGAGAGAGAGAAAGAGAGAGAGAGAGAGACACCCACAAAACTAGCTGCTTCACAGTTATACACAATAAATAGATAACAAATTGTGATATCAGATGTTTCAGTTGTTCACTGGTGGCAGGAATTAACCTCACTGTAACTGAGTCCAACACTGACAGACCCACAGTAACGGTATTAGTATGCTACAGCAGAAGTGCTTGCCGGATAGAAGAACACAGTCTGAAGCCCCCTCCCCCAAACCTTTCAGACATCTGAACTGGGCTGCTGCATCCAAGTTTTTTTAATTTTCCAAAACCGACAATGTGATAACCATGCCCACTTTGTGCAGTGATTAGTCGGGTGTGTAGAGGTGAGAAAGTTGGCAGGGTTTGACCTGCTGACTGCCCACTTAATGTTGGAACAGCACATCTGATTGGGGGGTTGTACGGTCCCAAAATTGTCAACAGGCTAACTATACTGTAAGGCAGGTGCAAGAATTGGTACCATCTTTCGTCATGCCTTAAAGTGGATCCGTCCATCCCATGTGATGTCAGTGGTAAAGTGGGAAATAGTCAGATGAAAGCGGGATAGAGCAGATTTATTATATAAAAATAAAATTACTGATGCCAGTGCCATGCAAAATCCTGCAAGCTGCAGTGATAACATTAACAGTTCACAAGCACGAGTCTGGTCAGATGAGCAGCAGGTTGATTCCACTAGAGAGCAGGCGAGAAGGAGAGGCCCAGTCCGACCCTGGCTTCTTGCTATGGAAAGTTATTTAAAAGTTCTATATGTCATTTTCAGAAAAACCGTTGACAGTGACACCACAAAGCAACAAAAGCCAGACCCACACCGTGCTGCCAAGCCACAGCCAGCTGACCAAGCCCAGTTTAGCATAGATTACATTTAGCTAGTTGGCTGCCCCTGCTTCGCATCGCTCTTCGCTAGTAGAAAGCAATCGTAGTTATACATCTTTTTTTTTTTGTACGGTCATTTATTGTTGGCTAAAATCAATACATAAGTTAGTGTCACGGATCATGTGGTAAAGTAATTTTGCAAGCTAACCAAATCCAAGCTAAGGTTACCCAGTCAGCTGCAACCCAGTCACACTGCATTTGTCCTGTGTCGGCCATCTCACTACGCCAGCCGACAAAATAACCTTGACACGGCAAGCCAGTCAATTTACTGGCCAGATCAGCCCCTGGAGTCTGGAGGAATTATTCTATCCACTTAAAACAGTATTTTGATATATTACCTAACTAGCAATTTGTCCAAGCAAGCTTATGTTAGCCAGCCAAAACTATAATCCCTACATAGAAATCAGTCCACAGGCAATTGATAAAGCACCTTTAAGTCAATATTAAAAAAAATAAATAAATGCCTATTCAATAAATAAATATGGCTATAAATAATTCCTTAAATAAATAAATGATGCAATGAAATTATATCATTAAATGTCAATATGAAGTTGATATAGTTATAAGTCTAAGTTTTTTAAAGGACTACTTACTTATTTATTTCAGGGGACTTTCATTTCACAATACCACAATTATTATTAATATTATAAAAATATATTATAAATAATTATATTCAAATGAATGGTCTGTGGTAATCTTAGAGAGCGGCAAGACGAACACAGCGTCCGAGACCAATGGAGGGGAGGGAATACAGTAACTTTACTGAGGTAGTTTTCTTGCTCCTGGCATCCGGCTCTGCCTCAGCTCTCTGTGATTTA
>NW_023340095.1:19850512-19850953 GCF_004916995.1 Morone saxatilis | reverse complement strand
TGCTCTATGAATACAGAAATTGCATCAGCTCCACAGGTACGCTCTGACTTTCTACCCCTGAGTGTTACTAAAGAGGTGACGGTGGATACAAGTGGAGCCTTCATGGGCCCAGTTTTGTCCCTGGACGTCCTTACAATACAATGACGTGGTCCCTCACTGGTTTCCTACTGCAGAAGTGCTGCAGCTGAAATCACTGCAGCTGGAGATAAAGCCTGGAAGAGCGCAGGATATTAATACACCAGTGATCCTACTGGGAGGAGAACCCGTCTTACTACCTTCATCTGCATCTTAAACATTCCTTATCCACAGAGAGGGAAAGTGGTAAAGCGACATAGACACAGAGTGTGGTTATGCTGACGGCAGCATTAGACATCACACCACATTATTATTATGCACAGAAACACACACATTAGCATAACAAGCCTGTATGTGTGTGTGTGT
>NW_023340095.1:19839322-19850412 GCF_004916995.1 Morone saxatilis | reverse complement strand
ATAGTTGGTGAAGGTGGAGCTCATTTTAACTGTAAAGCAGTAACTACAGCTGTCAAATAAATGTGGTAAAATGTAAAATGTAGCCGTAAAAAGTACAATATTTCCCTCTGAAATGTTTTGGAGTTCTTCTGCCCACACTATGTGTGTAGATGCACAGCTACAGTATGTGGAAAACTAAACACGCCTCCAATAAAGGCTGTAGACAAGGAGTGGGATTTGAAGTGCGGGGCAGTGAGGATGCAGCCATTTCATACAGGAGACAAGTGTATGTTGATACCGATGTGCATTCAGTCAGCGTTGGACCTGTTCATATGATATGTTTTCCACTGTGAGCAGAGACTCCAGTCTGCAGTGTTGTTCATCCACTTCACTGATAGCCCTGAGAATAATACAGAGTTGCATTAGGCTTCATGATCAAAGAAAGATTTTGTGTCAAGTCTCCACTTTCCACATTCGCTCCCTCTCTCTCCATTGTCCACGTAAAGCTCTGTGTGTGTGTGTGTGTCTCTTTGTGGGGAGTCAGTTAGATGACGTCTTGAGTCTTGCCTATCTTGTTACTGCAACATGTTCTCACTCCCATCTTGGTCAGTGGCCCTGCACGTCAAAATATGATGCTGTAGGTAGCCTACCCCTATCGCATCAGGGATGGGCCAGAGAAGTAAACTTTCAAATTTTGCTCATTTTGAGCATATACAGCAGTTTTTACATACAATATGAATGTTTTGAAAAATAAACTGTATTAATATGTTATGCCAACATGAATTTAGGCAATTTAGTGTGTAATTCCTCTTTAAACTGTAACTGCTATTGAACTGTGTCAGTAGAGGTTTCCACTAGTAACACAATTTTTAACTGGAACCAACTGCTGGTGGTACATAGGAGTAGACGTATAAAGTAGCATGAAAGGGAAAAACTCAAGTGAAACACAAGTACCTCCAACTGTATTTAAATACAGTGCACACAGTAAACATACATTGTTCATTTCCACCAATGCCAGACACATACATAATGTATAAATGTGAAAAAACACATTATGAATTGACCATTAATATTAATACCAAATACTGGGGACGTGCCATAGGGGATGCTTTCTCTCACTGAATACACTCATACTGTATAATTGTATTTTTTCGTCAATTAGTGACCACTAGGAGGCAGCACTCATACACACACTCTTACACACACTCACTGACACACTCAGTCACTAATGAAAGAATTGAATTCCCATGATCCACATGATGAGTTTAAATAAAGAGATTAACTCACATGAGACTAATAACATTTACAATATTAAAGCTCCTCTCCTCTCCTCTGGGAGAGAGTGGTTGCTGGGTTCTGCAGACACCAACACTAATGTGCCTCGCCTGTCTAATGTGGTAAATATATGCTGAAGAATGATGATGTGTGAAGTATTTCTGGGAGGGTACTCAAGTTGGCTTTTACACATGATAAAATGAGAACTTTAAGGAGAACCTCAGAGTTTCTACAGAGGAAATGTCAAAATCAGCTCACCTTTTCCTTTCTTTCCTTATCTTATGAGTTTGTAAGCAAGCTCTAATTTGCTCCCCATAGCTAATAAAGGTCAGTATGTTGTCCTGCTGATACTCCATGCATAATTAGCTGAGAAATAGACAGTTATTAATAGACACATATTGTAGCAATGTGTGCGTCTGTGTAAAAGAGATGGAGAGATTGAGCCGGTGTTGATGTGTGGTCTTGCGTCAATGTATTAAGCAGTGTATGAATAGACGCTGCTGACAGATTCACACACTCATAGTGCTGTACAGTGGTGACAATAGGCTCAGAGGGCGGAGAGAGGGAGGTGGGGACTGGATGGGGGAATATGACCGGATTTGAACCCCTGATGCTGCGTCCACATGACCACCAGTTGACAACTTGTCATACTAGTTGAACTAGTAGAGGACTAGTATAAAACCAACCAACATGTTCATGTGGGTTTCATGTTTGTTGAGTGGTACGTGAGATTGTGTCTGTAACAGCAAGGGACTAGTGAGGACTAGTAGGAACCAGGCAGGTCTAATACAGGAATAGCAGAACTACTAGTGGAGGATAAGTAGAAAACACTACAACTAGTGGAGAACTGGCAGAGGACTGGTGGATATGGCAAACAGAGCTAATAGGCGCTAGTGGAGGACTGACTTGTATGACTGATATTCTTGGTAGATATCCCCTAGGGCACTAGCAGACCAAGCTGATAATTGCTATGGGTCCCAGTGAAATCTGCCTACAGTTTAAGTTAGGCTTACACACTAATCAACTGGTTTATCTCTTTGTCAATTAACATATCAATGGTCCTGGTCCTTTTGAAGACAATTAACTGTCACATTTGGTTGTAACCCATGTTTGTGGGTTGTTAAATTAATACAAGTGACATCTTGGCATCACATTTAGTTACTTTTGGTTCCTAATGAGAAATCAGGATGTCATCAATCAAGCTGGTATGACTAGTCAAGGTCTAGTAGGAAACTTGTAGAAAAGATGGGAGAGGACTGGTTAGATTGTTAGAGGACTAAGAGACAACTGGTTGCATGAGTAGGACCACTAAAGGATTTGGTAGTGGAACTAGGACTAGTCAAGGGGGGTTAAAAGCTTGTAGAAAGGATAATAGAGTACCAGTAGGACTAGTCGAGGTGTAGAAGAAGACTGATAATACTAAAGTATTAGCAGAACTTGTTGGGATTGGGGACTGGGAGTACTTTGGTAAGAGTAGAACTGATAGAGAATGTTATTTTGCACTTTCACTCCTGTTTCTTGTATCCTGTAATTTTTCTCTTATAATGTAGTTGGTCATCCCTTCTTTTGTTCCACGATAGTTATTTTGTTAAATAATTTGTTGGGTATTTAATCTGTTTTCATTTCATTCTTGTCTCTATTAATTCGGCATTTTGTTCTTGAGAATGAAGCAACTAAAAGCTTGTATCCTCTTCTCATTTTTGAATCACGATGCCATGAACTGGCTGAGTGCGTGTGTGCAACACAGAGATAGAGCGACAGAGAAAGAGGGATTTCCATTGAGACAGAGGGGCTGTCATCACCGCTCACCCTGAATATCATCACCTCAGTGATTCAAGTACACTGTACACTCTGTGTCCCTCTCACTGTGTGTCGGTCGCCTTTCTCTATCCATATACACAGACACACACACACGTGTCCCTCTGCGTTCACATAGACTGTCAGGTGGCGATTCTCTGCTGTTTGTTTTGGATTTTCTCTTCGTAGCTTTTTATTACCGAGGGAGCAGATGATAGAGGGGAGAGGGAGGAGATGAGACAGCTGTCTCCCTGTCGATGATGTGGAGTAGTTTCCTGAGTCGAGGTAGGAAATCCTTTTTATGTCTATTTGTATTTGAGCTCTATATTTTGCCACTTTGGTTTTAGCTTTTTTTTTCTGTTTGGGGGCATGATTATATATACACTGTGTGAGTGTGTGTGAGTGTGTGTTAGTGTTCTTGGGGTGGGGGGATGGTGGGAATTACATGACCCGGTTGGAGTTCATGACCTGGTCTCGAACCTTGAGCTGAGGCTGTGGTCTCTCTGCTCGCGATTCAGTTCTGTTCAGTCCAAAAAGCTGTTCGTCAGAGGATGATTGTAATTATTTATAATATAACAGTTATGTCCACAGCACAACACCATCTTTAATTTCCTGAGCTCCTGTGTTGTAGTGTTCTTACATTTAATCTGATGAATCAATCAGTACATTTCTATTAATATGTTATTGTTTGGAGATGGAGTATCTCTAAACAGTGTTTTCTCTGGGCTGGGGTGTCAGAGTGCTATTGAAGAAGGCTGATAGAAGCAGATTTTAGCAATAAAGGATGATGTTACAAGACAAGATGTTTAATGATGTAATAGAATTAGAAACACTGACCTATCACATATCAGTCAAGTCAAAACACTATAGGAACCTTTCAGATAAGATAAAGATTCTGCTGTCTGCTTTGTTTCAGCTGATATTAATCTTCAGATATTGGTATATGAAATAGTTGGAATATTGGGTGGTACAGGTGTATTAGAACAAGACTAACGGTCTGCGGTGATTCTGCTGTGTGTTTGTACTTAAACACAGTGGTGCTTTGGACTAAACAGGCTCCCAGTGACAATGTTAACATGCTGACGCTAAGCAGGTTTAATGCTTACCAAATTCACTATCTTAGTTTAGCATGTTAACATGCTAACATTCGCTGATTAACAATAAACTCAAAGTACAGCTGATGGGAATGTCTTTAGTTTTTGCAGGTATTTGGTCATAAAAAAGTTTACATTTTCTGTAGGTGTAAAGTTAAAGGACCAGTGCGTGGATTAGCATCTACCTAGCAGTGTAGTTGCAGATTTTACCCTCCCCTTCCAAGGGCAAAGAAGAAATGATGGTGGCTGCAAAACACACAAAAAACGTCCCTATCTAAAACCAGTGTTTGGTTTGGTCTGTCGAAACATGGTGGTTCAACATGGCAGACTCTGTAGAAGAGAATCCGCTCCCTCTGTAAATAAAAACAGCAAATTCTGAGGGAACGAAAACACAACAATTCTGATTTTCAGGTGATTATACATTAATGTAAACATACCTATGAATATTATATGTAATTCCTGCCAATAGATCCTCCTAAATGTTACACACTGGACCTTTAAAGGGATCACCAAAGTTATTAAAATTCATCTTGAGGGAAACATGAATGAAATGAAAATGTTTTTATAGATGTTGAGATATTTCTGGACTCATGTGGTGCAAGCAACCGACAGACCAACATTGCCATCCCTAGAGCCATGCTGCTAGGATGGCTAAAAATCTGTTTCCATCTTCTCATTCTTCTTCATTCTTGCCAGCTTTTCCCCCTCAATAAAGTATGCAGTATTTGGACTTGTTTTTATGCTCAAATTGAAAATGCACATAAACATTTAGATGGCAATGTATCAGTTGGATAAAGTACTGTGGATAGTTAGTCCGGAAAACAGCTGTAACAAACACTGCAGCACACTGTACATCCACTCTAGCTTCATTTGCTCACTCCTAAATGCGATGATCTTATTATGTGCACTCAATATGGAAATCTGACTGCCTGCGTTCACACAGAGAGGACCATTTCCAGGAATGTCATTAGCTGAATGAACATTATGGATCCTTTTACACAGAGACCTTCTAGAAGAGTCCAAGGAAGAAACTGTATATGTGATTAGAAGAACATAAAGGCTGCCATTGGTCCCCCAAAATCTGTGACTACTTCCTGTCTGTCTTACTGACTGACTGTCTGTCTGACATTCCTCTCATTATAGATAGCGTGACTGCTATGATTACCCACACACCGCTGCTCATCACAACAGCGCAGTGTGTGTGTCTCTGTGTGTGACTAACATACAATGGTTTCCCTTGTCCAGTGTGTGTCTGGTTTTAGTTTTGCAGATTAAACCTGAGCTTCATCACTCACTGTTTCTTTTAGATGTTTTCTGTTGTTTTTTATTCTGTAACAGAACACCTGCTGACCAGTGGCACAAACAAAGAGGAAAACATGGTTCATAATTTGTCATTTGATAACAGTGTTGTTTAGCGAGTAATGAGATGTGAGAAGGTTTTAAGAGAGTGAAGTAACCTGTTGAAATATTCAACAGTGAGGACATCGTCAGTTGTTTTCATTTGTCTGAGGAAACTATCCTGTGGCTGTTTGAATTAGCAGCAGTACTGAGCCCTGCCACATTAAAGGCCCAGTGTGTAACGTTTAGGAAGCTCTATTGGCAGAAATAGAATTTAATATGCATAATTATTAGTGAATGATTACCTGAATATAGGAATAGTTACGTTTATGTTACCTTAGAATAAGCCCTGTATATCTACAGATGCTGTGGGTCGCCTTCTATAGAGTCTGCCTTGCTACTACAGTAGCCTACAGGGGACAAGGCAAACACTGGTTCTAGATAGGGACGTTTGTTTTTTTTGTATGTTTCCCAGCCACCGTTTTCTACTTTTTCTACTGTGCTCAGTAAATTCAAAGTCCATAATCTTGCCACTTCATGCCCTTCAAAATGTTCCAGAGTGAGAGATATTGTATAATCTACTGGTCACATTCACTGACAAAATATACATTTTTAACTCATTTTTATCACACTTTAAAGGTCCAGTGTGTAACATTTCGGAGAATCTATTGGCAGAAATGGAATATAATATTCATAGGTTTGTTTTCATTAGTGTATAGGAATTGTTTTATTTTTTTTGTTACCTTAGAATGAGCTGTTTTTATCTAGGCTACAGAGGGAGCGGGTCCTCTTCATTTGAGTCTGAACTGCCATGTTTCTACAGTAGCCCAGAGCGGACAAATTAAATGCTGTCCGTAGATAGGGTCGTTTGGGTTTTTCGCAAGGTTTGTGACCACGGTAGTTTCTCCTAAAAGCTTGGTTCAGACGACGGGTTTCAGTTTGTTGTATACTTCACCGCTAGCGCCACTAAATCTTACACCCTGGTCCTTTAACGTACAGTGTAAGTTTGGTTCTGCAGTTTGTGTTGCAGGTGATTACACTGTTTTCTTTCTGTTAGTTTCTACTATTTTCCACTGAGCCTCAGACTGGAGCTCTCCTGTCTGCCTTCATATTCCTGATTGGTTTGATGTGTGTGTGTGCGTGTTATTTTGGATGGAGAAGGATCTGAACGTGACCTACTTAGACACACACACACACACACACACACACACAAACACACCCACTTATTGAGGACTCCAGGGTTCCCATAATTTGGGGGAAATCATACTTTGCTAGATTGTAAAATACAAGATGTTCAGATAATGCCATTTGAAAGTGTCTCATAGGCACAACAAGTCAAATGAAGCAACATCTGGCCCCATACATTTTCCTCCATAGATTTGGAAAGATAAATCTAAACCAGGGACAGGGTAATTAAGGGGTGGGGGGCTTTAGTATGTAAATAAAAGTGCAGGAAGGCGCATGTTATTTACAAGAGATCAACAAGAAATTTGCAAATTTGCACTTCCTTACAGGTACAAATATGAAGTAACCATGATCGAAAAATGAAATGCTTATTTATTTCATTTAAACAAAAGAAGTGTGCTTTTTGATTATGGGTGTCCATCCTAAAACCACATTCACAATAGCTTTTTAGCTCAATAGATTTTGAGGGACTTAAACACTTAAGCAAACCTATTCATCAGCTCACAAAAAAAATGACAGGTCTGCCCACTTAAAAATGCAGTCAGCTCTGGGTCAAAGCCTCTATGTCTCTCTGATAAACATACAAACTCCACACACACACACACACACACACACACACACACAGCTGTCTATGCAGGGGCTGCCTGCCAGCACAGACGTGTAACATTTTGAGGGAGTAAGAAGGGACAGACATTTCGCGTTTGGATTTGGGGCAAATTGACTCTGACAGCTTGCCTTCCCAGCGTTACTTTCTGGCCAAATAATCCAGGGCCATTTCCAAAGAACCAGATACGCATGGTCAACGGGCATACACTGTCCCCTTTTGTACTCTAACATAAAATGAACCTGATGCTGCATGAATGTGAGCATTATGTTTTCTCCACTGGTCAGCTATAGTCAGTGAAGCAGGCCTGGCAGGAGGTAAAAAGCTGGGTGAGCTGTAACCTCCAGCTACAGATCGTTGTAAAGCAAAACAAAAAGTGATCATATTTTTAGAAAAACTTTTCCTGTGTCGTTTCCTGAAAAGACCCTATCCTCAGATGAAATGTATATCAGTTTGACACTTGTAATGAGTCAGCATTAAAATTGGTTCAGATATTTAGTTTATCCTTCCCACATCCATAGATGTAGTTATCAACAACTGATTTTTACATTGTTTTCTTGCTTTCAGTTTAAACTTCAACAATTCTTACATCAATACACCCCGTTATACCCAATGTATTGGTAATGTCAGTCACAATATGGTTATAATTAATTGGGAAATAGGCATTAATGACCCCTAATTCTGTCTACTTTCCAGACTGCTGTAGTCTTTTGTTAGGGGCTGTTATAGAACAGATCAGTATCTGCTGCAGAGCAGTAAAGTCAGACAGAATATAAGAGAACACTTCTGGCAATGGCTATCAAAGTAAAACTCTCACTGGCAGACAATGTAGTAATTGGGTTTGACCACTGTGCATTTTTGATAACCTACAGTAATTGTAATTGTAATTGTATTGTATTTTATCTTTGGTCTCAGGCTTTGAACAATTAGCCATCTGGGCTAACTCTGTGCTCAATTCTTTAATGAATTTAAGTGTATTAACAATAGAAGTAAGCGGGCTGTATGATGTTCTTATTCTATACATGTTATTCTATTATAACAACTACAGTGCATAGGTAGATTGTATTTGTTTACATCAATGAAAATCAACCAAACTGGTATTAAACATATTGTATGGACTTAAATGTTTTTATGTCTTAAAGAAACAGTGTTTTGATGAGCACGCCTTTGTAACAAGAAATACACAATGTACAATGACACCCACTTTCACATTAAACCGAAACAAGACAACAGGAAAGGATGTCTGGTAATTATTCCGGTTTAAACTAAGTAACAGGACAGGTATTCCCCCACGAGGAGTCACAATAACAAAAAAAAAAAAAGAAAGAAAAAAAGGTTTGCTTTTACTTTGAAGGCAATGGCGCACAAGTTCCGGTGTTCTCCCTTACCAAATCTGGTGAACTTGTCAAGCAGCTCTACCGCAGCTGTCGGGCCAGAAGGTAACGCGGCCTGAATCTTCTGAGTCGTCAGCTGTTGCACCGTTAAAAATAAATAAAAACCACACACAAATCCCACGCTAACCGGGGATTAAACAATACCCAGTGCTCGAGCTACACAGCCCAATGTCACCGGCCGGATACACAACATTAGAGAACAGGTTCCTCCAAAATATCCAGCTACGCTTACTTACGCCTGCGACACAAAGTTTATGGTAAATGCTGCATTTTCAAACAACACTGTATCTTGTGTACGTACATGTGGCCCCTGTCTGCTACCAGTATAAGTGACTGTGTGTTACACTGTGGCAGCTTGGGGCCTATTTGTTGATAGTTGCTAACACAGGGTGCATGTAGCAGTCACAACCCGAGGCCCCCACAACCGCAGCGGCCATGGACGTGCACAACAGACAACAAAAGTCTCAGAATAAAAACACCACACCTCCCTCTTCCAGCAGATATGAGGGCGATTATTAAAACAGCTATAGCTTGTTCGTAAAGTGACAACAAATCCCCCTTTTTTCGCTGATAAATACGCCAATATGTGCCGGAGCTGTCCTCGGCATGCTCCATGTAGCCTCTTTGTTTTGACGGCAGCAAAAAGGGAAACGAGGACAACATTTTAGGACCTTTAAAAAACACACACACACACACACACAACTCAATTTATTGATTAACAGCACGACAGACTTTGTGGAAAACACAGACTCGTGTCCTGAACGAAGCAACCACAGAGCCAGGCCTCGGCTATATGTGCTGTTTGAACAAAACAGCGTTTGACCTAATCCTAAACATTGACTGCGGAAGCTGCATCAACAAGCCTCACCATGAGCGCAGTTTTACAACAAATACAGCGACAGTCATCACGCAGGCCCGTATCCTAACACTTTAACAGCCACAGTTGAATGCGTGGCGATAACTGTCAGGTAATATTGATTGTGAACTCACCTCAAACCGGCTCCGTGAAACACCATTTACCTCCTTCCCCATGTCGGACGCTGGTTACCGACTCAATGAATTCGGTGTAGGCGAAGTGAAATGCAGATACGGGCCCTCTTCCTGCCGATTCCCCTCCACGACTATCATGCTACCGTCCTCTCGGTAGCTCCTAGGGGTGCGATGTCGTTGTTCTTCGCCCTGTAAAACAAACGGGAAGACCTCTTGTTTCGGATAAAATATGGGCTACAGGCAGCAGCCAGTCAATAAGCCAGTTCTCTTATCTGCTCGGTTCGCCCTCACCTCCTCCTCCTCCTCCTCCTCCTCCCCCTATAGGCTACAGCTTTCCATCCATCCACACAATAGCCCGACAGGAATAGGACCTGGCAGCTTAAAATGGAGCTGGTACTACGCCTACATCGCTGAGAAATAATAAATATAATGAAATTGCGCTTATGTATTTCCCCCAAACTCAAAACCGGATAACTTTATTAAGCCTACTTGTTGTGTGGTCCTTAAACCAAATCTCTAAATGCAGGGACAAGACAGGTTCAGGGGTAACGATAAATACTAAAATGGGCTGTCAGTCTTTTGACAGCACACGTAGCACGAATACCTGGTTTAAATCAAACAAGATTCATAGATATAAGAATTATTTAAAAGAAAAGTTTGATCCCACGTGATGGTATATTTTGACACACACCAAAGCCAAATAGAAACCAATCAGTATATGTGAGTATATATATATATATATATTTGATGCTTCCCCCCCTCATATAGCCTTAAAATAACAAATACTTATTTAAATCTTAATTGAATGTCTAATACAAGTCATTTCTACTGTGAGTGGGGGACAAAGCCGTCACATTTGTCCCATTCGTGTCCTGTAACGACCACAGACACTAAGACTTGGCCCTCTTATGACACAATAACCATTTAAATGCTCATTAACTTCATTATTTTTGCCCTTATTATCCTCAAACATACATTGTAACTTTATTAGTACTGTGGGAAACGCCACTTCCTCGTCTCTCGTTGGCCACGCCCCCACGCAGGCAGCGCATCCAATCAGCATCCAGGGACGGCTGCTCGTCATACTGCGTATGGGAGCATACAACAGTTCAATGTCGTCTGAAGAACCATAATAACATTAACCTGACCACACTTTAATGTTTACTAATGTGTTCCCATGTTTCTGTTCACACCTTTAAAACAAATGGGAGGTAGATGATAAACCACCTCTACTGTAACTGTATAATTACTGCTGTGGGTGTAACTATTGTGAATATATATTAATATATATTATATATATATATTGTTAAATTGTTAATAACTACTGTTAATTTTACATATTATATACATACATAATACTTTATATCTTATTTTTGATTCTGTTCTTAAGGTCAGGGTTTTTAATTTTAGTTTAATGTATGTTTAATGTATGTT
>NW_023340095.1:19836913-19839297 GCF_004916995.1 Morone saxatilis | reverse complement strand
ACTGTCACACCTCAGTAAAGGACTTGAGTTACGTTCTGTCCACTGTCCAGCGATACTCAATTAATTTTAGTTTCTCTCCATTGTTCATGTAAGATGAAAAGAAGATTTGAATTTAAAACCCTAACCCAAATTTATCCTGAAAATCAACTGAGTGTTCTCTGTTGCTTAAACAATACACAATAATCCATTCAAAATAACTGAGTGCAGCAGTTTTATGTGCACATCATTGATTGAGGAGCTCCCCATGTAGCACAACTGTTTGTATCGGCGGTGATGTCATCTGACCTGACTGCTGATAGGCTGCTCAGCCAGCCAGGTCACTGTCACACACACACACACACACACACACACTTAGCCTGGCCTAGAGGAGCTGAGTTCAGGCCAAAGAGCTTTTCATGGTCGAGCGAGCACCACGTAATGGACAGAGAGGGAGAGGGAGAGAGAGAGAGAGAGAGAGAGAGAGAGAAAGATGACCATTCAGGCTGTGTGTCAAGAAGAGAGAGATTTAATCTTTAATCAGTGTTATTGTAGCCTGTACACTGATATGGACACACAGTATATAATTACAGCTGCTGCACACACACGCACACACACACACACACTCACACAGACACACACAGCTATAGGTGTGTGTGTCTGTGTGATTGCCTTTCAGTTTCCTGTCCCTTCTGCCAGCATCATCCCACATACTGTAATTAGGTGTGTGTGTTTGTTTGTTTTATTTCCTGCCTTTTCCTTGTTTTTGTTGATTTTGGAACTTTTTTATTTTATTTTAATCAATATTAAACGAGTGATGCTTTTAGGGCTGAAAAAAGCAGATTTCCAAGGGAGGTTCTAGTTTGTGTTTTTGATTAGGGGACTAACACCAAATGCAGGAGATTTTAACGACGTCTTTGAGAAATGTCAGTGTGGTTTCAGAGCAGTGCTATGTCCCAGTTTAATGACCTGCTGCTGTCTGCTCCACTTTTACTCCTTTACATCTCTGAGCACATTCTCACTCTGTTGACCAGCAGTTTGACTTTAAAAACTGGGTCTGAATCACTGAAGACACTCTGAAACTGTTCCAGTCACTTCTGATCACAGAACCAAAGAGGGTCAGGAGATGTGAAAAGTGTACAGTAATTTCAACAGCAGAGGGCGCTGGAAGTATTTAGAAAACTGCTGCAATAATTAAACTATGAAAAATAATGAAAATAATCATATATAATACTTATGTAATAGTTCAACACCTTGTGATATAGGCTCTTTCACTGTCTTGCCAAGGTTTAGAAGAGAATATCGACACCACTATCATGTCTGTGCGTTAATTATGAAGCTACAGCCTGCAGTCCGTTTAGCAGTTAGCTTAGCTTAGCATAAAGATTGGGAGCGAAGGGAAACAGCAAGAATATCTCAGTCCAAAGGTAATAAAATCCAGCTACTAGCTTACTAATAAATACGTTACATCTTTGTTTATTCTGTACAAAAAATGAAGCGTAAAAATGATAAGCTGGTTTCACGGTGTTTGTGTTCTGGACTATTTCTGAGTAGCCGGCAGTGACTGAGACCAAGTACGAAATAATCCCTCACAAGGCATTTTTGGCCTTTTTAAAACATTTTAAACACAGTATTTCATATAACATGTGAACTTTAGCCAATGTGTTAGCCATGATGTATTAGGTAGAAATGTTTTAGTTAAATGACAAATAAGAATTTGCAAACTATAGAATGTTAGGATTTTAACCTATTCAAAAACTATACAAAATATTGGGGTAAGAAATCTCAATAGTATCATGAATTGCCACTAAAGCAATGTAGCACTTCAGTCTAATTAGACCATTCCTTTTTTTTCCATTCTGAAATTCAGATATAAGGCGGGGAATCTTGTCTGATAAATAGGCTACGTCATATGAAACTCCACTTTCAAACCACACAGTCAGTCTGTAAATATTCACACACACACATATTCAACATTTAACACAATGTTTGAAATTATACAATGATGTTCTCATCATCTAGTGGCAGTTAGTACAACAGTATTAGTTTTGCGGGGTTTTTTTTGTCATAAACATATAAAGTCTTTTATGTGTATATAAATGGATGTTTACCCTCAGTTCAGTTCAGTTATTTTATCATCCCAGATGGGAAACTTGACTTGCAGTCAGGGGCAAAAATCCCCCCCAAAAAAACAAAGTACCAAAACACAAAAAAGGATTCCAGTTCATACAATATACATTTTTTATGCGCAAATAAGATGCTTAAAAATATGTGAAGGGTTACTGCTCAAGGAACAAAGTAGTTTTTTACTCTTTTTACACTTAAATCATGGTAAGAATTTCACACTCAAGGTGCAGATGGTGGTTTATACAGTCCGATACATACTGTTTATACAGCCTTTTGAAAAA
>NW_023340095.1:19836508-19836883 GCF_004916995.1 Morone saxatilis | reverse complement strand
GAGTTGTAGTTCAGGTGCTTTTTATTCCTATGTTTAAGTTGCTGGACCAAGCAATCATAAAACGAAAGAACAGATGTAACTGTATATTTTGCTTTATTTTATTTCATAGTTTATTCTAATATATATTTATTTATATTTGTTGTTCTATGTGGAGCATGAAGAGACTGTAAACTTTCATTTCATTGTACAACCTTGTGTTGTATACTGATAAATACATCCCCTTGATCCTAAAAAAGTTGGCCTGAATCAACAAGTAATTTGGATACATGCTGTGGGCACCATGGATGACTATGCACAATGTCATTAAAATCCATCCAGTAGTTCTTGTTGCTATTCTAGTCAAGACCAAAGTGGTGGACCAACTGACCAACAGAC
>NW_023340095.1:19836285-19836454 GCF_004916995.1 Morone saxatilis | reverse complement strand
CCCTAGAGCAAAGCTGCTAGCATGAATACAAATGTCAGCTCGTCAACAAGACTGACAGGTGTTTGGGCGGAGCTAACCATACCCATTCTTAGGTTGAGTATAAAACTCCAATGACGATCTGAGTTAATGCAGGCTCAGTGTATCTTTTTAGGGGTCAATCTGAGGCCCA
>NW_023340095.1:19834137-19836185 GCF_004916995.1 Morone saxatilis | reverse complement strand
CACACACACACACATACACTAACTGACCTCTCCCAGGGGGCAGCAGCTGTTGATGATGGATGAGCCAAAGTCACTTTCCCTCAGCAGACAGACCATCAGACTTTACAAATGAATGTCCTGTGTAGCTCTTAATGTCCCTCTGGTTACCGTGACAACTTGCATATTTTCTGTGATGTTGTCTGGATTAGGAGACTAACGACTAGTTATTTCCAGGTACAGACTTGTACGTGCATGCCAGCTGTTGTCTTTGTGGTCTGTTCAAGTGCAACTTTTAACATTAGACAACATAAATATTTGATGAGTCATTGTTTGCGCAGTACACCAGGAGTAAGTAAAAGCACTTGTCCTACCTGCAGTTGTGCTGGGTGGAGCGCTGAGGCCTGGACTGGGGCCTGGGGTCGGAGTTAGTCCTGCAGGCTGGGAGCTGAGCCCTGTGGCCTGGGGAAGAGACCTAGACTGAGCCCCTGTGAGAATCAAAGACATCAAGACCCATTAGAAGGAGTGAAAAATAATAATAAACTACTACAACAGCTACTGCTAATGCTAGTCCTGATGCTAATGCTGCAGCTATCGCTACTACTACTACTACTACATGTGCTTCTGCTACTATTACTACTACTAGCTGCAAGTGCAACTACTTAAACTACTACTGCTTAGAGTTTTGCTACGCAACCTGACAAAGTACTGTGTGATAAAGACAAAGATAAAGCTTCAGGCTCAGATTTGGTTATTTTCAAACTTAATTTATTAATTAAGTTTTCTCTTTCACGCTCACTGTGCCAATTGTCTGTATCTGTGTGTGTCATTTGTTGCAAGAAGAAAGTCATTACCCAGTGGGAAGAGGGAGTGAGGTGGAGCCTAGCTCATGTGTTACATTAGCCAGGCAAGCTAACTATCAGTGATTGGTTGAAATAAAACAAAAATAAATAATAAATAAATGAAGATACGGTATAGCTTTAGGTCTTGGGTTGGGTTTGGTTCTTGAATTTGAGTTAATTGAAAAGCTAATTAAGTTATACTCTTCTTGTACACACAACTTACTATTCCTGATTTAGTTATTTCATTTTGTGAAAAAATGGGGGCTTTTATTTTAATACTATTTTATTATTGCCTCATAAGATGACTGTTAAAAACTACTCATGCATGTACTACTGCTACTACAATCACATGACAGTAGTGGCCGTAATGTACCTGCTGCCTGTTGTCCTGTCTCTCCAGCCTGGAGCTGTCTCACTCTCCGGAGGTGAGACCTGCCATTGTAATGCAGCTGTGCCTGGCCAGCAGAGGTTAGCTGCAGGTTACACACCTCACACAGCGAGTAGGCCCCACCCTGACCTGAAAGAAAACAACAGGGATGAGTCAGACTTCTGGAGAAAACTACAAAGATGGGTTGGACTGAAAGGAGACAATACAGCATTGAAGCTGGAACGTGTCAATTACCTGAGGAGGGAGTCTGCTGGACAGAAAGACTGATGGTTGTAGGTGTGGGCCTGTCCATCAGCTCTTGACACATCCCTCCAAAGGCAAAGATCTGCCCACTCTCCAGGAGCTGAGAAGGGCTCAGAGGAGTCTTCATCCCTGTGGTAGAAGTAATAAGAAAAATAAGACATGATGTCGGACATTACTGATATTCATTTAAAAGTGAACTTTAGAAGAAACAGTTAAAACAGTACCCAGGATACACATAATGTAATTTAAAAGCAATAAATTGTCTATAACAACATTGTTGCTGTAGCTTTAAGGATATTATTATTAATGTACAGTATGTGTCAATAATTATAACTTTAAAATTATTACATGTTACTATATTGTCATTCATTATGTGTTCATACACCAGCCTTCACTTATGGGTGCCCACAGGGGTCAAGGTTGTTGCCAAATACAATAATAAACACAATTTAAAACAACAATTTATTAAAGGTTTATTGTAGTGCTTATAAATTGTAAATAGAGGGGGAGTTAAGGTAATGTGTTACCCAGTATTTTCAATTGTGGCATTGAGGCCCAAGTGAACTAAAGGCGAGGTAACACCAGCATTAAAACAGTTT
>NW_023340095.1:19831219-19834087 GCF_004916995.1 Morone saxatilis | reverse complement strand
CAGATACTTTGACAGACAGACAGACAGACAGACAGACAGACAGAGGACGGATGGACTGACAGGAGTGAGGCCTGAATGACACCGGATGCAGAGTGTGAAGCACCCAATGCTTACAGGGAGAGTGATGAAGTAATGAGTAAGAGGAGAGAGGAAGGATGACATATGTGTGTGTAAGTGTGTGTGTGTAAGTGTGTGTGTGTGTGTGTGTGTGTGACCGTGTAGGTCAGTCCATGACTGTGTCCATCTGTTGTCCTGTCAGCTCTGCCAAGTCACATGACCTCTGACAGGACATACACACAGACACCCACTCATTTCATATTCAGTTAGCTTTGTTGCCACGACCTACATATGTTACTACTGTATACACAGCATTTAAATTCTCTTTAGGGAATTTGGATCATATCAGCTGTGATGGTGCACCTTTGGCTAATGGCACATAAGAAATTAATACTATTGATACTAAATTAATACTATTTCACAGACTGGTATAGCTGGTGCACATAAGGCCTGCACTGGGGATCATATCACAGTCTCTACATCTCTAGCTTCAACGTCAACACACCAGCTGGACCAGCTATGCTGATTGGCTAACATTCAAATTTGGCAAAATTGTAATTTGGAGCTATACCAAACCTTTAGTATGCTTGTGTAAAACAAGGTGAAAAAAGGTGAGACGTTAACTTTGACTCCCAAGGTGGCGAGACATATTCAACGATGAATTCAACTTTCAATTTGTCCCTGTAGGGCAATTGGTTTTACAGCAAGGGAACAGTTACTATGGTGCTGTGTTTTGCTGCAGCTACGAACCATTCTTAATATTCTACAACTCTGATTCACACCTCTGACTGGTTTCTTCTCTACAGCAACAAGGCTTGTGTGTATTGAAGTATTTAGAGTATGCCAAATTATCAGAAACTGAATAATAATTAACAATTATGATACAATTAATAATTAAAACTGTACATAGTTTCAGAACATAAACTGGTTTGTTACATAATCCGGGAGAGTGCCATATTTCTGTTTTGGTTACATTGTGGTTTAAAGAAAAGGTTGAAATGGGAATACAAAATGAGGCGGAACCCAGAACGAGGGGCTCTTCCCACTTCACCACTACAGACCTGAAGTCTCTAGTTAAGCTGCTGTTCCACTGTCTTCTGTAATTCAGTATATCCTAACATAAATTACTATCTAATAATACATCACTTGCTATTAGGATTTGACCCATTTATGATCTTAACAAAGATAAACAATGATACATTTTTTACATTACAGCTCCCATGATGTTTTTCCAATTGACATTTAACCTAGAGAGGTCTTGGGCTTGTGGGAAATGGTATCAAGTTTAAAGCACTGACATTATTTGGCTTTGTGTATATAGTTTGGATTTGCACCGTACTGTTAGCCAGTTTATATTTATGTTACGCACAGATAACCTGTTTTACATTTATGGACTTATTACATCAGTTTTTTAACTTTAGCAACCCTGTGTATACAAAAGGGGTGAGCTGCAGGAAATACTTTCATCAAATTATATGGGAAGGGTGGTAGAGATGGGAAAGATCCCCATGCTTTTGTCTTGTGAGAGTATCAAATATAGAAAACGAACTAAAATAAGGAGAAAATGTGATTTGTCAGGTAGGAAGGTGAAACATCTGTAGCTGATGGTTATAAGATAAATCTGGTTCAGTTATCCAGGAGATTGCACTGTTTTCACACCCCTCTCTCTCTCTCTCTCTCTCTCTCTCTTTTTCTCTCTCTCTCCCAGCTGGTTGTTAGAAGTCGACTTTATGTTCTGCAGACAGCTGGTTAATCTGCCACTGTGATGAATTAGCTACAAAATGCACACACACATGCACACGCACAGAGCCAGCTGATGCTGACATCAGCTTTAGCGCAGAAAGGATTAAATATATCTGCTCTATTGAGCTGGGAATTACACACACACAGACACACACACACAGAGGTAAATAGATACACACTCACACACACTCTCACATACATATGGTAAGACGCAGACAAAGAAAAAGCAAGCCAGTGAACTGAGCATTCAGCATCAAAGTGAAATGAAATATGTGTATTTACCTTTTCTGTTGTAACGTGTGTGTTTGTGTGTGTGTGAGTGAGAGAGAGAGTCTAATCCAGGCTGACCAGGCAGTCAGTAATCAGAGAGGCCAGCTGTGGGTTATAATTCCCCCCCCCCCCACACACACACACACATTCAGGCAACAATGTGATTCCTGATTGAAGAGAAAAAACAGAAATATCTTCTTCAGTGTCTGTAGCAAAGCAGGTCAGTGCTTCACAACAACCTGAAGAATAAAATGCTTCCATCTTTAAAGACTTCAAAGAGACTCAACAGAGTGTAAAGAAACACTGAGTTTCAGTACCATCTCCAAGTCTTCAGTGTCAATATGTGGGGAAATAATAATGTCAGATATTTACTGGCCAAGAAACAGCATGAACTGCACCTTTCTAAGACTACTGTTGACAACTGCATTTTACTTATGCTGTCTCAGTTTGGATGTTTTTGCTAAGTGTTACTGTTTTCATGCATATTTGTCTGCTAGAACTCAGGGGATCTGTACTAATGGTCTCACCCAACCTCCCTTGGGATATATAATGGGATATATAATGGGGTACCACAAGATTTTTTTTATGGTAGATGACTCAATCTTTTATGCATTTGACATTCAATTTAAAATATGTCAAGATTACAATTTGCTCTGCATAATCTGAAACTTGTACTGAATGCTGACAAACAAATGTGTACAGAAGATTGCAGACTTCTGAAGATTTTAAAAATGTAAAACTGATCGTATTAAGTGATATCTGTGACAATCTCTAATGCTGTATGTGCTTTTCTGTCGG
>NW_023340095.1:19826648-19831166 GCF_004916995.1 Morone saxatilis | reverse complement strand
AATGAGATTACCTGATTAAATTAAGGTTATATATATATAGTCCATCATCTCTCTCAGAGTGTAAATCTCAGACTGTGCCTCAAGGTAGTCATGCTACAACAATTGACCTCTGTGACAAATAAATCCAGAGGCGTTTGGTTCCTGCTCAACCACGGGGGTGCCTAATTCCTCAAAAGTGAAAAATGATAGAAGAAGCAAAACAATTTTACCATAGAAAAATATGAAATCCAATTTAACCACTGGCAGCTCCACTCACCACAATGCACTGACATTAAAAATATTTTGTTGTTGTTGCGTGAAAACCTTTTATGGCCAAAATGTATGTCAGCTTTACGAGAACTAAATGGGCACAAATCCAGTGTGTGTTAGTGTTCAGTGGGGTATGAAAGCTTTTAAAAGCCATTGTTCAGGTTTGAAGAATGTTTCCAACCCACAGACGCGTTTTACCATATCTGACATGGGAAATCACTAAACCTGGATTTACCTTCAGATATGTTGTTGCTTGCCCAATGTTTTTGTAGCACGTGGCAAATGAGGGGTTCATCTAATTGGTTGAAAGGCTCTAAATCCTGCTGGTGTAAAAGATAAAAACAAGAAGATATTGAGGGGGGCACTAATGTATGTCCCTGTTCTCTGAGAGAGACTATACAACACACACGCACACATACACAGTGACCTGAGGGGACGACAGGACAAAGAAACTAATGGAGATGTGAAAAGACAGAGAGAGAGGTCTTAGAGTGGATGTCTCACACCCTGAGGCCAGTAGCTGGTAATGACAGTGGCCAAAGACACAGACACACACACACAGAGAGAGTAAACAGAGCAGTGGCCAGCAGCAGCAGAGATGCTGAAATGAACTACTAGATACAGTTTGATGTTTGTATGTTCACCCCTGCAGGACTCTGAGATCCTACGATCAGAAGAAACTAGTGAACTTAAACCACTGCCTCACAAACAGCTTATAAATATATATATTAAATATATAAATAAATATTTAAAATCCGACCGATCATTTCCATTTTTCTTACACAGAAATCCAGGTCAAATAAAATTAAACCCAGACTTTAACAAACCATTTTCCCAACAAATACATTACTATCTGACGGTGCTTTGTTTCCTTCTGAAGACATCCACTCAGGCAGACCTTCCTCCCAGGCTGTGCGTGACCTCCAACAGGCTCCACAAGTTCAAATCTAAGCAAACCATTTCATATCTAACCTAAACTGGAGCAGCTCTGACCTGAAACCAAAAACTTAAGACTGGATTTATGTAGCTTGTTGGGAGGAAGAACTAGTTGACAGGCTGAAATCAGGGCAAAAACTTTTACATAAGTTCCATTTTCCTGGCTCATTCTCACAGCTACCAAACAACTCCTATTTTTCTTACAAAACAAAGCTGCTCTACGGTTTTTAAATGATTCTAACCTAAATGTACATGTAAGCGTATCTCAGAGGAAGCCATGGTTAGCTGGGTCTAAGATGCCAGCAACTAGATGAAAACATCCACATTCTGTATAGTTTTATCAATGGTAAATTGTATAGATATGTATTGATATATTGTTTGTCTGCTTCATTTGTGATGTTTGGATGACTAGTATCTATGGTAGCCCTGAGAGGACCGCACACTGCAGCAAAACACAATCAAAAGAAGAAAACATCTTCATCAATGTGACAACATATGTGCAGCATAACAAAATGCACTGCAAAAACAAGGGACATACTCCAAGGAATGGTGCTGGCATAATGGCTGAACTGGTTTTGCAATTTCCAGGATAATCATGTGTTGCAAAAAGCATTTTTCTCACAGATAATCACTGGAAAAGAAGCGTCTAGAAAACATAACACCCTGAAATTACTTTTTACATTATAAAAATTTGAGCCATTCAGCCAATACCATTTTGAAAGTGTACAACAGCTGTATTACAGTATTAGTAAATGATTTAATACCATTCATGTGTGCAGTGATCCAGCAGGAAGTCTCTAATGTGCATGCTGTATGGGCCCAAAAACATAGAAGCCCATGGATGCCTGGAAAACCTTTTGAGCGTATGTGACTAATGAGCCGCTTTCTTAGAGTAAATCTTCTTAATACATTCATGGTTGTCTACTTTTCCAAGTGACTGGTAGGTGAATTTAACTCAATGACCGCAGTGTTTTTATGTATCTGGTTGTATCTTCTGATTGATTTATTTTCTGTGTTTCTGTGTTTCTGTGGTTTTGTTTGTATCTTGTATCTTCAGCGTGTTTTGTAACGCTCAAAAAGTCCCCTAAATTTAGGTTAAGGTTTGTCCATGCCCTCAAGAATGAAAAGTCAAATATACATTTTTAGTTTTACTTTTCCCTTCCTAGTAAATTGTGTCCTAAAGAGTATCAGAAATAAAGCCATACAAGCTTCCCAGGACACTAGATCACGTTCATTAACGTTCAGACTGCAGTGAACCTGAAAACCTGCAGGAGGCCGTAACCTGAAGACACTCTGGGGACACAGAAATTGCTTTCCATTCACCTAATTGTGCTTCCTCCCTCCTCAAGCCAGTAACCAAGACCTTAAGCCTTAAACATTAGGGCTGCGTATTGGCAAGACTCTGCCAATACAATACGTATCACAATACAGGGGTTACGATTCAATGTATTGCAATATACTGTGATACTAATTTTTTTTTTTTACTTTTGTAAAACTGTCATAGTTTAAAGAACACACCACCAGATGCATAACATCTTAATGAAAAAAGTTTGAGTATGATCAGATGACAATGCTCGTTCAATCAATTTGTGGTCAGTGATTGGTCAGCTGGTCTGACAAGACACCAAAAGGAGTGGCTGGGCTGCTATGGAAACAGCACTAATGTTATTGAATCATTGCATTACTGTAGGCTGGACAGACTATCTGTGGAAACATCAACTTGGACAACACCAATCATGAATGAATCATAAAAACACTCGTTGTGTACTTTTTCTTCACTAGCCAATTTTCATCTTCTTTTCTGTGCCAAGTGCATCTTGGCTGGTTTAGGAAAGGGAGGCTTCCCATCCAAATATTTGTACTAAACCGCACAGTCGTGGTTATTATTAGTCCAATAATATCAGCCTAGTGTGAAAAGTACCAGACTTACTGTACCTGCAGCCTTTCACACACAAAATACAGATTTTATTAAGAGTATTGATAACTGTTGTTCCCTCACATCCTTTCGGTTCTTTCATTAATCAACTAATTTTAATTATCTGTTGGTGTTATTTCTATCAGTCACATTCAATGACACAGCTGCAGATCTATAATCAGTATCGGAGTCATCAGGCTTCAAAATGTGATATGATATGAATGAATGATATGATAATTACTTCTACACATTGTAGGGCAGTTAAGATGGTGTCTGTCATGGGTGTTTGCAGTCTCCTCAAAATGATACTGAAGTGAGCAAGGGTGTCCCAGTTGGAAATTTCCATCCTCATATTCCCTCTCATGTCCTCACTAGGAGGAGCTAAGACACGAGGAGCGCATGCAAATGAGGGAATCAAGGTGCCACTGCCATTAGCTAAATGGAAAGCACCAGAGTCAGACAGGTGGAAAGACAGGACTGAAGACAGTCCAGCCTTCTGTCTGTCTGTTTTCTGGTTGTCATGGAAGTGTGTAGTAACACCAAAACTTGTGATGTCACCTTGGTCGGACCACTGGGAAACTATGACACACACACACAAACACACACAGTTATATTAAAGGTGACCTGCGGTCTCTCTGTTCTCCGTCCACATCCTCACTTTTCTGTCCAGGTGGTTTCTAAAGGGTGTCTGTCCAACACTAAGAAAAAAGAAAAAGCAAAGAAAAAGTAAAACAAACAAAAAGAACTGTTCAACCTTAAATCTTCTTTGCCAAAAAGAGCTGGTTCATCAGTCCCTTTGTCAGCAGTGTGTGTGGATTTAATACTCTATCTCTGCAGGTTTGAAGTTATAATCCTTAAGAATTTCATGAAATCAAACCTCCTCTGATTGATGGCCTTTTTTAAATACAATAGTCAGTGTATTTACATTCGGTAACTACCTAATAGTTTTCATTGTTAGTGGTGGAGTCCGCCATTCCTGCCCTGGATACAAATTGCCTTCATACAGATGAGAAATTCCTACTGTAACCCGGCTAATGCTAGATTTTTAAAGCTGATATCAATATATGAGATATGATATGATGATGATGATGATATGAACACATTAATAATATAAACACATTAATATGAACAATCTTGATAAAGATCTCTTAGATTTATTTATTTGTAATTGTGACCAAGGTGCATACAGAGCAGGCCATTCACAGCTGCAAAATAAACTGGTGGACAAACTCTGTAATGGAGACACTGTTTCTAAATAATCTTAAATCTAGTTTGGCATTTCAGTACTGGAGGTTCTTGTTAGTGATCGGCTGATATACACAAAGATACTGTTAGATCAGCAATAAACAGATACTGGCCGGTATATTGGTCCAGCAATCTAAATCCAGTATTATAATTTGATCTCATTGATATCAGCC
>NW_023340095.1:19825825-19826570 GCF_004916995.1 Morone saxatilis | reverse complement strand
GGGGAAACATGGGGGGGGGGGGGTTATTGTGAAGAAAACAAGAAAACATTAATTTTCTGATGTTTGAGAGGGTTTTAAATAGATAAGGTCGCATTAGATGGTTACAGTAATCACTCATTGAATGTGATTGATTATTATTAACAAATGTTGATCTCACTGTGAACAGAAACAGTCTGATAGAATCAGGGACTTAATTTGGATCATACTCAGAAAGCGATGTAGCGTGTGTTTGTGTGATTCTAATCCTCTCATGTGTACAACTGACATCATGTTGTATGGTTTACATACTGCAGCAGGGATTACACACACACACACACAAATAGTAGGAGGTACAGCGAGGTTGTTCTGTCTGTCCAACCTTCACTTCAGGACAGTGTGACTTCTGTTCTGTCTTTAAATAGCTGTTCTGCTCCATCAGGACATGACACTTACTGTTCAAGGTGAAACTCAGCTTTCACACTCAAATCCAAGACTGAACCGCTACCACCGACTGGTACTGCTAACAGAGGTGCAGAGCTGAAGGGCTCGGTCACCTGACACAGCGCTGAGCTAATGAACCACCTCACTGTCTGACAACTGCCACTGAACGTAATGACAAAGAGGAGATATAACTGTGTTTCTGTTGCTTTGGTGCTTCAGAGTGGATAGAAATCATTTGACTCATTAACAAATGTATCAGCATTAATGAAGGATGTAAGACTCCTTTCCGAGGCTCCTGATATACTTTTAATGTCTATGTGTAGAT
>NW_023340095.1:19825358-19825733 GCF_004916995.1 Morone saxatilis | reverse complement strand
GACCTGCTCTATTCACACATGGGATCAATCGGACATTGCACAGACTTTGTACTATCTGGCAGTAAAATCTGTTTAATGTCCGTCCAGCTGATTTGGACATTTTCATTCACACACACAGCTCGTCCGGGTAACGTCCGGAAAAGTTCAGGGTAGCAGTGAGTGTGTAAATATTGGATGAGAAAACTGTCCTCCATTGTTGTTGTGGTCTGTTGTTGTGGTCTGCCGCTGACCTTACTTCCCATTGATTGTTGCCCCCCAATCATTCACGTGATTAAATGTGCACTTAAAGGAATTGTTTGGCGTTTTGGGAAATGCTCTTATTTGAGTTAGATTACATTATAGTGACAACACTCCAGTATGCCAAGAAATAGTCCG
>NW_023340095.1:19814940-19825258 GCF_004916995.1 Morone saxatilis | reverse complement strand
ATGTATGTATGTATGTATGTCTGTCTGTCTGTGTCTGTGTCTGTGTCTGTGTCTGTGTCTGTGTGTGTGTGTGTTTATGTGTGTGTGTGTTGTAGCTCAGTTAGTATAATCTGTGGTCTAATAATAGAGATTACCACTCGCACTCTTCTGAATGTCTACTGACAGTCGTCTGACTTTGCCCCCTCCCTGCTGAAGTGTCCCTCAGAAACACTGAACACGTGTGACTCAGTGTGTGTGTCTGGGTGTGTATCACTGAGGTGAACGTCAGTGTAGAAGTAATGTATTACACATAACTCGTTACTTTGTTAGTAGTGCATACTTTACGTATTTACTCCCTGTACAAAGTAATTTAACTTTTGAGTTAGTCCGTGACATCACCTGAGATCACGTAATATGATCTACATTTAACACATTAACACACTCAAACAAACTCACTCTAGTCGCTCTTTGACCAAACTATGGCATTATAGTAGACTAATCCAGTTTATTTGACGTGTTTATCAGTAAAGCAGAGACTCATGAGGAGGAGTGTCTCAAGTCATTTGTCAGACAACCTGTTCCTCCTCTGAGTCAGCACAAGACTACCAGGGCTAAAGAGCCTCTCCATGGACGCACTAGACGGCATCATTGCATTGAATCTCATGGATATTGTAAGGAAACGGTTCACATTCTCCATCTCTGACCAAATGCATGCTGGGATAGACTTCAGTCCCCGATGACCCCAATCATCTTAAGCGTGTGTAGTAGATGTATGGATTATTTAGATCAGGTTGTATTTCGCTGCCAGTCTAAAGCTGGTCCGAGTTCTGGAGTTGATTCTCGGACCAAATCATCACCCCCCAAAATCTATCCAAATCTGGCAGCAACATCTGGGCCACAGACGGCTCATATTCGCAGGGTAAACAGCCGAGTGTGCCGACACTAAGCCACAATCAGCCTAAACTTCTCGGCCAATTCAGTATTACTCAAGATGTTTTTTTAAGCCATTTTAGTGCCAAGGCTCAAGGCATGGTAATGGCGAGTCTGTCTGTCCACCACTTTGCTCCAGACTGAAATATCTCAGCATTGCCATGACATTTTCCTCGGACATTCACGGTTCCTAGATGACAAATCCTATTGACTTTGGTGACAGCTATCCCCAAAATCGCAGCTTGGCTAGCATGGCAGAGCTAAAGCAGACCAACCTGGGCTTACTGTTTGTATTTAGTGTGTCATCAGCAGGAAAACAAAAACATTACAGAGGTTCCAACACTTGACTGGGAATGTTTGGTCTACATTATATACTGTAGTACAAGCACACTGTTAAACATGGTGAGTACTAACAGTACTCACAGTTGACGTTTAAGACTTGAAGCTGTGGAAAACATTAACCCGTCCTGAAAGACGAGACGACAGCTATGACATCACTTCCTTCTCAACATGCTGACTCATCAAACATTCAAAAGCGACTCCACTCAACTAATGGAAGAAGAAACACGAGACAAATACACAGAAACACACACCTTGGTAGCAGGTGGCTTAAGTTAGGACACACTCATTCGTAAGCTACTCTTAAGGTTTTTTTAGGTTACAAACTGAAGTTTAAAGCTGAGAGGGATGGAGCATGTAGAGAGTAAAGGTATGTCTCAGTTTCTATAGAAAGACCAACCATCACATTCACATAAAGGACACTGAGACTCTGTGTTTGACAAGATTAACTGTTGTAATTTTCCTGCTGACACACAGAAGCTGTCTGTCTTTCTGTGTGACTGTGAGAGTAATGTCTACACTCAGCAATTCTTTTTGGGTGGGCGGTTTTTCTATAAACAGACACATAACCTCCTATAAAATGACAAATTGTTGATATGGGGGGATGGGGGGGTTGAAGCAAAATAACTAAAATGCACCCCCCTTGTTTACCTGTCATCCCCCTATTTCATCTCCTAACACTGAGGTCACTAATAGGTGGAACGCAAACAGACGAGAGACAACAGTCGGAGAAATAAGGGAGTGAAGTAATTTCACATGGCGAGCTCTAAAAACAGAAACGTTAGGGAGAATTCCCTCAAGCAAAAGTTGGGGAAATCATAATGTGTGACATTGATCTTTTATCGGACTGAGGCTCTCAAATATCAGTAGCCAACTGTGTTTGATACATCCAAGCCGCTGTCCATGGTGTTAAAGTAGCAGACAGATTTGTCATTTTCTCTCAGTCTGGCCCTTACTTTCATCTTGGATCTATAATATTCTCTTTTCGTCACCAGGGTGCTACCTTTGGGCCATCCCCCTCCACCTATGGTAAAAATAAACAAGTCATCTACTGACAGAAACCAGTCAAATATATACATGTTGATGAAGTACCTTTAGAGGTGTTGGCAGGTGGATTGTGTTACCTTTGGACAGCAGGTTGTTTCCTTACATTTCCAGTTTGTAAGAGGCATTTTTGTGTAGTTATAAAGTCTCACCTTTGTTGTTAAATGGCATCAACAGACAAGAGTTTAATTTGAACACAGGTGTTCGTGCGTGTGTCCCTATAGTATTGAAAGGACACGGAGAGCAAAACATTTTCCAGCTGTTAGGTTCAAAGGAAGCATTAGAACAGACTTTCCAACTCGCTGATTACACTTTAATTTTGTTTTCTGAACTTGATTTTTGATGCGGCTTTTTCAATAGTCGGAAAAGTCAAGCTTCCATCAGTATTTTGAAAGTGACCGAACATTCGTTGATTTTTCCTTTTACATACACACCAACACTGTCATTTCAGTGTAGGCTGAGATCTTTACGAAAACAACCTGAAAACAACATCATGTCTGCACATCATCTTCAAATTCAGATGGAGTGGACGTGGTCTGACTGTCCGTCTCAAATGTTACCTCCTCACACAACTTCCTGCAGCCTCCCAACTGATGACACAGTGTGTAAGTGTGTATGTGTGTCAGTGTGACCTTGACAACCTCAGTCTGTGTGTGTGTGTGTGTGTGTGTGTGATACCTCAGAGACACAAGGCGCGAGGAAACACTTCATCACTGCTGTCCTATTTACACACACACACACTTTCTCTTTCACACAGTCAACTTTTTCTTTATACACTGTCCTTTTTACACACACACTACTAATCTCTCTCTCTCTCTCTCTCTCTCTCTCTTTCAGATCACCTTCAGCCCACTAATTGTGCTTTCCATAGTAATCATCCAATCACATTTCATTAATGTCATCACTTCCTCTTTGTCACATGACAAGAAATTAATTAAAACTTCCTGAGACAACAAAGGGAGCAGGTGCAGACTCTTACACACTAACACACAAACACACACACACAGACACACACACACACACACACACACACACACACAGGTAGCTCCATAAATCACAACAGACAGAATGGGAGTAATGAGATAGCTAGCTGTTAGCGCTCTATGGTAGGCAGCACGTAGCTAGCTAAGCACAGACATGCACACACATACTGCAGTACTCTCAGTATTACTGCCAACGCGACAGGAAAACCTCTCGGAGGGAAAACACAGTTGTTACACACTGTTTTCAAGTAGTGTTTATGTGGACGGTTGTCAGCAACACAACTGCTGATCGAGCACAAAAGTAATTTGAGCAGTGAGCATGGGACCAGATTTAACAGAGATACTGATTAATGAGTTCAAGGTTTTATTTGATTTTAGAGAACACATTTAGGAAAATACACTTTTCTACTTTCTTGCTGAGAGTTAGATGAGAAGACTGACACCACTCTCATGGCTGTCTATCCAATGTGAAGCTGGAGCCAGGAGACGGTTAGCTTAGCATAAAGACTGGAAACCCTTCTCCCAGCCAAGATAGTTTTGTAAAGTTTTTGTAGATACAACGTGTTATAATGAGTGAGAAGTGCAGGGTGGTGAACAGAACCAGGCTAGCTGTTTCCCCCTGCTAAACTAAGCTGACTGGTTGCTGGCTGTAGTTTCATATTGATGTACAAACATGAGAGTCAATGTTCTCATACAACTGTCTGACATTTTAAACAATTCCTTGAAGCCACAAAATGATAAATATGTATTATGTATTATAGAAATTACATATATTATATGTGACGTTGATCATGAATAAATATTGATGTAACATTCATATCTCTGCCCCTTTAACAAAACAACAATAAAGTTATTACGATGAGCTCATTATACCTGCTGTCAGTCCACTTACACACACACACACACAGTGTTTAGTAATGTTGTCATGTTCTATAAATAGGTAAAATTGATTTGTGTGGAGGAGAACAAGAGAGAGTGTGTTACAGTATGATAAATCTACCTTTACTGTACAATTGGACAATGCAAACTAACAGGCTGTTAGTGTGGACTTACACACACCTTTAGCAGTCTAACAGTTCATTAGTGCATCCTAACGGCCCTTTAGCCAGTCTACCGGCAAGTTAGAACACTCACAGCCAGTTTATATGATCTAACAACTAGTTAGTACAGTCCAACTGCGGGTTACTGCGGTCTAACGGCGTGTTAGTACTGTTTAACTGCAGGTTATTGCGGTCTAACTGTGGGTTAGTGCGGTCTTACTGCGGGTTGGTACGGTCTAACTTCGGGTTACTGTGGTCTAACTGCAGGTTAGTACTATCTAACTGCAGGTTAGAGCGGTCTAACTGCAGGTTAGTTAGGATGGTGTCTGCTCTGTCTCTGGGTCTTTCCTCTGATTGGACATTGAGCTCAGTGTGAATGTGTTCTTCCTCAGACTGTCAGCTTCCCTCTTCTGTATTAAACAGAGGACTTCAGCTTTAATTAAGGTGATTAATGTTAATTAGACTCCCAGAGGCCTGAGACACGCAGACTGAAGGTCCAAACATCCAAACAAAGAGTGGCAGGCAGCACCTTAACAGGAGGAAACACAGTGAGAGAAAACCTCTTCTGCTAGGAAAGAAGGAAGAAAGGAAGGAAGGAAGGAAGAAAGGACAAAAGGATGGAGGTATAGCTCATTTCATATACAACTGCTGAAGAGATAGCAGAACTGAAATCAGTTTCCAGGTCACAAGGGAGAAGTAGGAAAAAATGGAGACAGGGAAGAAAATAAGGAGGAAAGGGGGAATGGTAGAGGTATGGAAGAGAGGACGTAAGGAAAAGTGGGGGAAATGGAGGCGGGATGAGAGGAAGGAGGTAAAGGAGAAAGGTAGAGTTGGGTAAGGAAGGAGGTAATAAAGGAGAAGATGAGAGAGAGGAGGAGGAGGGGGAAAACGTTTTAAGGTCTGTTTCTGTCCAAGCTGCAGGGGGCACTACAGTCCAGTTGATCAGGTGTCATTATCAGACACACACACACACTCACACACCACTCACTAACACCACACACACACACACACACAACACAGTCAGCAGCTGTCTTTCTCTTTTTGTCATGAAGATGTTGTTAATTTTCACATAGGTGACAGTATGACATGCTGTGTGGGTGATGAGTGAGTGTGTGTTGTGTGTGTTGTGTGTGTGTGTGTGTGTGTGTGCACACGTGGGTGGGATTATCTGACAATAATGAAGCATGTTCAATACACACAAGATTATGTCTCTGTCTGCTCTCTCCTTCAGCTCTGATTATTATATGTTTATTCTGTATTTGATTACAGTTGTTTGTAAGTACAGGTTGCAACTAATGCTTATTTTCATTATCTCTTCCAATTACTGATCAATCTTTTGGTTAATAACAACAACAGAAAAGGAGTGGAAAACCCCATAACAATTTTTAGAGCCCTTTTTAAATGTGTGGTCATGTCCGATCAATAGTCCAAAACTCAACAATATTAAATTTACTAGGATTATATCAGACAGGAAAAGAGCCATCTAATGTTTTATAAAATACTGGCGGATTCATTTTATGTCAGTCAACTATTTGAATAACGGACAAATCGTAGCAGCTTCACCATGTTGTAAGTACAGAGGAAATGTAACGAGGAATTAACTCTACGAAACTGATCAAACACATTAGTGAACTGTTTCTGGATTAGTATAAATAAAAAATGTACTAAACAATTAAATGTTATACAGTACATGTATTAAAAGTGAATGTACTGGACGCATCCTCAGTAAATGATTATATTATACAATAGATTGTTATTACTGATGCAAGCAGCATTTTTATGTTGCAGCTGGTCGAATTTTCAGTCTTTTATATATTAAATGGTTTAATTTATAAAAAGTGTTTCAGAATTCTATTGGTGTCCTAAATGCAGAATAACTACAGCTGCTCAGATACAATGTAATGTGAAATAAAAGAACAACACTGTGTTAAGTACGCAGTATAGCCACCGACGTCCAGTGGTCGGCAGTACGTGTCCATATGAGCAGGCTGCAGGAACTGTCAGTCAGTGGCACAACGAAACCTCAATAAATATACCAGTTTGAGTTTACTCAACTGTTTTGTTTTTTAAGTTTACAGTTTTTGAGAAAGGCCTACTTACAGTTAACTAAAGTATTTGCAAATTATAAGCTTAAAACTCGCAACTCAACTTGCAGTTTTCAAGGGAAATAAATATTTTACTCCCAGGGTTTCACTTCTGGTTACTTTTCATAATAAAATGTGTAAACATAAATGATTCTTATAAAATAAGTTATCATAATTTACTAACTACAGTATATTAATTCGTTTATCAGCTAGTGAGCTCTAAATTCGACAAAACTTCACCAGTGAAATGCTCTTATTCATACTGCTACCTGAGCATGTATTCCGGTAATATAAATATTATACACTTAAACTGCAGAATGAGTACTTTCCCCCTTCTGCACTTTAAGCAGGGAACATAATATTGATGTACTTTACATGTGTAAAGATTAAAAACTGTAATTCTGCTTTTAGTATTTTTTTATTACACTACCTTCCACCACTGTTTAGGGAACAGTGTTTTATCTGCATTTATATTTTGTTTGACTGCAGTTTCAGAAAGGAAACAGACTCAAAGACCTCCGTTATCTGAAACATTTTACAAAGTACTAAAACTCCACAATACTATTCAGGAAATAGACAACATAAAGAGACACAGATACAGGATACGAAAGTGTCAGAGGACACACCAAGCAGCATTTAAGAAGTCCGTGTTTCTGACACCAGAGCAGCCTGAAAGTGATCCGGACAGAAACCCGCGACGGGACGGACAGACAGTGTCGGTGGTTCTAATTCCTCTGCTGCTGCTGTTTCATAACCTTCCTCACAAGAAAAGGGAAATAAAGAATGAGCGAGGAGGGAGTAACAAGGAGGGGAAGCAGACAG
This sequence comes from Morone saxatilis, assembly GCF_004916995.1. Taxonomy (NCBI): domain Eukaryota; kingdom Metazoa; phylum Chordata; class Actinopteri; family Moronidae; genus Morone; species Morone saxatilis. The sequence continues at coordinate 19,818,037 of NW_023340095.1, read as the reverse complement.
AAGGTGAAAGGGAAGAAGAAGGGGAGGAAGGTGACCTTACCGGAGGAAGGAGGGAGGTGATGATGATGAAGAAAGTGAGAGTTCTGTGGGTCTGAAGGCGCGGAACTCCCGCTCACCACAACTATCAGCTGCCATCATCCAATCAATATCAATTACCAGACGGTCCAGTGGTGTCCTGGAGTGCCGGGTCTGGGCGGGGTTTCATTGACCGGACACCGGTCCTCCTATCCATCAGGTATCCGGACAAACTCTGGTCGAGCCACGCGGAAGCCGCGCGAGTCTGCCCGCACCCGAGAGCAGAGCAGTGGGACTGCGCATGCGCCGCCGCACAGGAGAGAAAGAGAGAGAGAGAGAGAGGAGAGAAGACACCACACACACAACACAGAGAAAGAAGAGAGAGAAGCCTTAAATTGAACCAATAACAAAAACAAAAAAATTCGGATGAATTTTTAAGGAAAATAAATCTGAAACCAGATTGTTACCTGCTGTGGTGTGTGTGTGTATATAGGTGTGTGTGCGTGCGTGTGTGTGTTCTGGCTTGGACTTGTGTTCCAGGTTTTTTGTTGGGCAAAAAAACGATAAATCTATTTTAAAATCTGTAAATACTGGCTGCAACACACACACAACACACACACACACACACACACACACCACAACACTACACACACACACACTTTGTTCTCAGCAGTGTTCAGTGTTTTCTCTCTCTGTATTTACTGTCAACTCACCTGTTTATGAAGTCAGGAGGTGTCAGGTTAAAGGATCAGTTCACAGTTTCCTCCAGTCAGATGTTATCAACTGAGTTTATAAAAAAGTCAATCTGCTTCATCAGTGTGTGGTTTGCGTTCACATCATGTCATACAGACTCTAATAATTAGCAGCTCAGAAAAAACACTGCACCACAAAATGGTGGTGAAATGGCTGCACTAGCATTAAACCACTAGTGCTAGTGTCACTACTTGAGTCAGGTCATTCAGTAGTAGCTATACTGTTTGCTTGTATCTGGTTTCACTGGTTAACCAATCACTCCAACTATGTATACAGAGTAAAAGTAGCTCATTTATGCTATTTAAAGGATGTGACAGTGGGAGTAACTTTCTTGGAATAACGCGTGAATATTTCCAAGTTGGAATAACAGCAGGTTTTCCTGTTTCCCTTCTGCCAATATTGCGTGAATGCAACACCACCATCATCAGATCTTAATTCAGATGTTTCTAAGTTCTGATTGGTGCACCAAAGTAGTACATACAGTAATGCTCTAAGGTGAAAAAAACTAAACTGTTTTTTACGATATTTCTTATTTTATTAATTATAATTTTTCTGTTTTGATAGCTGACATAGTGGCTGGCACTGTGGCCACCTTGTAAAATGTGTCTGCTAATGGAATTAATGTGAAAAGGTAAATGTAAACAGTATGGATACAAATCCTAATTCACCTAAAGGTCAGCACTGTCAAGACAGATTGCTGTTGATCAACAGTGTGAATATGTGTCAAAGTGTATCAAAGTTGAACTCCATGTGATTCCACTGAAAGTGATTTCACCACATAATGTCAGCTGAAACTGCTGGTGTGGCATTAATAGTCTGACTAGTGCACAAAGGTGAACTGCCACTTCAAACTGAATCTGAACAGAGAATCAACAAATCATCTCAACTTTTCAGTCAGTTCAAATCATCAGTGTTTAATTTAATGATTCAATGTACCACCTAGAAAGATAAAGTTTCTTGTATTTTTTGACAAATGATGTTAGTCCACAGATAATATAACAGCCATAGAAAATCCATCTTGGAAGGCGAGCTGTATTTAGTTGGTTACAACTTCCACACTAGATGTCACTGAATTGTACACACTGGTCCTTTAACTGCATGTTAACAGCTCTGATGTTTAAAGGATACGTTCACAACTACAAATACTCACACATCTGTACATAAATTCAGGGGTTCTCCAAAAATGAAACAAAAAAACATCAAATCAATCTAGCAAATAACACATTATAAAACTAATTGTAGAAAATTCATGTAAATCCCAGTATTATTAATAAACTAACACCACTTCAAGGTTTTTCTTATACCTGATACTTTATGTGAGATAAATATTGTATATTTGCTTCTGTCCTTTACTGCCTTAAGATAGTGTCTTTTTAGGAGAATACTGACTACATATAAGTGTGCAGTAGTTTGCAGTGTTTTTACAGAAAAAAGAAAAACAGAAAATCTTCCTTATGAAACATTAGTGACCTACATGAACATACCAGTAATATTTTGTTCAGCGTCGCTCTCCTCTCTGGCAGCTGGACAGAACCAAGATCCTGCTGAGAGAGATTTTAGTGAGTAATTAAAACTGAAAGCTTAAAAGTGAAGGGGACAAATATAGGATTTTAAAAAATGACGGGGACAGAACACATCAGAGAGTATCGCCTCAGAGGTCAGACAGACAGACAGACAGACAGACAGACAGGTAACATCATGTCAGAGAGATGAGACATTCCACACTACAGCTCTGAGAAAGACTCCCTCTGAAAGGCTTGTCGGCTTCCCAACTTGCCCAAAGCATGATGGGGAATTCTAAGCTGAGTTAACTGTCTTTAAAGGACCAGTGTTTAGGACTTAGTGGCATCTAGTGGTGAAGTTGCAAATTGCAACTAACTGAACACTGCTCTCGTCTGTATTTGACCTGGAAATGAGAACAGGCTCTGAAGTGTGCAGGAGAAACTACGGTGGCTGCAAAACATGCAAAAAACCATCGTCATATATAAAGATGGACGACATGACAGTTCTCCAGAAGTGAAACTGAAGCTTGATCGCCCCCTGGTGGCTGACTGCAGTGGAGGTCATAAAGCCAACTGCTTTCATGTTAGCAGATGGGATATGGGCCAAACAAAAAGTACATGTCAAATATTTTTCCCCAAAAAATGGATTCTTGTATTTTAGGTAGTTCTTAAACCGATGTATCTTCAGATGTTCCTTAAAACCAGTGAAAACACTACCGCTGTCAACAGGAGCCGCCAATAAATCAATACATTATACTTGTTGCTGCTTTAAACTTGCCAGGCGACTCCAAGTTAAAGCTAATGTTGCACTGTAACTGCTGGATGTG
>NW_023340095.1:19814501-19814875 GCF_004916995.1 Morone saxatilis | reverse complement strand
CCTCCTAGTGGCCAAACAATCTGTTACCGCGGGTTTAAGAATATTTCCCTGTCTGACCATATGGAAACTTTGGGATCTATACTAGGGTTTAAAAGATGGAGAAAGTGGAGTCCATTACTCCTCATCTTCTCAGTGATCCTCCGCAGCTCTCTTACTTTACCCTGTGTTCCCTTTTCCACTTTTCACTTCTCTCTCACACTCCACAGAGGCCCTTGCTGCGGTTTCCCAGAGTTCCTTGCAGCTCCCAGGTCCCAGTGGATCTGTTCCTCCATTTGCTGCCACAGCAAACCAATCCAGTTTCTTTACTCCTCTGGACATCCAGCCAATCACAGTCCAGCACCGCCACGACCCACTTACACACACACACATACACA
>NW_023340095.1:19809450-19814401 GCF_004916995.1 Morone saxatilis | reverse complement strand
GAGCTGGGAGCTGGGAGCTGGAAGGCACTCCAGTAAACCAATTTAATACAGATATATTTCAGTTTGGTGCAACCTTTCTGATCCACTTGGGGAGTAGTGTGTTGATTTGAAATGCTTCTTCCTAAAAGAATACATTGACATTTTGGGGGAAATACATACTTGCTTTGTTGCTGAGAGCAAGCCTAGCTCTGTCCAAAGGTTAGAAAAAAAACACCTTCCTGTCCCTGTAAAGCTCATTAATTAACATTTTATATCTCATTTGTTTAGTGGCCAAGAAACAGTCCAGCACCTAACTCCTTGTCAAACCACAACTTGTTATTCTGACTTTTTGGTTTTTGTACAGATTAAACAATGTGACATATATGTTTATTAGTGAGCCTTAGAGGTGCTGCCAGGCAGATTAATATTATTTATTATTTTTACAGAACCAGGCTAGCTGTTCACTTCCATTGCTACCTGTGTGACCTCGACCCAAGCCTACCAATCGGGTTCAGGCAGAGAATTAAAGCTCTGCCTCTATGACTATTTTAAGCTGCTGCCACCAGAAAAGCATTTCAGATCACCTGTATGTAAAACTATTCAATTTCAGGATAGCGTATAGATATTCAAATGGCTGTTAACAAGTCTAATGGCTTCTGGAGTAAAACCTCCTTCTATTTGTTTTATATGAACTGTCAGCTCTTTTACGTTGGTTGATACCGAAAAAAGTCTTAAAGTTTTCCACTTTTCAACAAAATATAGCTCAGATACAGCATAGACATCAGGTCTGTTGACATAAAATTACCAAATCAGAGCAGCAGCATGTTTCACCTCTAAGGATAACACTACCGTCAGTAAATGGTTCCCTGTGGATTTCTGAGGAGGTAGATGGATCTTCTTCTGGATTGAAGCAGCCCTGAGGAGACCAAGAAGCTCTGCCAAGAAGAAGGCAAACAAAAAGGCTCAGTAACAGTGGCAGGTAATTGTTGGGGAGCTTAGTTATAATAATAATAATATAAAGTAATAGCAGGAAAAAATGTGTCCCAAAAACCAATAAGCTAATAATAAAATAAAGTGTGTTTAGACTAGAATCAGTATAAATACTTATTTGTACTTGTTTTTCTATTATAGCTCAAGCTGATTTGGGATACATTTACAAGGAAACAGCACATAAGAGAAAAGCTGAGTGAGTCAGATATGTCTGTCAGTATGGAGGGTGTTTGCTGCTCACTGTGGAAAAAGGCATTTACCAGTTTATTAAGCTCCTCCTCCCCGGATGTGAAGTGCCCTCAACAGCTGTGACTTTAAGCGTGCAGTGACATTACATGATGTCAGGCAGGAGATAATCTCGATCAGCCGAGGAGAGAGACAGAGGCACAGTTGGCTTCCAGTTGGCCTGGTGGAGAAAGCAGGCAGGTAGTGTACGACAGGAAAGGTCACACTGTTGTTCCTGTCAGGGATGTGAGAGTCAATGAACTGCAGACATCAGCATATTCTGAGCTGACACCACCAGAGCAGGTTGTTTACTGTAAACAGTGATATAGCTTTCAACCAGTTTACAACAAGCTATAGTTCACAGTTTGAAGTGGTACCGCTATTGGAGCTGGGATAGAAAACAGGACGAGTTTCAGTGTGTTTACTGAGGCAGCAAATTCTCTACGTGTGTGTTGACAAGAGAGCTGGTTAGGCAGCACGGTTCCCAAAGTGTTCACACATGTTAAACAGCTGCTTCCACCTGTTCCACCCTGTAGATCAAATGTTTTTTTTCTTTTGGTTTTTAATGTTTATTTGCTTTTTTGGTGATTTATATGAGAATATTGATTCTACATGTCTGTAGTGCAGTGACTGTCTGTCTGAGGGGCAGGGGCGAAAACAATGTAAACATGACACCCCAGGGGGAACTTCATCTCATAGTTTTCTTGCACACAGGGTCACTGTAGAGGGCACTTGATCATGTTTTATCTACTACACGGGCATTTTTTCCAACAGAGGTCACTATGCATCTTGTCAGGAGCTGCCCCAGGCAGTATGACAAATACAATTCAAATACAGGTTTTCATCTTTTTTCTTTTATTTTTTTAATCATTTTTCACTTAACATTATGACTTATGTCTTTTCTTCAATATCTATATCCAAGAATATGACAAATATATTCTTCACTCCTCTGCCCAGTGTCACTTTAGTGCACATTCGGAGGCCCACACTTAGCTCCTATATCAGCCTACACAAGTTTCATGTTTTACCTGTGAGACCCACATTTTAATGCCTTCGTTCATCTGTGATTTGAAAACATCAGATTTCCACAGAGAAATAAAAAGCGTGCTTGTCATAGTTTAGTCTCCCCAAGACACACACTGTGGAGCGTTTCTCCTGCAGCACTGTCAGCCAATGAGTGGCTCACAGTGGACGGCAGTAGAGGAGGCTGCACAGCATCTGGCTCTAAAGTGGTTTAGCTGACTTCAGGGATCACCGGCGCTGAGAGCACTGCCCTCCGTTTCCATTACCCTCTGTGTTTCCATCAGTTGTGAGGTTATTCTTCTCAACTGATGACTGGAGTTGTCAACTTTTAAACATATTCTCCCAGCCAAAAACTGTACGTGCCTATAGCTGCAGTAGTTGTAGCAGATATTAATTATGTTTGTATGTATGTAGCTGAAAGGAGATAGAGGTAGTAGAGCATAAACAAATTCAGACTGGATTTCTTTCTTTCAGGGCAGTGTTTCACCCCACCCGAGTAATAATTAAAGCAGTTATTGGGTCTTTTTCAGCAAACATTCTGTAATTTAAATCCCATTCAGACTGATGACCGACAGCAGCACAGTGAAGTCAAATATTGAGCCAGAAACAGTTGAAACAAAACCTGATTAAAAAACATCTGAAAGTTTTTAATTTTTTTTTTCTTTGCACATTTCATCAACAACAAAAATCAATAATAGAAAATACAGATAGACAGATGGAGAGAGAGAGAGAGAGAGAGAGAGAGAGATGGGTCCCAAATCCAAAACACCAGAGTGACAGGGTGAGGTAAAGAAGAGGGGGATGACCTAAGGAAAAGATGGAGACTTGTCATCAGATTATCATCAGGACGGAGGCATGAAGAGTTTTATCTCCTCCTCCTCTCTTCTCTCTCTCTGTTCCTGTCTCTGTTCTCTTTATTCCTCTCTCTATCCCTCGGCTTCTCTTGCTCTCTCTCCCTCTCTCTCTTCTCCTCAGTCTCCCTTTCTCTTGCTCGCTCTCTCTCTCTCTCCCTCCCTCTGTCTCGGTCTCTGTCCCTCTCTCCGTCTCTTTGTCTGGCTTGAACGTCCATTTTTTGTCTCCTCTCCTCCTCCGGCTCCTTTTCTTGTGATCTATCGTCCCGTCTGCTACGGCGGGCTCCCTCACGTGCACGCTCTCGATCCTCCATCTCACGTGCACGCTCTCGCTCCTCCACCTCACGCGCACTCTCGCGCTCCTCCACCTCACGCGCACGGCCTTTCCTGTCCTTCCTTGCCTGTTTTTCGTTGTCGCTGTCATCCTCGCCGTCGTTCTTGCGTCCGGCTCGCTTCTTGTCAGAGGGTTTGTCCTTCTTCTTCTTCTTGACCTTCTCTTTCTTCTTCTTCTTCTCCTCACTTTGTTCTTTTCTCTTCTTCTTTTTCCTGTGTTTGGTGTCCGAATCTGGAGGACAATGGGGAAAAATAATCACTCATCTATTAATCCATCACAGCCTCATTCATATGTCAATTACTTTTAATGAGGCAGGAAACTTCAGCTCCTGATCCCACAGAAAATAAACTGTTCAGGACTTCATAACCCAGAATCCTTGAGAAAATAAAGGTCACAATCCTTCTAACCAAGACATTCTGTTAGTCCAACTAACACATTTAGTCAACCCTTTTTGCAGTCAAAATGAATGTCTTTTGAATATACTGTTAATTGTTTTTTATTATTTAAAGGAAGGAAAAAAGCTCTTTGGGAAATCCTCCTCTTCCTGTCAGCCGGCTGGAGCGCTGTAGCTTACAGACAGAAATTGGCTGTGTTCAAATTTGACGAATAAATCCAAGAACACTGGCAGATATTACCCACCTATTGCCACTTTAAAATCCCAGCTAAAGACTGGGATGAGATGGAAAGATGGAAGCCTGTACTGTGCTAGTTATTTTGCACTCATTGTGTATCAGCCAATTCTTTATTAAATTGTGAAACTGTGAAATATGATCACAATCTCCCCTTCTGTTTCTGAGTTATGATGTTGAATAATTGCCAAAAACTTGATGTGACTTTGACCACCAAACCCCCCCCAAGGAAATTCCGACGAAACGCTCCTGAGACATCGCAAGACGGACCGCTCAAAAACATGAGAAAAACATGCAATTTGATTTCAGTTGAATTTGAAATAAGTACACATGGATGTACCTGAGCTGCTGCTGCTGGAGGAGGAGTCTGAGGAGTCTGAATCTGATTCGCTGGATGAGTCTGAGGAGGAGGAGGCAGATGAAGAAGAGGAGGACGAAGAGGACGAGGAGGAGTCAGAGGATTCCACTTCCTGGTTCTGAGTCATGATCATCTTGGGAGCGTTCTTCAAATGTTCTCTCAACTCGTCCCTGAGAGAGAGAGAGAGGGAAAGAGGACGAAGAGAGAAAGAGACGAGAGAGAGAGAGGGAGAGAGAGAGAAGAAGAGAGAGAGAACGAGACCGAGAGAGAGAGAGAGAGAAAGAGACAGCGAGACGAAGAAGACGAGACTGAGTTGAGAGATTAGACCTTCGACGAAGAGAGAGAGAGACTGAGAGATCCGAGAAGAGAAGAGAAGAGAAGAGAAGAAGGAAGAGAGAGAGACACGAGAGAGAGAGAGGAGACGGAGACGAGAGAGAGAGAGAGAGAGTGTTTGAATTTAAACTCCCCCAAACATTCATGTGAACAGAATTTAACTTCATTTGTATAAAATTAAAGAAATTCATAGATTAATGCACATGGGTTTGGAATGAGATGTTCAACA
>NW_023340095.1:19802476-19809350 GCF_004916995.1 Morone saxatilis | reverse complement strand
GGGTCTTTGAGCCTCTGGTTGAGTCTAGGGAGACCCATGTAGGCACAGAGCTCCTGGAAAAATTTTATATACAAAACCAATATTAACTACACCTGACATTTAAACTCCTTTCAGTTCTTGGACTCAACTTAAACTTTTTTTCATTGCTTCCATTTCAGCTTTAACTTCAGTATCATTCAGTGCTTACACTACTTCTACACTACAACTTCAACTGTTTCAGTATTGCTATTTCAGCATCTTTTAGCATTTGTCTTTTGACTTTTGACTCCAACTTCAACTTCAACTGTTCCAGTATTTCAACTATTTCAAATGTTCAAAGCCCAAAATGAAGCAACAAGCACGCTTTTTTTATTTGGATATAATTCAACTGTTTTACAACTGGGGGGCGCCCTTGTGGCTCACCTGGTTGAGCTCCGACATCTTTGGAGGAGGTATAACTATTATCACCGCCGGGAGGCGATATGAAAACAGCCGCTCCGTTCATACGTGGAAACTTTTATTGTGAAATCCGGAAGTTGTCCCTGACCCGGAAGTGTTTAGGTTTATTGTAGGAAGTTTTCCGCCAGAAGAAGAACGACACTGATTTAACGGAGGGGCGAAAAGTCGGAAACCATAACGGTAAGAGGATAATAAAGGCCAGAAAACACAGTCAGAGGACAGAGTTTCTCTCCAAAGACGGAGAAGAGAAAGTGTGGAGCTTTCAGCGACAGACTGCTAAAGTACTAGCAGCTTAGCTAACTAGCTGGAGCTAGAATAGGATTAGCAAACTATCGTTAGCTGACTTTAGCTCATCCAAACACACATGGCGGTAACACTGACACCTTCACTGCAGGCTGTTTAACAACTACAGATGGTATTATTAATTTAACAACCCACCTAAAGTTACATTCAATTACTAATTACGACGCGCGGGCTTATAGTATGTATTGTATTTTAGCCGGTGGAAGAAATGCTCTGTTAATAGTGTTATTATCTGTTCCTGTATCGAGAGTTAGAAGTGTCTGAAACTCTACACACACTTTATCTAACTAACGTTACGTCTTCAAAGGGCCATCTGAACCTAATAACCAGAGGCTGTGTACGTTATTCGTTTGTGTCTGCTGTGGCTCGGAAACACCTGTCATTGAGACAGCATGGGGAAACTCAACACTAACGCTGGTCATTAGACGATTATAGACTATAGAAAATATTCTCACTTTCATTTAATTCAATTGTAAAGCCCAAAGGGCAATATTTTGACGATCCCTGCATCTTAAATTTTAGGCTTTGGTGCTATCCGTGTTGTACACAACTGTTGAGTGTATACATAAACAACAATATCCCCATAATGCTGTAAAATTGGGATATTCACACATTAAGTCCCCATCTTAGTTGGATGATTACATGTAGTATATTGGAGTTGGCTTGATTTGATTGCTCTGATGATTATTTTAAGTTTCTCAAAGCTGCCCAAAAGTTTATCTGGAGCAGGTTGTTGTCAGAGTCTGCAGACCCAATCCCTGACAAGTGAAGAAAGTAAGAAATAGTCCCCCAAAAGGTTCTCCTGTTTGAGTAATGGTTCATTAAAAACTACAGTGGCTAGCTGTTTTAGGAAACTACCCTTTTTTTAACTTAAACTATATATTATTTATATATAACCATTTAAACTATGTTCAGCATGCCTCCAGTGGGAACAGAGACAATGGAGGAGAAGATGGGAGACAAACATATTGTTGGTTTCTGACCTTTTGTGGGATTAGATGACAAATAATTGAAATACTGATATTAACAGGCCTCCTTGTTTATTTAACAGACTCTTTCTGCTTTTCTTTGTGAACATGTGGACTTAAGATGGCTGTTAATAACACTTATTCATTATAATCACTAATGTGTATGTGTGTTTTTCAGGTATGGACTCTCCAGGCAGAAGTCGAAGTCCCAGTCCTGCAAAGAGAGAAAACAGTGGTGAGTAAAACCTGCTTTCACTATTTTATGTTGTCGTAGTAACAGTAGCAGTACTTGTTGTGCTGTGGTGTTGCTATTCATCTGACTGTGCTGCTCCCTCTCCCTGTCTTCAGGACCTTCAGAGGACGAGTCTAGTCCAAAAGCAGAGAGGCCTCAAAAGGCCGGCTCCGTTGAAAGAAGCCCCAAAGAGAGGCCGTCCCCTCGGGCCAGTCCTGCAGGCAGTGCCGCCTCCAGGAGCCCCGCCTCCAGCAGCTCAGACAGCAGCAGCAGCAGTGATGATGAGGATGAACATCATGGGGCCCTGAGGAAGATTAGGAGCAGTGTGGCTCAGATCAAAGTAAGCAAGGACTGATGCGAGCCACCATGCAGTGCTCACTTTGTATCCAGGCCGATGTTCATGCTTTGAGGTGTCTGGCCTCACTATTCTGGATAAGTGGTTTGACAAACTTGGCTGGTCTGCTGTGTTAGTTTCCATGGCAACAGAGCAAGGTTTGACATCAAGACCTGTTTGTGAGATGAAATAGCAGGGGTTAGAGTTAGCTGACCTGCTTAATAACAGACCTGCTGAATAAAGTTGCAGCTTGTTGAGTGACAGAATCACAAATGGAAGAGAACTGTGTGCCCATTACTGTCATCTTGGACATGAACTCCCCAGGTACCTACAAGCTTTTACCCTGAGTAGGAACGGACTCCTAAGTTCATCCAGAGCTGCTGTGTTGTCCGTCTTATTCAGCTAAACTCAGACTTCAGGGAGGGGCGATTTTTAAAAGACTGGATGGACAGCTGATTGAATGCTTGTGTGCTTGTATATTTATGTTGAAATGTTTTACGTTTGTTGGCCTGTTATGTAAAGGCTGAAGTTCTCCAGTATCCAAAAATGGAAAATAAAAAGTTGATCACAAAAAAACAGGAAGACTGAAAGAAATACTGTTGACACTCTTTGTTTATTTCTTGTCCAGAGATCAAGATCCAAGTCCAGGGAACAAGATAGATCTGTATCCAGAGAGCGAGACCGGTCGGGATCAAGAGGACGAGACAGGTCCAGGTCAAGAGGACGAGACAGGTCCGGGTCAAGAGGACGAGACAGGTCCAGGTCCAGAGAGAGAGACTGGGATCGCTACAACAGAGGACGCTATACTCGGTAACAGACAGACACACACGCGCATACTAACTAACTAGTGATTCTGTTATAAAAAGTCCTACACATAATACTCTTAACACACCACAATACTAAATACGTTCACAGATCTCTACTCATCCTTTTTTACTGCCTCTACTAAACTTTCTGCTCTTCCCAGGGATCGCTATGACGATCGCCGTGACGACAGGGGCGGTCGTTTTGACCGGCGGACCAACCGGGATGCAGAGTCAGAGCACAGGAGGCGAGGTCGCTCGGCTTCCCCTCCGCCGGGAAGGGAGCCAGCGGCAGCCGAAGAGCCCCCGGTCAAGAAGAAGAAGGAGGAGCTGGACCCGATCCTGACAAGGACCGGTGGCGCTTACATCCCCCCCGCAAAGCTACGCATGATGCAGCAGCAAATCACTGATAAGAGCAGGTGAGAGAGTTTTTCTTTCTTTCTTTTCTTTTGAAAGCTAGTTCATTAACTGCAAATCTTGTATACTTCACATTTCTGCTGGTCACTCTTAAGTTTGTACGTTTTATTTCTTGGAGGCTGCTGTTTTTCAGTTTGTTTCTATGGAACTCTCCGTGTGGAAACTTGAGACTTGCTGCAGAGAGATAATCCATCATAGTAAACATTGAATTGCCTCAGTATAAACTATTATAGGCCTTTATTTTTTGGGCAAAGTTAAGGTATCATTGTGTGGTAAAACACTTAAGTGTTTGTTGAGTGGTGAGGCAGACGGTCGTGGTGTATTCAGGGATGCTCTGACATCTGAGATTTGAGCGTTGGCATTTAAATAAAATCTAAACGACTAAACAAAGGCAAACATGGCCAATGTTGAAATGAAAATATGAATGTGGTAATTCATTGCACTGATTTGTAAATGGATATTCTGGCATCTTACTAACTCTTAAACACACAATCCTGGCAAACAGTCTCTTCACCCAGCTGCATTAAAAACAACAGCAGCTCTCTGTTATGACTCTGGACCTGAGCTGTGTTACTGCAATATTGACTGTGTATTTAATCAACTCCATATAATCTGTGTTCTTGCTGATTCCCCGCCCTCTGTGCAGCCTGGCCTATCAGAGAATGAGCTGGGAGGCTCTGAAGAAGTCCATCAATGGTCTGATCAACAAAGTCAACGTGTCGAACATTGTCCACATCATCCAGGAGCTGCTGCAAGAGAACATCATCAGGGGAAGGTGAACAAAAACATACAACTTCACATTAACACTCAATATTCTAATAATCTAAAATAATTATAAATAATTATTTGTCAGCTTCTTACTAAAAATATCACAAACACATGAGGGTGTAGTGTTAGAAGTGTGACGTTTGCAGTGAAACAGTTCTAGCTCTTTTAGATGAGTAGGGTGCCATAAAGGGCTGAAATCAAACTTCCTGATTAGTGAGACTTATTAAGGAGATTGAAGCAGAAACTTTCTTGTCTTGCTATCCCACAAGAGAAACAAAAGTCTGGAGGTTGTGTTCTGTCTGACTTCCCACATCTCTGTCTTTCAGGGGTCTGCTGTCTCGCTCGGTGCTGCAGGCTCAGGCAGCGTCTCCGATCTTTACTCACGTTTACGCCGCCGTCGTCGCTATCATCAACTCCAAGTTCCCTCAGATTGGAGAGCTGATCCTGAAACGCCTCATCCTGACCTTCAGGAAGAGCTACCGCCGCAACCTTAAGGTACCTGTCTGTCTGACTGTATGTCTGTCTGTAGCTGTTAGTGGATCAACAGAGAACGACAGGTAGTGTGACACATAATGTATTAAAGTCGGTCTGTGTTTTGTTTTTCCAGCAACAGTGCCTGACAGCCTCAAAGTTTGTGGCGCATCTCATCAACCAGAATGTGGTAGGTCCTGCTGTCTGACCTTAATACCGACGGACAGTTTGAGTGTCCATGTTCAGCTCTAATTAAGTGTGTTTACGTCTCTCTCTCTCTCTCTTTCTCTCTTTCTGCTCCGATGTCCCTCGCCCTCAGGCCCACGAGGTTTTGTGTCTGGAGATGCTCACTCTGCTGCTGGAGCGTCCCACTGACGACAGCGTGGAGGTCGCCATCGCCTTCCTGAAGGAGTGTGGACTCAAACTGACCGAGGTGTCCCCGCGAGGAATCAACGGTACGCTGTAGCTGCAACCGTAAACTCTGTTCAACGGTTAATGCTCTGTTAAACTAAACAGTATTTGTAGAAAGGTCTGCCTTTCCAAAATATGAACATCAGCACAGTTTATCAAGTGCTTACAGATTCTGCTTGTTTCTCTCTTCAGCCATATTTGAGCGCCTCAGAAACGTCCTCCATGAGTCAGCTATCGATAAGAGGGTCCAGTACATGATCGAGGTGATGTTTGCCATCAGGAAGGACGGTTTCAAAGATCATCCAGTGATCCCAGAGGGCCTGGACCTGGTAGACGAGGAAGACCAGTTCACCCACATGCTGCCGCTGGATGACGAGTACAACACAGAGGACATCCTAAGTAAGCTCCAGAGGGGGACGGGGGATGGGCTCCACCTGGCTCTACATCTCTCTCTGCAGAAATAAGTATAAATATATATATATATGACGCCCTAACGTGTATGTGTGTGTGTGTATGTGTGTTCACTCAGATGTGTTTAAGATGGACCCAGACTTCTTGGAGAACGAGGAGAAATACAAAACCATTAAAAAAGGTAAGAATGCCCACAAACATTGCACTGTCCAATCAGCACTTACTTCCTTAACAGTCAAACTAATCAGCTGTCGCGTCCCAACAGATATCCTGGACGAGGGCAGCAGCGATTCAGGGGAGGAGGGAGACGGAGACGACGACGATGAAGACGATGAAGACGAGAACGAGGAGGAAGGAGAAGGTGAGGCAGATGGTTAAACTCCTAAACAGGTTTTATTCTTCTCAAATTAAAGGGGCATCCCACTGATTGTACTGCTAAGATACTGATTGTATAATAAATAATCTTTGGCTTTGGAGGAGCTTTGTTAAGTCTGGGAAATAACACTGATGTCATAGTGATGCCCTCGGGGTTATGTCAGCTTGAGCTTGACTGCAAATTTTAAACGGAGAGCCTGTGTTACAAATATTACAAACTGGATCTGTGGAGTTTGAAAGACATGGGTACCTGGCAACAAGGATTTAACAAAAATATGTTATGTAGTTGTATTTTGGGAAATATGGGATCTATTGTTTTTGGAGACTCATACTAGTGACTGGTTAGAATATCTGCTCTGCCTCTGCTGCATCAATGTGGTCTTTCTTTTTTTAAAGAAATAGTTCAACTTGTGGGGAAGATACACTTTTCTGTGTCCCTGCCAGGAGATGATCGATAGATTGAAACCACCCTTATGTCCGTCTGTTAAATATGAGACGACAGCCAGGAGACGGTTAGCTTAGCATAAAGCCTGAAATGAAGCAGTTCCAGTTTAAAGCCTGTGTTGATAGATGGAGAGTTAAAGGACACCTCACTGACCATGTTTACTGTTTAATATTCTCATGTTATAGCCTCATATTAATCATTATTTCAATATTCTGTAGGGACAGATACATTATCAGCTGATAATGGAAAATTTGCATTATTATAAATGATTGGGATCATTAAATTACAGCTGACAAATGTGTCCTGTAATAATAAATCATTTTTAAATCTTATGTAAAATGATTGATATGCTTTATGTTCTATAAAAAGCCAAAGTATGTTTGTGAAGTTTTTTGATGAACTTTACTAAAAAGATTAGAAAAATCAGAACTGTTGATCGGTTATAGCTATGTGCCATGAGAAGCGGGTAATTATTGGTTAATGTATCGGCTGAAAAAA
>NW_023340095.1:19775905-19802376 GCF_004916995.1 Morone saxatilis | reverse complement strand
ACACACACACACACACCATCAGTATCAAGTGAGGCAGCACTCATGTGTACTGAAAATAAATACATCTTTATTATTCTTATCTCTACAGAGTGATCCCTCCCCTGCATCCCACTGACAAGACATCAATACAAAATACACATTATTAATAGACATCAATAGAAATTAATAGACACCAACAGTGAAGTGTAATTAGAAGTGTGTGAAGAATACACGATCAATAAAAATAAAAGCATGTAGAGCCTCAGAGCACACAGTGAGCGTTGGTCCAGCAGAGCAGTTTGTGATCAGTGAACGTTTCCTAAAAACACAAAATCAAAATGGTCAGAATCTAAAGGTGAAAGGTCCATTTAATAATGGGTGATGATTTAGAGCATTCACACCTGAGCCAGCGCCATCAGCTGAATAAAGACTGGCTAAAGGCTCAGAATCATTAATACATAATTGGACCTTCAAGCTTAGAATCCATTCACCATAAATTGCTCCCAAAAATCAAAAAACGAATATCTGCAAAACACTAAGTCAATACATTTTTTTCCAAAGGTTCAGCTTTCAGTAGATACTTTCAAATGTGAGTCTGTGTGGACATTTTCAGAATCCTTGTTCCAAGAAGAAAATTTTAAAAAAGAAATAATAATAAGGAGGTATTTAGGAGCATGGTTGTCTTGATTGACAGGTGATCACACTCACCAATGGTTGGTGCAGAGCAATTGTTTCACCTCAGCTACTCCGAGGGTTTTTCTGTATTCAATAATGGATTGGATATCTGGAAACCTAAGACCACACAGACACTGTGTTGATGTTCAGTAATCGGTGATTAGTAATTAATTGTTCAGTGAACAATCAGTTCTGTGGATTCTGTGCAAAGTAGGAAAATTGCAGTTTTTCTCAATAAAACCAGCAAGTTGCAGATTCATGTGTATCAGACATTTGTGCTGAAGTGTTGCATGATGACTGATCACATCTGAAATGTTAGCAGTGATTTACTGATTTATTAACAATACTCTCAGTAATCAGTATCTATATTCATATTATGGCATCAGATAGTGTGAAGCTAACATGCTAATGAAGCTAACATGCTAACACAGCTATGGTTTGGACTACTCTGCCCACTCACCCATAATGGCTAATCCCCTCCCTCTGACCGGTCATCACATCATCATCACTGTCGCCATGACAACTTACTGAAAACCTGCTGCTAAGCCTAACCTCCACAGTACCTCATGACATCACACCCTAACCTCATCACCTGCTCAGTAACAACCAGCACACACACAAAGCACAGACTGGGTGTTAAAGGAATCCTTTCATTCAGGACGTGATTAGCCTAGCTTAGCACAAAGACTGGAGACAAGGGGAAACTGCTAGCCTAGCTCAATCAAGACAGAAAACAACCCACTGTACAACTCCAAAGTTGTCTAATTTACATATCTTGTATCTTGTTTATTGAGCAGCTGTAGAAATAGGAATATGAACTGAGGACATTCTGGTTTTAGCAGTTGATTTGTTGGCTAATAACTGCTGCAGGCAGTGACTGCACACAGCATCTAAAAAGCTGTGTCCTACAGGCCAGCTTTCAGTACAATTCACACAGGGTGTCTCATATGATACATAATATAACAAACACTGATATCTGGTTTTTAGAGCTCTGATTCTTATATAATAAAATTACTTTTGGTGATGATTTCTCATCTGCTAAAATAACTAAAAACACCTATGTAAATGAACCTCAGGTGGACCAGGGCTTTTAGCTATACTATTTCACAGTACCTCGGTTTAAAATGATGTTAGTTAATTATGTTATAAATATCTTTTGATGGAGTTGTGACTTTCATCCATGACACAGTTGTCTGGTCAACTCACCAGCAAGGGGAGCGTCACATCAGGGAAAAACAAAGACATTTCAGAATCTGAATCTGACTTATTAAGCTGTGAAGGAGGCAAAAGGAAAAGAAGTACAATGACAGTGATGATGATGACGACAATGATGATGGAATGTTGACATCTGTAGGATCGTAATCCCTCAATCATATACATGAAATCCCTCTTTTAACTTTTTACATTAAGGTGAAATGTGCATGGAATGAGTAACTTTAAGAAGTAAAAGCTCAGTTTAACCCCTCAGCAGAATCTTATTGAAGATGAAGGACTGTAATGCATTCATAAGGCATAAGAGCACGGATTCAAACATTATTAAGGCATTTACAGTATTGTAAGGGAAGTTGGTCTGTTGCTCTCTGAACATGTAACGGCTCAATTAAGCCAAATTACTTTCCCCTCCAGTTGTATCTCTCCATGCAGAAGAAAGAAGATTTCTGCCCCCAGCCCATCCCAATACCATGGAAGACAAAGGAATTTCAGTTGTGTCTAAAAGGAGAATGACATTTAAAGTTAGAAACCTTTACATTTTCATTAACCCGGTTGTTGATATTATTTGTGATCAGCACTTTTCAGCAATAGCCATTCAATGTGATGACTTGTAATTGCTTCTCTGTATGACAGTGCTCATTGTTAAAGGCGGAGTCAAATGACCTACCTACACACAAGGGATTTACAGGAAACGATGCATGTAAGCATGTAATCCAGCATAATTCGATGTCATTGATATTAGAGCCTCAGTTTACTGTTCACCCCTACAGCCATATCAGAACTGGAAGTTACTGCTAATGCTAACACAACATGTTAACCCAACCTTTGTTGTATTGGGGTGTAGGCAGAAATGTCAAAACTTGTAACCAAAAAAGTGCAGGGAGGTAAGAGAGGAAATATGTCTTTTTTTCTCATTTCGGTGAACCAACTGTTTAACTTTTGTAGTTCTTTACAGTTTGTATTGACTACATTTAACCCTGATAACTTTATGGATTTTTCACAACAGTGTTCTAAACAGACTGTTTTCTCTACAGTTTGTTACAGTGATAAATATGTTTTAAGTTAAAAGCAACTGATCGTATTATTATTATTATTATTCTGATTATCATTATCAGGACATAATTTGTGCTAATGTCCTGACCTGATCACTAGTAGTGGTGGTACTAGTAGAGTATTAGTGGCAGTGGTAGTGGTAGTGGTAGTAGTTTAAGGCCTGACTTTGTTAGAAAACAGGAGACGCGAGGAAAAGACAGCACATCATTGCTGATGGTTCACAGGAACAGGCTCATCCTGACTGGCGTTCCCAGCATGCATCACACCGGCACACTAGAACCAACCAGACACGTAAACATCCTCGTCACGCTCTGCGTCCGGTCTGAAGTTCCGCCCTTCACCTCTCACTAACGAGCGCACTCGTTAACAGCCGGGCGGTCCACAGGTGGGGCTGGCGAGGTTTATCACATGTAGGTGATGTGTTCATTACAACATCAGTGTTACAGACATACAGTGTTACTCAGGCATACAGTGTTGCAGACAGACAGTGTTTCTGCTCAGGCTGTGGTTACTAAGGCTGAAGGTGAAAGGGTGAAAGCTCTGCTGTTGCTATGGCTACAGGGGGTGTTGCCTTGCGGGCAATGGCGATCGCCGTGGTGACACAGTAGCCAGCAGCTCGCTGTAGATCTCCCGTCGCACCTCCTGCGCCACGCTCTCTCGAATCTGGAAAATAACAGAGACACAACTGGTAAAACAGCTCCTGGTTAACAGTTAAACAGTTGCTGTCTTAACATTAAATTAACGATAATGTGAAAGACAGAAAAATGGACATTGGCTGTATTTGGAAATGTTTTCCCCTCTATGCACACAGTGAACATTAAACATTTACGTAACGACAGTAATAAATATAAGAGTTGACTCTTTAAGTACCTCTAAATTTACTATAAAGTGCAACAGACTGTTACCTCTCTGATGAGCTGCTGTAGGTTATCCACCCTGACTCCTCCTGCTGCTCCCTCAACATCTGGTATTTCTCCTCTTCTTCCTCCTCCTCCTCCTCCTCCTACCCCCCTGTACCTCTGTCCCTCCTTCTCCTCCTCCTCTTCTTCTTCCTCAGTGTTTGTGTTGGGTCGAGGCGGGGGAACGGGTGTTATGTTGATTGATGCCCGGTACACGCCTCGTCTCTGCTCCCGATCTTCTCCTCCTCCTCGGACTGGACTAGAGGATCGAGAGGAGGGGTTGGTTGAGGGGGTGTGACCATCATAGCTGATCTCTGATTGGAGGAAGAGCTGCTCTCTGAGGAGGTCTGACACCTGGACAGACAGAGGGATTGACATTGACATGATTACATTAAGACAAACTTGAGCATTATTAGCTTTATATAACAAACGTGTGTGTGTGCGCGTGCTGACCGGCTCCATTGCTCTCAGTGCAGAGGCGGTGGACAAAGTGTCAACACTGCTGTCTCTATGGAGACCCTGAGGAATAGAGAACAGGATGGACACAATTACTACATAGTCACATTAGTCTGTAATCACACATCACATTTATTTTTATAGCTTAAAGTGCCGGTGGCGTGTATTGTGTGCTGTGTGTGTATTTATACCCTATGTTGTGTCTACATATGTGGGTGTATATACCCTTTGGTTCTGTGGTGTAAATATACCCTGTTATGCGTGTGCATTACCTTCTATAAAGTGTGTATATACTCTGTTTTATGTATGTATACCATGTATCTTGTGTGCATATATACACAATCTTTTATGTGTTGTTGTTGTGTGTGTGCTGTTGGCAATAACGTAGTGGAATAACACTCTCCTCCTCTGCACTTTAACATAACACTATGATTAGATTTTTTTTGTAGATCATTTGGCTAAATGATTGTCCTGTGTGGTCATTGTGGAGAAAGTGTAGAGGACTTGCTTAATGTCCAATCTGTTCACGTGGTGTTTATTCTTAAGACAGTGTGATCATTGACTCACACATAAAATAACCCATTTCTACAATTTCCAATTTAATTATTTTAGTGCCCGCTTACACCTGCGCCTGCAAGATTTGCGTTGGGTCCTGCAGGATCCCAATCCCAATGCAGTCCTCTACCCTGCGTTGTGTGTATGTGTGTGTGTGTGCATCATGTGTATATACCCTGTATTGTGTGTGATGTGTCAGCTCCATTAGTCTGTCTTCCAGCTGTTGTTCCAGCTCCTGCAGCTCCTCTCTGACTGCTGATCTTAGAGACTGAAGCTGTTCCACCTCCATCCTGCACACACACACAAGATTTGTTTTGTGTCATAGTATAACATATCAGCACAGTCAAGGTTAGGTTGTAAAACATGCATCTGTTTGCTGTTATGAGTCACCTGTCAGCAGGACTCAGGTGTTTGTAGACCAGAGCCTGCTGTCGGATGATTGACAGCTCCAGGTCCATCATCTGACTGCGGAACAAGTTCAGGCTACGCCTTTTCTGCTGAAATTCTGCCAAAGACTAAAAACATACAGAGACAAAGTGTAACACACTTTACTGATAGCAATAACAACAGTCCTGTTATATGACTCTGAATACACATTGGTGGGAAATCAGAGGGAAACTGGAGGAGCGAGGAAGGAGGATGACAGTACCTGGTGGCTGGGCAGAGCTGCTCTGTGCTCACTGAACGTGTCCGGTGTGTCAGCTCGGTTCTAGATTGAGAGGAAAGTGAAGTTAGGAACTGGAAAACAACACGCTCCCAAAAGGATCAGTTAGAGCTAATCTAGCCAAAACAATTCACTCAAAATATGCAGATCACTAAACTAGAACTAGAACACTGCGCTCTCTGAATGCAGGACTACTTGTGGTTCAGGAGCCAGAGCCTTTAGCTACCAAGCTCCTCTCCTGTGAAACCAGCTTCCAGTTTGGGTTCGGGAGGCAGATGGCCACCCACCTAGAGTCAGGGTCTGTCCGAGGTTTCTACCTCATAAAAGGAAGTTTTTTCTTGCTGCCGTCGCTCCCTCGTGGTGGGAACTGTTGGGTCTCTAAATTATTTTATAAGGAGTACGATTTAGACCTGCTCTATTTGAAAAGTGTCCTGAGATAACTTTTTGTTATGAATCAGCGCTATACAAATAAATAATTTAATTTAATTTAAGTTAATTAAACTACAGGAAGTAATATCATTATCCCTCGTATTAGAGAGTGGCTTCAAGGGTCATAAGCAGCAGGGGACAACTGATTTACACAATTTTCCAACCCGCAAAAACAAAAACACGAGTTGGTCGACAGTCTAAGTCTAATAGGGCAACAAGTTTGTTTAACATATGGAATCTCCTTTGTTTAATCTGTAAAAGCCAGTGTAAAAACAACATTTATGGGTGATATGTGCCAAACAATTTTTTAGTCCGGACCTGTTCCAGGAAACCAGTGGAGAATTCATGAAGTTACTGGTCCTAGTGAGAGATTATTAACATTATGGATGTGCTCACTTTCAATTTTATTTCAAAACACAGTCGTAACTAATGTTTGTTGTCCCATTGAACCTATTTCTATGGCAATATGGCAAGTGCTACAAAACTAAAACCAATGAACCGTAGTTTTAATTTGATGCAAGACTACAATCACAACAGACTAGAGCTTAAGTGACTATAGCTTAATTAACAAGAGTTTACGAACTGGGACTGAAGAGGACTAACCTGGCTAAGACTCTGAACCGTTCCTCTGATCTCATGCAGAACCTTCCTCAGCTGCATCTCAGTGCTGGACGGAGCAGGAGGAGACAGACCCTGTTGGACGCTGTGACCTGGGCCAAGAGTTGAGGCTGCGCCTGGGAAGTAGCCCGAGGCAGGAGGAGCGCCCCTCGGATGCAGGCTGTGTTCTGGGGCCAACGGCGGACAATGGGGGACCAGGTGGGGGAATGCCGAGTGTGGATTCATGCTGTACCCAGGGTAACCGAGGTAGGGTGAGGCAAACTGCGAGCTGTGAGGAGTGGCATGGTAAGGTGACTGATGAGTGTATGGATGATTGCAGCCCTGGTGGTGCATTACTGGAGTTCCCGGATGCAGGTTGCCCAGACTGGAGTGGTGAGGAGCAGTGGAAGTTGGGGGATGATGCAAGTTGGAGAGGCTGCCTTGCTGGGGAATTGTGGGAGTTGTCGGATGGTGGAGGCTGGTTAGGCTAGCATGGTGCATCAAGGAGGGGTTGTGGTGGTGAAAGAGGTTAGGAAGACTGGCGTATGGCTGGAGAGGGGAGGGGTACTGCGGATGAGGGTTCAGAGTGAAGGGGTATGGGGTAGGGTTAAGGCTGGGACTACGACTGGGGCTTGGGTTTGGGTTTGCATACTGAGCTGCAGGGTTAGGATTAGGGTTAGGATAAGGGAACATGGATGGCCCTGGATTCCAACTTTGCTGGTTTTGGTTGGCGTTTATGTTCATTTGGAACTGGCTCGGCTGCTGCTGATTTGAGAAGAGATCAGGAACGCTCTGAGTGCTCCAGGAGTGGGAAGGGCCTGCTGGTGGCCAATCAGGAGGAGGGCTAGAGCTCTGCAGGGAATAGGATGACCTCATCAGGTAGCGTGGGATGGCTTTAGGTGTGATGGGAGCTTCTGTAGGAAGCCTTAGTGGTTTGTTTTTACAGTCAGACGAGGAAGGGTTTATTATCAAAGTAGACAAACAGTTGATTTGCCCTTCCTCCTCCTCCTCCTCCTCGTCCTTCTCCTCCTCCTCCTCCCTCTCCACCTCTTCCGCTTCCTTGTCCTCTTCAGCCTCCTGGGTGTATTTGAAAGAGTACCTTGGCTGGGTGCAGGACGACTGTCCTCGGCCAAACTGGATTCTGACAGAGGACACGATCCTAGAGGGTGAGAGGAGCGAGGAGGGCAGGGAGGAGGACCTCTGCAGGGGGATACCGCCTCGTCCTCGTCCTCGTCCTCGTCCTCGGTGGTCGACCTGCTGCCCTGTTCGGCTCAGCTGGTTCTGTTTGGCTCGTTTCAGAGCGCTGAGAACTGGAGAGGGTGGACCAGGAGGAGAAAGTGAACAAGAATCATCCAAGAATGCATGTTCTTCATGGGCCTCAGGACCCACTCCCTCTGTTGGTTGTTCTGTGTCTGCAGTGGTCTCAGTCTGGTTCTGAGTGTGTTGTGGATGTTGTTCTGCAGCAGACATACTCTGCGTAATCTCCGGGTCTGGTACAGGATCAGTCCGTTCCCCACTCCCAACTCGCTCTTTATCCTGGAGCTCATCCTGCTCTGTTCCCATTGGTCTGTTCAAGGGGAGTTGATGGGCTGTGTACTGGGGAACCTGCTCTGAGCTGTCATTATGATCGTCTTCTTCCCTTGAACTACTCCTCCCATCAGCCTCAGCAGCACCTCCCAGCCTCGCCTCTTCCTGTGAGCCATCTGGCAGATCAAACGCTGGTTGGTCCAGCGCTAGGGGTGTGGTCACATCTTGTGAAGGGTGTGATGTCACAGTGGTCTCGCTGTCACAGCTGTCACTACTGTCTTGCACCTAAATACACATAATTAACAATTAATTACCAATGGTACAAGAAGCACTCGGATCCTTAATATTACATATAAGAACTAATACAACAATATAAAAATACTCTTCCTTCAGTCAAAGCATAGAATTATCATCTGTTAAATGTGTTCAATGTATCAAAAGTAAAAAGAATTCATTTGGGAAAAAAAAGGTCCATGTGACTAATATAATTACATTGTTACTAATGTATGAATGTGTAAGTAGCATTTTAACTACTTTATATGAAGTCCAGTGGTTCACAACGTAGGGGTCGGTTCTGCTACACAAATTTTACATTTTTTGGACTTCTTTAACCCGGGACACTGTGATAAGTGAGCTACTGGGGCGCCCCTACACACTGATTTTTGGAAAAGGAGTCAAGCCTAAAAGGTTTGCACTACCAATTTAATCTTTACCGATGCATTGTATTTGAAAGCTTATCACGTTTTAATTTTAAATGTTACTTTTGAAATATATATACATATATTTGTTAAATAAATGTAGTTTCTCTATAATATAAATACAAAGTAGCATATAATTGAAAGTACAACTAGCTCAAAATTGTACTTTAATATAGAATTTGAGTACTTAGTTATTTTCCACCACTGTTAGTAAAACAAGATGAACTGCTGCTGGGAAAAATATATTAAGCTATACAGCAGCATTAAAGTTACCATGAGATTAATGTCGCTGAAGAATTTTCTGCATAATAATGAAAATATGATAGATATCTAGGTTTATCCTGATATGATAAATATGACAAAATGACTCTTTATCCAAAATTAAGCATTCTTTCAAATGTGGAAAACAACGAAATACAAACAACAAATATGTGATCTGTAATCATTTCTCTGGATTTAAAATTCCCACTTCATAAGGAGGACATTCATTGCCTTGTGCTCTATTGGGGAGAGGGGGGCTAACTCTGAACTACTGCATTACATACACACTTTAAAACATAGCGGAGGATTTAAACACAGGCCCTCTTTGTATAAGAGAAAAATAAACCCCCAGGCCTTATTTTCATCACAGTGTGCTTGATGCTGTAGCGATATGAGAATCTGCAGAAGCTATAGTGGTTCTGAATGTTATTCCCTCAGAGATAAAAGTCCAGACTGCCTTACAAGGTTTCCTTACACACCATGAAATCATTTTCTTCCAGTTCACATGTGATTAATCTGCATGGACATTTCTCTCTTGGTGAGATAAGGCTCTGACTGGAATTATAGGAGTCAGTTCAAATAACTTAAAGGTCAATGCTGGTGATCTAAACTGGCGGTAAAGACAGCAAACAAAACACACCTTCAGGTAGCTGTTGGAGTCGGCAGAGGGCTCCTCAGCAAAGCCACTGCTGTCTGACTGCTGACTGACAGTCCTCAACAGGTCTGAGAGAGAGACATACAATGAAACATTATGATTATTGCAGTACCCCATCTGTGCAGCTGGTGGCAGAGAACAATAATTTATACTGAGAATAAAGCATAGGCATAAAGAGACAGGACAGTCTGTCCTCACTTAGGTCTGAGAGAGGTGAGACACAGGAAACAGGCTACATACACTGTCACTGGATAAGACAGAATAAATCTACAATTTTACAGGAAGATACTCAATAGAAATTCTACTTGCAGAATAGAAGGTAGAAAGACAGACAGCCTGTTTGGTTGTCAAGTCTGGCTAATACCGATTAAGACACAGGTTATAGATCTAAGTGGTTTTAGACTAATTTTAACAAAGTTAAAACATGCCAAACTTGTATTACTAGTCACTTAAATGCAATTCCCTTTTTACAGATCAAGCTACCAACAAAATTTGTAAGAAAATGGCATTTCATTAACACAAAGAAAAAAAGAAAGAAATGTTTCAACTTGAGCAAGAAATGTGTGTGGGTTCTAGAGCTTTTTTTTATTGGCCTCATAAATAAAGAGAGACGAGAGTAAGAAGGAGTGAGACTGGACTGAGACCCACTGGAAGCAAACAAATCGTGCAACATCGCCTATTCACGCTCAATGTGTGCTCAACGCTCACAACTTGCTCACTAGCAAACATTGTATAAATAAGCAACCTGCACTTTCTCCAACAAATGATGGGACATTGTGCCAAACAGCACTTAGTTTTTGTTTGTATAGCCCTGGAGACCGGGGACATAGAAAATAACGTACAACAAAGATCTTCTCCTCCACAAACATTTATTGACACAAGGGAAACTTTCTGTCCCACCAAAAAAAAAAAAAAAACTAATTGGGGCAATTTCATAAAATATAACTTAACAACAAATGAGCATTATATAAACTATACATTTTGACACAGGGTACCTCTACAAGAGGGTCCATAAGAGAAAGGATGGAGGATCCATCATAGTTGATAGTGTACTTTAGTGGTGCAAATTTCTAACAAATTTGCGATTAATTCAATTATGTAGAACCAACAAAGGCAGGGAAGACGAAGACTACTAGCTAGTTAGCATGTAAACAATTCAGGTTTAAAAATTTCAAAGAATTGCCTTTGCAAATGTTTTATGAGGAACGAATTGCATTCATCACATTTGTTAGATCTCAAAGATACATAGATGCAAAGAGGTTCATTTGAGAGTAACCCTGAAGGAATTGTTTATAAGAAAACTTTGAAATCAAAGGTAAAGGTGAACTCACCGCTGGTTCTGGAAGTTCTGTGCGGCAGAGCCTCATCATCGTTACTCTGAATCTGAACGACAAACAACAGACTAAATCTTAAAAGAAAGAAGCGGCTGAAAGGTCAGTACTTTCACTCAGATCTTTCACCAACAGGTCAGCCTATTAACATCTATGCTTTATGCAGACACACTGGGTAAACATCCTTGTTCACTTACAGCAACAGACTATCATCATGTTCCTCAGGAGGCTGTAAAGGGACGCTGGCTTTTGAGAGGTTTCTGTCTTATGGAGTCCTTTTTTTACTCTGACCTGATTAGTGAAGCGTAAGCTCCACAGGAAGCTGTTTAAATCACACAAACAGCCTGCTGTCTATCTGTTGTGAACTAATGAACTACACCCATAATGATCAACCAAGGCCAGCATTTTCCCTGTGAGCTTTCTGGTTTAATATAGTTATATTACTCTTGCCTGCTACGGAAGGCAGGGAAATTAAATCAATAAAGCAATAAATAAAAACAAAGCTGATTTGTTTATGTGTACTATACACGTAGTGTACTGTACAGCTATGTTTCTTCAGTGCTAACAGTTAGCCCTAGTGAAGATAATACACATGCTGTTATCTCAGCTCCTCAGGAGGTGTGCTACAAACAGAAACACCATCGTGGAAGTCTGGATGACCCAGGGGAACACCTCCTCTGTGTGCGAGTATGTTGGAGAACCCTGAATTAAGAGTCCTCATAAATATGACAAAATATAAGTATGAAGAACCCAAGAGAACCCAGGAGAACACTGTACCTCCTCCATGTCGAAAGAGTCTGTGTTTTCTGTGCGAAGCTGGGCAAGCTGGAGGGGGGCCAGGGTGGGAGGAGCTTTCTCTGGGGTTGAGGTCAGGTTCTTCTCCTCCTTCTCTTGGACCGTCAGGGTTCCCTCCTCTGTTCTCTGATTGGCTGACTCAGGTTGATTCTCGCCACTGGTTGCTGGTCTGGCACCGCTCTGTTCAGGACTGATAGGAAAGGTGAGATGTTATTGTGCAGTCAGACCAAAATTCACTTCTCATTCATTTCTATGCCGGCGAGACATGTTCACTTCTGGTCAAGAATTGACCCGCCTCTTCCTAGTTGAATGTTGACACGAGAATAAAAAGGCTTTGTGAACGTTTTTTTTTTTCTTCTTTCCTTCACACATTAATGATCTCACAACCCGTTATCTTGTGACCCTTTAGTTTTGGAACTGGACTTGCTAACATTATCTACAATTACTGGTCTGTCCAGCAGTACCTGTCATCTGTCTCTCCATCCCCGTTGGTTTCCTCTGTAACTGTTGCCAGGGAACAGCTGTCTTTCTTGCGGTTGTGTTTCTGGTTGACTGTATCTGCCTGGTGGTCAGGGTCAGTACTGCAGCTGTCTTGTACTGGACCGGTGTGTGCGTGACCGTTGGTGTTTGTGTGATCAGAGGGGGCGTGTCCGTTCAACTGTGTGTGCTGGTTAGGTGTTTGTGCCTCAGTTGACTCAGAGGCGGCGGCATGCAGGTTGTGTTTGGAGAGGGTTTTCTTGAGGAGTTTGGCAACATTCAGAGCTGAGTTGCTCCTCTTTGGAGGAGGATGAGGAGACTCTTCTCCCCCTCCTTCTCCTCCTTCTCCTCCTTCTCCTCCTAATAGAGACACATGATGAACAGATCAGAATGAAAAACACTATCAGGCAAATGTAGTGCTTATTTTATGAACATAAACTCTGACGAAATACACATTGTATTCATTAACGTTTTGTCTATGGTGAAACGTTACTGAGATGAAACAGCCTTTATGAAACAAAAACAGTCACCAAATTTTTACAAAAAAGCTGTCCACCGGTGGACTTCGGTGTGGTGGCCATGGTTACCTTGGTCCCTAGGGCTGATGCGTTGGACAGGCTGACCAGAGACCTGACTGTAGAGCTGGAAGAATTCGTTAGCTACTGTAGTCAGGACCTCAATCTGACGGAAACGACCTAAGAGAGACAAAACAAAGCAGTGCATTTACTACAAAGTGCTTCACAGAGCACAAATAAAGACAGAAAAGACCATGTGAAAACTACCAACGTCTTCATTTAGGTACTAATGCCAATGAAAACCAAATGCAAATGAAAAACAGCTGCTAGAACTGATTCTTTGGGCACTTGGGGGCAGCAGAAACGAGTTGTGAACACAGTATTGACATAACCACCTTTTAAACTGAAATGTCAAACTTGTTAGCAAACAGTTACTGATTTACAGATCTTGCAGTCAACAACTTGACAAAACAGACTTTCGATTTCAGGATACACAGTAATTACATGATAGAAGTTGGGTTTCATCAAATCACAACAGATTATGCATCAGTCCAGCACAGGAAGACTGGTTTCACTGGAAATAATGGGAACATGGAGGTACATACACACGGCACAACAGCAATGTTTTTTCCAGGGGCTCCCTAACGGGTTAATCCAGACAAGGATGTAGCTAGGTAGCTAGCTAGCTACGTAGGGAAATGATGTCTCCATGTTTAATCCCACCTACAAAGCTCTGATTGGTCAATTGTTCTTCCAAACAGCGCTTCAGAGGTTTGGCACCAGGTTAACTGGATGACACAATATTGCAGGTTGGAATCAAACCCAGGCCGCTGCCCTTCCCTTTTCTTCTTCTGTGGTTGTGTAATTCAAGCTGTCAGTCTCATCTCTAACAGGATGATGACTTGCATAAATTTCTTACTTCCGTAATCACCCTCCCCACCCCCTTAATCTCTCCATCCCTCGCTGTCTAAATACTTGTCAGTCGGTTATGAAACACAGACTTCTGTCTTTTGTAACTCACTCTGATGTCATCACCTGAAATACAGAACAGGCCTGCCATCTCTTATTCTCTCCTCTCTGAACCCAACCTGACCTCTAATTCCTAAAAACCTATCCAATCCTAAAAATGTTGTGGTTAACAAATTTTATTGTCGGGATTCAGTTACTTTACTGCTGTCATGTGAAAATCTTCCAACTTCAATTTAATTTAAACATAGACGAAGAACTGAAACATCTTCTCTGGATAGAAGAAAATTAAATTACTATTACAGTGAGTTTACAATTGCAGTAGTACTACAGTAAACTTTAGTCAACACTGACGGATGCCATCAAAAATGAAAAGTCCGACATAAACCGAATTTGCCACAATTTAAAAAGGTCATTCTGTATTTTAGACAGACAGGAAACATGGGGAGAGAGGAGGAATCACATGTAACAAAGACAGGTGGAAACAAACTAAGATCAGCACACCTTCCCAATAAAGTGCAGCTGTATTAAAAAGTGGTCTGATCTGACATTTGAAAGCTATTTAAAATGGTATTTTGCTCAAAACACAGCTAGATGTAACTATGCTAGACACAACAAAGATGAAACTACCTTTGCTCACTAAAAACAAATAAGCTCATAAGCAAAAAATAACCTAGACCTAGAGGTTTTTAAACCGTGGCGGGAGAGTTGAAGGGGGAGCATAGGAGAGAGAGGTGAGGCAAGGACACTGTGTGAGGTAAAAGGGACATATGCATGTCAGAAACAACAGGAAGTTAGTCATTGTCATTGTTTGGCCCGCTGATCAACACAGTTCCCAGTTGGAGCGTTAGCAGTGACTGTCACACAGCTCATGGAGGCTATTAAGGTACTTAAATACCTTAACTGCCACCATTTGCGTCATAAATCCCACTCATTCTGAACACACAGGCATGATGAACGTATTTTTAGATTCGGCGTGACTGACATGTACACTGACATATCATTACACGTCATTTTCTCTGATCCGTCTTGTCCATTCCAATTAAATGTCCATAAATTCACTAAGAAACCAGACAAAAAAAAGACTCCAGAACTTCAGTATGAAAGTGCCAGTGAAAGTTGTCTGTACATCCATGAATACATTGCAAGCTAGAACTGCTAAAAGCTTATTCAGCATGGTCTTTCCATGGTGCCAATTTGCCAAAATCTAAACAAATACAGGCTAAAATAACCCTCAAGTTGTATCCCACAGCATAACTCACTGAATCCATGGCAACTCTGCAGCTCTATGGAGCTTTTGAGCTTTGTTTAGCTCCTAGCTTTGGTTTCACTGCACATTTACTGTATGGTTAAGTCTCAGTGCTGTCTTTAACATCATTTTCAGCAGCAGGCAGCTGTAACTTTGTGCCCATGCGGCACAAATCAAAGCAGCTAAAAAGCCAGATATTATTCTCAAAAGATGGTGGAGACAAAAACAGAGCTAAAAGGAGAGTGAATATTGGATTCTTCAGGCAGAGATAAAAACTTCAGTGGGATGACTGTGTTTCTGTCTCCTAGATGTGGAAGTAGGCAGCTGTTTGCTAAAATAGTCTGCTGCCTTTAAGTGCTAAAAAAATCAATTAATGAAACTTTAATACAAGCTGTAAATATTCTGAAAGAAGCTACAAATGCAGTTAAGACACATAAAAAAATTATTGTGTCCAAGCTACAAACCAGTCAGTCGTACAGCTGAGCTATTTCAGTCACATCTGGACATGACAACAGAACATGATCCTCTTATTTCAGCAGCTGTGTATGATGATAGTAATGCTGTGTGAGTCTGTTTCCTGCTGACTGCTGACTCCGCACTAATGCTGATTCTGAGGATCCTAAAACAGGAAGTGAGGAATAAGAGAAAACGACACGTACTCCCTCTTTTTTCTCTTCATCCCAAGAGATTCTTTCTGATGGTGAGAACAGAGCTTACATAACAAACAACAACACACACGTGTCTGGGATCCAGGGAACCGATGGAACAGTATGAGAATGTTCTGGAAAAGAAGAAAGCTTCCAGAAACCACAGACAGACCAGAGACTGTTAAAGGAGCAGTTCACTTGAAAAAAAGCTCTCGTCCGAGTCACTGCAGCTTTGCGCAAAGTTAGTTAGCAGTTAGTTTTAAAGCAAATATTTACTACATCAGGTATTAAAGTGTCTCAGGGAGTATTACTGTGTTAGTATACTTCAAATTAAGTTCTTGTTCGTCGAACAACGTCTCCCTTTCATCAAAAAACTCCTGTAACTTTCCAAAACACACAATCTAACATTCACACGCTTTATGCGTCACTGGCCAGGTGTGCGGAGGTGAGAAAGTAACCAGGGTTCTCAAACTCTCTCGCTTTCTATTTTCATTCCTCCCACAAATTCATTCCTTTTCATGTATACAACCGAGTGCAACACTGTGAATGCCCTCTAGGAGAGACTGTCCAAAAGGTAACCCCAATGGAATAATTATCACGTCTCGGCCCTCTCTGTGACAGACAGCTTTTCACATTGCCTTCAAGCTAGTCTGATGCCATGCTAATTCTTTCTTGAGCATACTTACACTATTAGTAATATATACATCATTTACAAAGTTACACCCAATTGGAAAGCAATCCGCAATGACGAAAGCTGACCTGACCTAACCTGTTTGTTCAAACAATCTCTGGTGAATTTATGGGTTTACTAGGGTTCAGACCGAGGCCGCTTGAAAGGAGACCCTAAACTACCCTAATACTGCTACTAACGGCTGACTGTGAACACTTCAGGAGGCGATTTTATAATTAGCTATCTGTAAAAGTGATCTATGATTATGCAAATCATTTGATAACCATCACAACACATATACACGACAGCATGTCAGTGTGTGGGTTGCAGCTAAAAGTGTGGTTTCACTTTATGTGGCTTTATGTGTACTCTTTTACAGCTGATTTTTGAAAAGAGCAAATAATTTGAATTCCTTAATAACCTGCATCATTGTATTGATAAGTCAGCATCACAGCTCTTAAAATTTCTCAAAACATGAAGTTGCTGCTGCAAAACACAGTAAGCTACATGAGCAAGCTAGGTAACATCATAGATGACTTTATACCAGAGATTGGCTTTTAATCTGATATCTGTGGTGGATGCGGCGATGCCAGGTCACATGACTTCCTAAAAAACTTTGGGAAAAAAAGTATGCATAAACAGATCAGGCCCGCAACTTTTTACTTTTGTTTACCACAGCCTGCAATAGCAACTGGAAGTTGAGAGACAAAACTTGAAAGGGAACAAACAAAAAAATTGACCAGCAGTCAATAAAACTGGTGAATAGTGACAAAAATAGAAATCTGTTGCACTGAACAATGTAAAAAGATACAAATTCTAGTAAAAATCTGTTCATTCCATGTTAAAGTGCTAATGTCTACTACAGAAAACTCATTAACTGTCTTATTCACTTGAAACAAACAAAAAGTGATAAGATCCAAGCGAAAATCAAACTTTTGCAGACCTTAAGTACTTTCAGCTGTGGAGTGTTCATCTTCTCACATACAGAGGATCTTTAGAGAAGCCCTTTTTTACAGCACCAAGACTGTTAAACTGTCAAGAAGAGCTGAAGGGATTCAGCCGTGTGTGTCTGTTTAATTACGGAGCCAGTACCTTCATGCACACACGAGTTTGAAAACAAAAAGAGGCCAGGATGTTAGCGGAGCAGGTCTGTGGTTGTGTGTGTGTGCGTGTCTGGGACAAACAGATCTTTGTCCTTGCTGGCGGTGTTGTCCAGGCAGTTGGCAGAACAGCTAAAAGAGCTGAAGGACCCTACAAAACGCCACAGTAATTCTGGGAACAGGACACACACACACTCTTTAAGCTTCACTTCCTCTGTCTACAGTTTCAGGACGTGAACTTCTCATCACTAACATGATTATCCCTCCATCTACAGTACTGAGGTGTTGAGGTGTTGATGCCGCTCTGAAACTGTTGGATGATGTAGAGAGTAAATTACAGTCATGAAAACAAGGACAGATGCAGGAGTAGCACTGTAAAGAGGACAGAGGTACATACTAGTCAGAGCGTAGTTGGGGTTCTCCAGTTCCATGCGCTGCAGCTGAGCTCCCAGGTAGACCTGCAGGTGAACCAGAGGAAGTGATATCATTATAAAACAGTAATGAACGACGGTGTAAGACAGTTAGCACATACAAACATTATACCTGCATTAGCATGTTAACATTGTCAATGGGAGAGGGTTGCCCTTCTGCCTTCGTACAGCCTCACAGAACCAACTGCATGGCGACAGACTCTTAGTCTTCTTAGATTAAATTTGGTTCAGATTATTACATTGGAGAGGACTTTTTCTATCTTTTCAATTACAGTTTGTTTTTACTGTCATCAGTACCTTGATGTCAATGCCTCGGGCTGAGGAAGTGCTGTTGATGAACCTGGAGGGAACCTTCGAGGCTAGGTCGGGTTCTTCTCGCCCAAAACCAAGATTTAGGAGAATTTCCTCAGGGTCCTCCTCGTACAGGTCCAGCAGCTCTGACACACTGTGGACAAACACACAGGCACTCAGTCACTCAGTCAGTAAGTTAGCCAGCCAGGCAGTCTGTTAGCTGGTGAGTTAGTCTGCTGGTTAGTTTAGTCGGTCTAACCGCAGGGTAAGGAGGATCTCCTCTGGGTGCTCCTCTGACTGCTCCAACAACTCTGAAACACTATGAAAAGACACACAGCCAGTTAGTACTTCTCACACATAGCTTTTAGTGGGTTAGTCTGTTAGTGAGGTAGTTGGTTAATTAGTTAGTTAGTGAGGTAGTTAGTAAGTGAGGCTCTGCCAATCCCCAGCTCCTCAACAGCCAAACCTAGAGGAGGTAGAGACCAGAAAGAAACCTGACCAGCAGCAGAGGATCAGCCCCCATCTTGCAAAATAGTTTTGTCTTAGTAGACAGTAATAGTTTTTTTGCCTTAAGTAAGAGGTATTGCTGAACTGGCCTGAGTGTGTACTGTTGTCTGTTTGTTGTTACTATTTGCTGTTTGTCGTTTGATGTGTACAGTTCTCTGGAAAAGAATTTCCCCTTAGGGACAATTAAGTCCTAATACAAATTGGTATTACAAACTGTTAGTCATTTACAAAGAAACATGACTGTTATAATAATGGTATGTAACAGGTTGTTATACCAGTTTAAGAACAGCTCTGAATCTCAGGAATATCCTGTTTATGGGCTTTTTGTGGGCTAGTAGCTGCTAGCCTGCAGTTGCAACTGGGCTAATGCTGCAAAAGGACTCCACAACAGAAATTCTTCATTTTAGGCATTAGATGGTCAATTGGAAAAGCTTGGCTACAAAGAGCCAAAAGTTCCAGGAAAACTGGACCTCACCATCATGGTTGCAATAAATATGTAAAGATGAGGTTTGATACCAACATTGTGGTGGCTGGTTAAACTGGCCAACATTCTTTGAGTTTAGGGGGAAATTGTGGGGAAGATGTTTCACAAATTGCAGGGACTGGTTGAATTTGCATTCTTGTGATCACAAGGTCAACCTTTGCATTCAGTTGTGCCAAAATAACTGAAAACTTGTTTTTATTTTTCAAACAATTAATTAAAGGTCTTGTATCACATGACTGGTATGAGCTAATTCTGCATCTGTGAATTAAATCAGCTGTAAATGTGTATATGTATGTTCTATATGTTTAGATGGATGAGGCTTCAGTAGTCTGAGTTAGACGAGTCTAGTGGATATCTTCGGAAACCTGAAAGATCCCTCAATCTGCTGCAAAACCCTGTCACACTGAACACAGCCCAGTGGCCAGTCTCTAAAACCTTGTACAACAGGATGGATCACCCATGATGCATCACCTACAGCCCATTCTGAACCATTACACACAAAACAATACACCATTTACCAAACAACTGGAGCACTGCCCCAAACCTTGTCCACTTAGCTACACCCCCTGCTCTGACTTCATCACCCACCGCCACCAATCACAGACTGATATCCAGCACAGGTAATTAGTTCAACAGTAAGTCCTTGAAACACAGATCTTCTCATGCACCTTAAATATCAAGATATGTATTTAATTTAAAGTATATTGACCACACATACGTCATGCTTCAATGACGGAGTTCTGTAAAGGTAAAGATTTCTGATAGAGCAATGACACTGTGAGCTGTTATCATCATTCAAACCAACCAGTCAAATATCACTGGGAGGAGCTGAGAAAACCTGGTTCATGTCTTTACGGTTGTAGGTGATACAAGAAAGAAGCTTCAGTTGAGACAAAACAAAACCTTCTCACCAGAAACTAACCACAATGGCTCAAACCACTGTGGGAACATCTTTGTATATGTATATGTATATGTATATATATATATCTTCATACGTCTTACACACAATGTTGCATGTGACCATTTGAAATGAAGCAATGTCTACCTAATACAATAGCCCAACTTTTGAAGCTCATACCAATGCTCATATTGAAATCCAACAACAGCATATTGGCTGATGTCATTTTTTTATATTTTTAAAAAAGGATGCCTTGAATAGGTTTTCGTTTCCCTTTTTAAAAAAGAATCCTGTGAGATATGAATTCAGTAGGACATTTTAGAGTTCAAAAATAAACTTTTTAGAATTCTCTGGTAGACAAACATACTTTATATTCAGTGTTTTTGTACTGCACAGTGGTTAACTTGCTGAGGAGTTGAAAGTATGCAGCCTGTTGCCTGCAGCTCTTCATCTTTCAGCTCACTGTGGCTCTTCCATTACTCCCTGACATAGTTAAAACTGATCTGCTGTTGAACAAAAACCCAAAATGGCAGCTGACTTGTTTTTTAGACAAATTTTTGACAAAAGATTGCAGTCAGTGCTAACCTTGGTGACTAATACATTGTGTTTCCCGTGGCCGTTTCACAATAAAAGCCACCCCTGCAGCAGCAGGAGGAAATGTTGTGTTAGCATTAGCAGTGACTTAACACAGCTCTGATACAGCTGCAACAGTAACCAATGAGGTTAATACTGTATCAATAAGATCAAATGACAAAATGGATTACACACATTATTTGCTGTGAATCCCTCATTGCCTATGAAGACAATTTCAAACTAAAATTCCTTTTAAAAGCGTGGGAATGGTGGACTCCGCCACTAACAATAAAATTACTATTAAGAGTAAT
Source organism: Morone saxatilis (assembly GCF_004916995.1). Classification (NCBI taxonomy): domain Eukaryota; kingdom Metazoa; phylum Chordata; class Actinopteri; family Moronidae; genus Morone; species Morone saxatilis. The sequence goes on along the minus strand of NW_023340095.1, from coordinate 19,781,471 downwards.
TACATATTGTCAATACAATCAGTCGCTATTGCTGGAAAAAGCCAACCAAACATAATCTCAAAAACAGGTTTCATTTCATGAAAATTATTATAACTTTAATATTTTATCCTTATTGTTTCATTTGAAGGATTTTATGGACCCGAAGAGGTGGAGAGTATGCAGTATATTACAAGGAGAAAAAAAAACTGAATAAAATCCCCAAAAACAATTGTAATTTTGTGTAACTGGATTATTATTTTCTACTTTTGTTAATCATGTTGTGGCNNGCCACAACATGATTAACAAAAGTATCATCTTGGGACCTCTTGGTTGTGAACAATGGCACTACGTGCCTGTGCCACAAACAATCCGTGTGGTATCATCTGATTGGTTTGAATTGAGCTTTAAGAACTGCCCTCTGTGTATCACTGCGTTACTTCCTTCAGAAACCTCCCTGAGTCTGACGGTGAACTGATGAGACTGACCTGGACACGGTGCTGCTCTTCCCTGATCCTGTGGAGTTCATACTTCTTCCTTTCTCTTTATACCGACTCCTCTTCTGATCCGCCACCAGACCAAAACTATACACACATTAACAAAGATACATTAACACACATCGGCAGAGAGAAAGGAAACTGAGTTATCAACCAGCTAGAACTATTTACTCAATGTAGATAATAAAAAAACAAAGTGACTCACCAGGATTCAGTTTTATTGTTACTGGACTGAAGATGGTTGGCTGCAGAGAAAAACAAGATAATAAAGATTACTCATGAATCAATAAAAACAATATTTTGTTGATTAGACTGAAGGAAGGCAGAATATTAGCGCTGGACTAATGATCATTTTTAATTAATAATTTTCGATTGACTGGGGAATCAAAATTATCAATATGCTGATTTCCCCCCACAGATCAAGCTAACTTCTTAAAATTGCTTCTTTTATCGGACAAACAACAGCCTGTTAATCTAATTGAATTGCACTAAACTCATCCACAAACAATGATGCACCAATCTTAGCAACAGTAACTAGGCCTGCAAGGCAAAGGCTTTGGATTTCCCCACATGTTAAAGTTGTGTACATGGAGCTATAGTAAGACTGATGTTCTGCACTTAAAGAGTCTGGAAGGTAGTGTGACTTGTAGCAATTCCAAAACCAAAAACACAAGTGCAAAAGTGTGAAGAATGGATTAAACCATCTTTATCTGCTCTTACATAAGCTGCAATTATTAGCATGTCTCCTAACTAGCTTACTACTTACAGTAATAAAAGAGTACATTTTAGATTAAAACTCAGTTCACAACTAGCACATCCACTGTGTGGAAGGCAGTTCTGGATGTTATTGGAGTTTATGTGAATGTGAACGGATCTGTTGTGCTCTTTTTTGGGGCTTTTGGGAAGTTCAAATTCCAGCAACCTCAGATAAGGTTACACAAAATTGTTACGTTTGCCAAACATGAGTTAGTCCTCATCCGCAAAGTCTTTTGAAGACGCAATGTTCAAATATGAACAAGTAACAGGTTTACGTTACATTTTTTATTCATTGTTATAATACTAGGACTACCGACCTAGCTCTACATACAGGTCTTCATCTTCTATATTATCAACTGGTGAATATGATTAATTTTCTCCTGGGACATGTACTGTAGCTTTAGCCTCAGTCTTTTAGCACAATATCAAGTGTGTATCTAAGTGCATATTTAAGACACTTTCTCTTTTTAAATTGACTCAGAGTGTTTTCAATTAACTCGTGAAGCTAGTGTTAGCTTGATTAGCTAGATAGCTATAGCAGAAATAACTCCCAGTGCCAGTTGTCATTTCAGTAAGCATTATCAATGGTCACCTCTTCAAAAAAGCTGTTTTTTTCTAACTAAGGAACCATTGTTTCAAAAATTGTCTCAAAGTATTTTGAGGGTTAAATCTGCTGCCATTCAGACTTAATAAATAATGCAGAAGCAGCTGAATGAAGTGAAAGTCATCACCAGCTGGAGGTGTGACCAATTCAAAAATTCAAAAGAACCTGTTGGGACCTGTCGCCCTCCCACTGTCAGTCTAAGTGCCTCTCTCTCTTTTCCAGTTAATTTCAGCTGAATTTCTTCTCCTTTCTTCTATCCACAGTGTTTCCTTAGCTCATGGAAAACTGGATTAGAGGAGCCAAACTTAACAGAAAACTTGCTCCTTACACTAATTCACTAACTCACTTCCATTCAATTGACCCTGAATCCTTTAATAGACTAATTCACTTCCCTCCAATTCACACGTTAACACTTTAATCCCGTCCCATCCTGTCCCGATAATGTTTGGCATCATTACAGCCCATTAGGATCTGTTCAGACATGACATCTCCAAGGTCTACTGTTCTGAAAAATGTCACTCTCAACATGATTACTGTCAGACAAAGCAACATGAGGAGAGATTTATGCTGATGACAAGAAGTCATCAGCCATTTAGCTCACGATCACAGCTCTCATTCATAGTCCTTAGCCACATCAGGAAGCTATTTCAGTTGGTGAACATATTGGAACATTTACTCTCCTCGGGAGTTGGTAGAAAACAAAACTAAAAGGAGAGAGTTACATTTATCACGTGGGCACGAAGATCACAAGTTAATTTAGCCCGTTATCTTGAGAACACAAAAGGCTGATTTCTCAAGATAACAAGATTTGAAGAATCCGACCAAACCAGAGCAAAGTTGCACTGAGAATAACTATAGAAATAGTCAATCTTCTCGCTTAAGGTGTTGTTTGTTTATGTAGGTCATATTGAGGCAGTTAAAAACGACTGAATATATCATGAGAACATTTATGAAATGAGATCAAGATCCCTGATTCTTTTCATGCACTTTTTTCTGGCTGCAGTGTGGAAATTAGTATTAGCTGGCATATTTCATGTCATTCCAATGCTATATGTATAATACACCATCTATGCATGTTAAATTAAAAATAAATCACAACTTAATGCTTTATGTCTGTCTGCAAACGAGCACCTCACCAGAAGAGGCGTGCATTTGTCCTCCAGAATCTGTGTCTCCACCAGGTAACGTCTAAATGAAGAATCATTTCTAATGATTTGGTGTGAAGCAAGACAAAGCGTTGTAACAGTGATTGTATTTGCAAACACATGACAGAAAAACTTTTCAAAAGAAGACCTTGGACGAGGTGTTTCAATGTTAGCAAGAAATTAAATCAACCAGGTTAAGAAATAAAGCTGGAGGATCGGTTGGAGGACACATTAAAGGTCAAATTACTTGTTAATTAATTATAAACGCGTAAATTATTAATGCTGAAATGACAAATTCATCACTTGAGCACTAGATTTAAGTGGCGGCAAGAGAGCAGCTGTTGTGGTCTTTGATACAGTTTAGTTACAATATAATTACAGTTTACTTCATTTAATGTGACACACAGTAATAGAGACTGTTGTTTCTGAACAGAACGTCTCTGATCAAAACCCACTGTCCACACACACGCGTCAGTGTTCAGTGCTTCAACATAAAGTCATTACAGACTATTGTTCACTCAATAACACATACACTCTTGCTATCAGAGCCATAACTGATGCATTCACAGCAGATCAGAGGAATGATGCAAACACACACACACACATTCAGAGGACAGTCAGTCATGCGTGCAGTGTTTTTCCACACCTATGTGACTGTTGACTTTTCCCTCATGAAGAAACAGGGCAGAGGAATGAAGATGGAGCGGTGTATCACCTGGTGTTGATTCTACTGACACTGTTGTGTTTGTCAGTCATCTGCCTGTCACGTCATTTACACTCATGTGATCAAGCTGCATTACTCATTATATTAAAGGGTTTTTTTGTACATCACACATAAGGCTGAACAATTCAACATCCTTATAGCAAAATCTTGGTGTAAAAGACAGCATTTTTCAAATTACAAGAGCGATTATTTTTTGTTTTTTTTATGAAGTGAAACCTACAAGCCAGTTCAGGCAGGCAACTCATGTCTGCGGGTCTATTTAAGCCATCAGTCCTCTGCTCACTCTTTCTGCATGCCTGCTGCCACACTGCTCGCCTGAAAGCTTTGCTGTCACTTGCTACTATTCATGTGACATTTCCAAGCCCCACCTGTACTCCTGAAGGTGCTACAGGGTTTGGTTCAGTTAGAACAAACTGCATTTGCCCACCTAGTGTGGTTCGTTTGGGCTGGTGTAAAAGCTCCTAGTTTAAATCTGGTGCAGATTAAACAACCAGATCAGGACCACATTAAAAGAAAAGGAGGGTCTTAGTCTGCATACTCTGGTGCAGTTTGTTTGTGGTCTGAAAGCAAATAAACCAACCACAGAGTCTGTTTTTTCCCCTAAAAAGTCTATATTTTGTTATTAGATTGATGCAAGTTAGTAATGCAAGTTAGACGGTTTCATAAAAATAAAGTCTGAATTTTCTAAAGTCACCAAAACAGCCACCACTGTGTGGACATTGCCAATAACTTTCGTATGACCAATTCCTAGTTTACACAGAATTCATAGCAAATTAGTCCTAATAAAAATCAAGAAGTAAACAGCTTTGTGCTATAGATAAATTTGGATGTCTATCTGAAGTCTTATCTCTGTGAAACTGGCCCATTGTTGGACCGGATAATAACTACGAACTTGCCCTTTATCTCACTCTACATGTATACTCACTGTACCTGTCTGATAAAACCCACTGTCACTGTATGCACTTCTTTTTTATGTATTTATTTTTGATTGTTGCTGGTGGACCTGTTTATCTGTATCTTAACACTATGTATTATTATATTACTTACTTATGAAGATATGCGGGTTGTTGGGTTAGTAATAAGTAAAGTAATAAAGTCCTAACGAACTGCACTCCTCTCCTGTCGGACGCACTGGAATACAAAAGGAAGCGTAGCAGACTTCAGCACTGGAGCTGAAAGTATTAAGGGCGCAGGCAGACATGAGGCTGCAGACACAGCACATGCATTGCCCTGTCTGTCCTCCGTTTCAGTCACACTTTTTCTATTTTCATTACTGTTAGGTTGTTTTTCAAATCAGGAGTTTCTCGACTAATGATTAGAATCATCGACATTTGGGGGAAAGCACTACCAATGTTTATCGTCTAATCTGACCCTGGGTAAGATGGAGAACAAGAGGATTTAACTAAATGTCAAAGTGTTCCCTAAGTTGGTGGCGTCAGTTAAAATACATAATTAGCAGAAAATGGGGGGAAACTAAACAATGAGCAGGAACGTCTAATCTTGTTTATATTGTGAGGTTCTCTCTGTACTGACCTTCAGCTCCCAGTGAAAGGTCATCTTCAAAGCTGCAGCCGTTCCTCAGCACTCCTGTTCTCACACACACCCAGAGTACACACAAAGCAGTTACGTTGTGAAATCCTTTTAGTAACATATCACCAATGAATAGCTTGAAGTATTTAGTCAGAAACCAAAGTCCCAGGAATGGAGGAGCTGTCAGTCAGAGGTTATTCTGCAAGTCACCAGTAAATCTCAAGTCTTTGCATTCAAGTCCCAAGTCAAGACTGTCAAGTCCTAAACTTTGAGTCATAAGTCATTATGCGCTTTTTACCAAATGTAATGGCATTTTAATAACAGAGTAATAATA
>NW_023340095.1:19762316-19775805 GCF_004916995.1 Morone saxatilis | reverse complement strand
GAAATTGTGCAGTTTAAATAGACCGCCAGATTGGAAGGGAGCGCTTGGTTAGTGATTATGGAGTGAGGCATGTCATGTGTGTATAACAGCGCAGCTCGAGTTGACTGCCTGAACTAGCTTGCAGACATCGCTCCATTTATTTCAAAAATATGCAAAAAGGTCCACAATTAATAAATGTTTGATGATTCCTAAAATTTTACATGCCAGGACTTAATATGTCCTGCTTTTTTCTGCTGGATCCCACACACATATTTGCCTATCTGACACAGGTGGACATACAGTCTTTTAACATGTTTTATATTATTTTAAAGGCCCTTATAGGTATCTGTATGAATGAAATGAAATGACAGTAGTGTATTCAAGGTTTAGTAGGGCATTAACAAGGTATTTTGCAGCTTGAGCTAACATGGAGTAGATCACAGTTTCCCCCATTTTATTTATCTGTTATGATTTTCTTCTCTCCTCCCATCTCTTATCTCTCCTCTCATCCCCCTCATTTAGCCTTCATTCTTTTTAACCTTTGTTCTCTCTATTACTCTTCTCTCTACATGTCCCTCCCCTCCTCTTCCCAGTTCCCTCATCATCTTATTTTCCATCATCTTCAAACTGATCTCCACACGCTCCTATACAGCACTAGAAGTTCTATAGCAGCTGAAAAAGAGCACCTTCCCATCTACAGAGTGTGAACGTGATTGATTGATTGAGAGTAACCTGCGTCGTGCTATAGTCTGTGACAGACTTGATAGTCCTCAACCAGTAATTATGCGCTCTTCACCAAATCCCATTTTAACAACAGAGTATTATTAAAGAGGCTATAGTCTATTCTGCTTGTTTCAGCTTTATACTTCTATATGGGGCATCTACTAGAATAGGTTTACATGCTTTAATGTTTGAAAACATACTATGTTTCTAATACATGTACAGTGCTGAAACTAATTTAGAAGTCAGTTGTCATCTTGTTTTAGGTGCAACATCAAAGTATGAGTTGGGGAGGGAACACACACCTACAATGGCTGAAACTAGAAATGGATTGCCGTGTATGCAATGTAACAGTGAGTATCCAAATTCACTGGTTTAACTAGCTAGCTAGAAAGGTTACTACAGTGTTTGTTTTTTGTTGATCACGGTGTAGTTTTTGTACACAAACGAAATGATCTTTGGCACCATTTTTTCCAACTGGCACTCAGTAACGTAATGTTAGTTCTTCAAGGTTCTTTCTTGCAACTTGATTGGATGGTGTCAGATAGATTCAAACAAACTGGATCTGAGAAATTAAATCTTGCCCTACTGGGAATTAATAATGTTACCATTAGCAGATTGAGGAAAGGGAAATGAATGATTCGTGGCACACTTTTTAAATCATCTTTGGGCTTGGGGGAAGGTTTTAAGTATTTTCGAGTCAAAACGCTCAAGTCCAAGTGAAGACACAAGTCACTGGTGTTAAAGTCCAAGTCAAGTTGCAGATCTTTTTTGATTTTGTCAAGTCGAGGCTTAAGTCTTCAAATTTGTGACTCGAGTCTGACTCAAGACCAAGTCATGTGAATCCAGTCCACACCTCTGTTGTCAGTGTCCTAAAAAGTTGTATATCTTATACAATATAAAAACAACACAGAAAATTTGGATTACCTCTGCTGGGAGAAGCACTCTGATCATCTAGAGAGGCTCCGAGGGGAGTCCTGAACAAGAAACATAGAGACAGAGAGAGAGAGTTAGATATCAACCCAAACCATAAACTCACCATTAAAAACATAAAAACCAGTGCGTTCAGGTCAGCTCCAATTAGCGCACAGTATACAGGGCAAAGCACACCGGCTGTATCACTTAGCATCATATAATATGATGCCCATAGCAAGCACCAGATACACCACACTCAAGGGAACACAGTGGCCAGAATGTGGCCTTGCATCAAAAATATGTAATGCTGGTGTGTTTCTCCCTTAATGCTCATCTACTGCTACATCAGGCTAGTTTCAAATACATTTACCCTGACAAGTAAGGCACAGTCCTAACCAGACTAGACTCAGTAACAACGAACCAGGCTACACTATCTATCCCAGGCTAACTCCTGGTCAAGCCGATGACTCTAAAAATACCAGAATACTACCTAGTCTGTCTTAAGCTAACTTTGCCATGCTAGCTGCCTGTCAGACTAAGTATCCCGATGTTAGATGCCGTTCAGGTGAAGAATAATTATCCCAGACTAACTGCCTGTCACACTAAGGTTAACTATGCTAACATTAAAAGTATCGCCTGTCAGACGAGGGCCAACTATACCAGCACTAACTACATGTCAGGCGAAGACTACGTAATGCAGGCCAACTGCCTGTCAGACTAAGGCTGACTATCCCAACACTGACTGCCTGTCAGGCTAAGGCTATGTACTCCTGGCAAAGTGCCTGTCAGGTGAAGGCTAACTATCCAAGGCTAACTCCTGGTCAGTCCAGGCTACTTATTTGAGTCAACTACTGACCAGGCTAAATAAGACTAAACATCCCAAGCTAAATCCTGGAACCTATCCCAGGTGCTCTACTGACCAGACTAGTTGTCCAAGATCAGGCTAGTTAAAAGCAGCAGTAAGCTAGCGGGTCTGAGCTGCTGTCTGCAGCCGGACGCTGGAAACACTGAGCTGTTACACAACCTGCAGCTCTTATCAATGGGACAAACTTCATGCCACCATTCAACACACACACACACACACACACACACACACACTGATGGTTGTGTAACAGTGCACAGTCGCAGTGTTTGCTATTCCTCCCACTTTCCACCAGCAGCCATGTTGGCCTCAGGCCCCTGCCCTGTGGCTGTTGCTATAGTAACCTGTGATTCTGATTCTGTTGGTCACGTTACCACGGTGATGTTACGTTACAGAGGAAACGTCAGTGCGCTGTAGAGTCGTAGGGTTGTGAGTGACAGCAGCTAATACTGCGTGTGTGTGTTTGATAACAGTGTTGACTCAGCAGGAGGAACTCCTCCTCTGTTTGCTCTCCTTTCTTTTTTATGCCTTTCTTTCCGTCTTCTGTCAGCTTCTTCCTGCGTCCTCCTCTTTCCTTTTTTTTCTTCACCCAAACATCTCTATGTGCCATATCTCTGGGCGTTGGTCTGCACCTTTTGTGTGTGTGTGTGTGTGTGTGTGTGTGTTCTGTGTGTTGTATGTCTGGGCGTTGGCTGTGAGTCGGTTCTACGTCAGCAGCTGATAACACTGCTGCTAAATACACACACATACACCTCCAAACACCAGGAAAACATATCAATAAACCAGTAAGAAAAAAATCAGTTATCTTGTCTGTCACTAAACCAGTCAGACAGGATTTAAAAAACTACTAAGTATGTATATTTTACTTTCCTACTGATCATGATTAATCATCCATCATTTTTTGATGAATGAACTAGCAGCAACTTGAAATTGGCTCCTGAGAAATAATCCAGTAGTGCACATGTGACACGTAGCACCCAGGATAAAAACAGGACATTAAGAGACATTGATGTGGTCCTTAAATCAGGTGTTGAGTGGATACTGTACCTGCATTCAATCAGCCAGCTGGTTATGTTGTTAGGAACTTGCCCTGACAGAGAGACAGATGAGCATGTTAAAGCAATAAGCCAGCAGATGCCGTGTGCAGTGATTACAACATGCTATAAAAGCATTACAGTGATGCCGGACTTCAGGATATAACCCTTAACATTTCAGCTGATTAAGTCAAGGCTGCAGTTCCACCAGTTAACATCGAAATGAGCCACATCCAATTCCTCTTCACACCCCTGTGGCTGCAGCCAGTTTCGTTATCATTCAATCTGTCAATTATTTTTCCATTTAGTTGTTCAGTGAAAAATGCCCATCAAAGTTTCCCAGAGCCCAAGGTGACGTCTTCAGATTACTTATTTTTTCTGAAAACAGGAAGGCAGCAAATCCTCACATTTGAAAAGCTGCAACAGCAAAGTCCAAGTATCCAAAGGTTATTTAGAAAAAGCCAATATGGCTTTAGAGGATTGTGCATGTTAAAACAAGACTAAGAGTCTATAGTCATGCTAGTGGGTCTGTGAGGATGTACAGTTGTACTTTGAGTTGTACGTCAGCATGTAAACATGCTCACAATGACAATAGCACTAAAATTAGTTTTGCAGGTATTGGACAAATCATAATTTTGATCTGATGATGGCGCTAGATGGAAAATTAAGGGAACACCAAAGTCATTAAAATTCATCCTGTGAGGGAAATAAATGTCTGAACCAGATTTCATGGCAATCCATGGTGGCGCTACAGGAAGAGACAATAGCAGTCATCCTCTGGGCTTAATCTGGACTAAAGTGGTGGATCAACTGAGCAACCAATAAAGAGTTTTCATCCCTAGAGCCACGCTGCTAGCATGGCTAAAAACAAAGGGTGAGGATTACTGTATTTCACGGATGAAACAGTTGTAATGAATATATGCAGCACCCCCTACGTGGTGTTTTCTGTTTTGTATTCAAGTGTCTTTTTGTCTTTTGTCATGTTTTTAGGTTTTGTGTGGATCCCAGGAAGAGTAGCTAACGGGGATCCTAATAAAATCCTGGTAGACAAACTAGTGTTTAAAGTTACCTCAAATACACTACAACATTGGTCTTTCTCTTCAACAACTTCTTGTCACTCATCAGCTGACATATACAACAACACTGATATAAATGTCTAAGTTTGGCACTCAGTTAAGGTGGATGCAGGTTGGCCTGGATGTGGATTATGGATTTTATAGCAGAAGATCAGCAAATATAGGGTTAATTGAAATATTTATATGTAACATTTCAGAGTGTTAAAATATCCCCAGTCACAATGTTGCTTTGGTGAGCATTGAGCGCAGTCTAACCTGGTTCTTCTGAGGGTCTCTGTGCTTCCCCATCCCTCTGGTTCTGTTGGGGCTCCTGGGGGCCACAGTGCTCTGGTGCTGATTTTTGCCAGATGGAGTCTTTGCTCTGGGCCCAGGCCTGACGCCGCAGACAAGCTATGTTGCAGTCTGACTGCCCTCTGGGATCTGAAAAATCAATCAACAATATGTGTGACAGCCTGACTGCTATGAAGTCATGAATCAGGTTTGGCAGGTATTCAACCTGACAAACAGAAACTGCAACTGATTGAATACAAACACATACAGCAGGTGAGTCAGCAGTGTAAACGATCACACGCATCACTCCTCACCCTGCCACCTAACTGTTCTTTTAAACCACCAGTATAACCACCAGGATAACGGACAATAAACACATGTCAGAGGGCCCAGCATTAATGGCAATGTAATATCACATTGAATTACAATATATTTGACTCACTCGCAAGGTAAGGAGCTAGGTGACCGTTGTGGACATTCACCTTCGACGTTACTGAACTTTGAGTTTGCGCCATCAAATAAAGTAAAACCAGCGATTCAAAGTTCTTTCTTGTCTGATGTACCCCATCCTGATCAGATGAGCTCATGTACCCCTTCATCTGCACCACCAGTCAGGTTCCACATGTGTTCATTTCTACTGATTTTGAAGTGGATGTTAAGTAATACTACAAACATATACCATATTTTTCCTACAATTAACTTGTTGATTTTTAGGTCAAGTTTTTGGGTGGCAGAAGCTGGGTCTTCCCACCATTATTCATCACTTTTAGATAATTATTGAATCTGTTAATCCATAACTTTTAATCTAATTATTTTATCTGTTTAGCTATCTATTTTAATTGTTAATCCATTATTTATGCCCGTTACTTTTAGCAAATTATTTCAGCTGTTTGAGTAAGACGACCCACCTGGAGCAGTGCTGGTGTCCATTCCCAGAACTCCACTCTCCATATCTGCCTGTCTGTCTGTGTGTCTGTTTGGGGTCAGTCAGTCAGACAGAGAAGACTGACAACTCTACAGCAACATCAGCAACAGGAAACACACCTAGAGAGACACATTGAATCTTCTTCATTCATTTATTTATTGATTGATTTATTATTTATTTAACAGGGACAGTGTTAATAAGCATTGCTGTAAGTGTGGCAGTTAGTCAAGAGGCTATTTTTCATCTGTAGTCTCTGGACAGATGTTACACAGTCACACGAACAGCAATAAAAGAATATAAGATTCAAGTTGTTGAAATGATTTATAAGCATGCAGAGCAATAAACATAAAGGACATCATTATACTACATTGCTCGATACTAATGAAAACATCACAGAAGCACATGATGCATGACATGCAAAGCAATACAACTGTAAATATTGTTAAGGGAAATATGCATTAAAGAAGGCATTGTGCTGCTTATTAGGCACTAATTGAAACAAGCAAGGCAGAAGCAGACAATACACAGACATAAAAAGCCACACATATAGAACACAAAACACATAAATTACTCTGACACGATAACACATCAATAACAGACATACAAGAGACAGACTGCCGGAGGAAAGATAGAGATAGGTGACAGCAGACAGTACGGCAAATACACAGCAAAGAGAGACTGAAGACAGCAAGGAGAAATTGATTTTTAACACTGATAATTATTAACCATGTCTTTAAATTAGCTCTAAATAAATAGAGTGTGTTCCATCCTGGAGGGTTGAAACAGAGGAAACATGTTTGTGGTGAGACGAGAAGTTGAGAAGTGGCCTTAATTATTAATGAACAAGTTACCCACACTGAGACCAGCTGAGATCACACACACACACACACAGGGAGGGTGAGGCGAGGGCTATCCAGTTGGCTGCAATCCGTAACCTCACTGCTAGATGCCACTAAATCCCGCACACCTTTAATCTGGTGCTGACCAGTCACTTCTTAACAGTTAAAATAGTAAACCAGTGGCAGGTCCAATCAGCTGTTGCCAATTAACGTTGATAAAAAAAAGTCACTTTTTTTGTCTTTCGAACAATCTTCTCTGATCTTGTAATCTTGTTGTCTGGTTGTAGATTATCACAGCATCACATCGGACTCGGTATCAGCAGATATTTTTATACTAAGGTCTCAGATCAGGGCTAATAGAACGTGTTCGGGATATCCCTTTTGTAATGTTAACTCCAGGTCATTCAACATTTGGAGTTACAAAAGGATTGCATATTATGTTTATGATTTTCCTAACAAAACGTACGATCAGAGAATAAAAAAAGTGGGTTGAACTACATCCAGTAACAATAAATAAAATAGGTAAATTTGCTCCATCTTGACCAAATGCAGCATTTAATTGCTGCTTACACAGTTATAATAATCTGAGTCTATTAATATAAAGCTCAAAGGAACTGTTCTGAGAACTGACTTTACAGTGAAGTAGGAGACATCTTGTGTCCAGCAAAACTTAAGAAATGAACATAACATAGCAGAAAAAAAACCATCAGACACAAATTATTGTGCAGACTGTGTATATTTCATAATACATGTCTGGAAGGGATTGGTCATGTGAATTTTGATTAAAAAGCTTTCCTCTCAGCAGCCATCTGTCAAATTTCAGACATCCAAATATCTGAGACTCTGCTCTCAGCTGTGTTACCACACAATGAAAACACTACTTACTAAAATATAAATATAAAAAGTAAGCAACTGTTGACTTTGATGGATTTCTCTAAACAAACATCAATCTAAAAACTGAGGAATTTATTAATATTTAGTCAGTGCTCAAAACAAAGCACGTCCCCTTGTCCCAGGGACAATAAAAAAAAGACACAAAGGTAGAGAAATGAATCAGTACAAATGAAATGATTACGTTAATGCATGTTCGACCTTCTCTCTCACTCTTTGTCTCTGGATTAGGGTGTACCTATAGCGTGTATGCAAATAGTTTGTTTGAGCTTGTAAATATTTGACTAGTTTCATTTTCTCCATCCGTTTGAGGATTTAAAAAAAGAACACCTTTTTTACCTCAAATATACGTTGTATGTATGTAAATGTCCATCACCGTATACCAATAAGAAAAATATTTGCATTAGCACTGCTGTGGCCAAACACATGGAGTGATTCCAATATTTTATTCAAATATAAGAGCAGGGAACAACTAGCAGAACCTCCACGGTGGACCAGAAACTATGGTCTTATTAAGTTGTATTCATTCTGTTCAACGAGGGACGATGGTTGTTAAGTCTGGCACAGCTGACAGTATAATTCGGGACAGCTGTGGGACGATGAGGAAAGAAAGTTCATTTCTAGCCCTGCATTTAGTTTATAAAATATGAAACAGTCCAAATCTAAAATATATTACTTGAACAATGAGACAAAACAGAGAAAATCAGAAAATCATATTTGAGGAGCTGGAACGAGAGCACACTTTTAGTCATGCTAGTGAAAGAGAGGGTCGGTCCAACACTTTGGTCCAGACCAAAATATTTTAAGAACTATTTAATGAATTGTCATGATATTTGGTTCAGACATTGATGTCCCTCACAGAATGAATCATACTAACTTTGGTGATCCCTTAACTTCTTAACTTCTTAATCAAATCAAATGTATGATAAGCTCACCCTCCTAAACACAGAAACTCCAGTAAGAGAAAGCTGCTGGAGGCCTGAAACAACGAATCGATTCATCAATAACATGATCAACACACACTTCACTGACAACTATATTTCTAATCTGTAATTTAAGTGATCCACTAAGCAAACTTTACAAAACCAATCTCTAGTTCTGGTTCTGCTGTGGGTCGAACAAGAGAAGAAATCTGAAGACGTCACCTCGGACTATGGGAAGCCGTAACTGACATTTCCTGACATTTTACAGACCGAATGATTAATGGGTTCATTGTAAAAATAACCAATAGATTACTTCTTGATACAAATAAATGTTAGTAGCAGCAGTTTCTTAACTCCCTCAGCTCAGTCTTACAGGCGAAAGGCTACTGAGGAAGTCTATCTTTAACCCAACACTGTGTACTACTAAACTTAATGTAATATCAGGTAATTTGGTTACCTTGTTGCTAACAATAGCAAACATGGAGATACAGCCACAAAGTCATTTACTAAAATAAAACTCAATGAGACCAAGAAAGCAGGAAGAGACAATGAAGTGATGAAGAGATTCAACTGGAGCTCGGAGGTAAATATAGAATAATCCTTGGGGGGTTACTAATAAAACACTGAAGCATGCAGCCAAATCTAAATGAGAACGTGTGAAGCAGGAAATGAGTGTTTAGAATGAATAACAGAACAACTTCCTGTCCGGCGGAGAGGGAAAGAGAGGGATGGGGGAGTGAGGGAGGAATCGGTTTATTTTTAGATTTCTCTTGTAAATGCAAAACAAAACTGGAATGTCAAAAGACAACAACAACAACGGAGAGTGTGCAGAGTGCATCCTCTCCGACACGCAGCCATCACTGCGGAGCTGGGTTTTCACTCTGGTCTCAGTCCTGTTAACTTCTTCCTTCCCCACTAACGTTCTCTTTCTCTGCGTTAAAGCGCCAAACACTCTGCTCCTGTGGGCTTAAAGGAGGCTATGAAGGGTTTGTAGTGTGGTTCTCCACTGAGAACAGAAGCTGTGTTTAGTTTGGATCCTGACATTAAATGATTCAATGGTGACACGTTTTCTAAATGGATTGAAGTATCAAAAGATGTAGAAAAGGGTTGGATATGGAACCATAATTATGGTACTGAAGGTTGGCATGAAACCTCTGGTCAGACTCTCTGCTTTGTTCATTTCTTATTTGATCAAATATTTAATCACTTAAAAGACAATTTAGCTAATATCAATTATTTTACTTAAAGTTCTTTGCGAGGCGTTTCTGTTGAGACTTTGTTAAACTCTGATAACTTGGAGAAAGAACAGAAACAGGACTAAGAGTCCTGCTGACAGTGTTATTATGTCTCTTCTCAGTCGGTCAATCACATGAACCCAAATTCACGAATTTGCGGGCTGGTGCAATCCATCTTTTCTTGGATTTAAATGTTATACAAAACCAAAGAAATGATAATCTTACCAAAACACAGTCTCCTAATAGCCATTCATGACATAAATGTTGAAACTGTCCAGACCTACGTGTGATGACGGATAAAGATTTAGTCAAAATACAGTCTGCTATCTACTGGCCACTAAATTCCTTTGAAGTAGATCAAATAATATGTTATTTTATGGAAAAGTATTTTAATGTTGTCATTCATCTGCTGTCATTAATGCATTTCAGATGCCTGTATGGAAAACAAATAGAAGGAGGTTTGGTTTTACTCCAGGAGCCATTAGAAATGGTGAGTTTACCTTGCGTATAGACTGATAAATGCATTTGCCCTTTAGACCTTATCTTAATCCTTGTCTTCTAACACATGGATTTTCAGATTAGCTTTTTCATGCGTGTAAAGTTAAGTGTCTATGTACTTGCTTGCCTTAAACTGCCCTTTGAGGGACGTATAAAGTAATATTTAACTGAATAAAATACAACCTCGCTAGCAGCTCTGTGAGGCTGTATTTTGACACAGCGATCACCAGAGTTTTACGATTCATCCTCAGGGGCACATGAATATCTGGACTAAATGCAACAGTGGAACAACAAGCAGATTTCCCCGGTGTGTGGTATCAATAAAGTTATCTTATCTTGAAACTGACCTGATGGCGCCACTAAAGGAAAAGTCCTTCCAAAGATATCTAAACCCATTTTTCCAATAGCTGTTGAGACATTTCGTCCAAGATAAAGATACCTGATAGATAGAGATAAACCGACTACCAATAGGTCTTACAGTACAATATATAAAATAATAAATAAATACAAAATCTACATGTTGTTCTCAATTTCCTAAAGCCCAAGGGGACATCTTCCTATTGCTTTTTTTTCCTTGACCAATAAAACCCAAAGATATTTATTTAGTATCACAAAAGACAAAGAAAAGCAGCTAATCAAATGGCAATAATTAATTATAATATTAATCCATCAAAATGTATTTTCCGACGATCAATTATCGGTTAATCGACTAATGGTTTCAGCTCTACCTTTATATGTTATTATTTTTTCTCTTTCACCATTAAATGAATGGTAGAAATGTGAATATTATCACATGTAAGCAGGTGTAGATCTATGTTACGCACTCTTGCAGTAAAGTATAAAAATAAAACAGGTGAGTTTTATTGTTTTCTCTGTTTCATATCATTGTAAACGGAATGTGTTTGAGTAAAGATGACCCACTGACGGCACGAGTATCAGGTCTGTCTCTAAGATAACCTGTCGACTCTGACGGAAACCAGACTCGGGGGGTCGACTGTGTGAACAAAACCACATTTCCAGTCTGTTTCCTGCAACCTGAACACAGAAAACCCTCCAGCTGTGCTGACACTGTGGCCTTCATCTCACTGATCACAGCAAACATCAGCGTGACGGAGCCTGTGTATGTCATTGTTACAGGAAACTGTAGAAAACACTCAGACAGAGACTAGAGAACAAAGGCTAGAATCAGTTTAAGGTACTTATGTATTTCCATGTGATACTACTGTATTCCTTTACTGCACTACATCTCAGTGGGAGACATTTTTGCATCTGAAATCGTACGAGCGCTCCGGATCAGACTCACCAAACCTCATAAATGAATACCTCCTGTTCATTAGATTTGATCAACAACATAATAAACGCTTCTAAACTGCCATACAAGGCAACCTGTTCTGCTGGGTTTACATTCTGATTTATGTTATGTTAAAGAATGAAAAGAGGAATTTTAGCTCCTGCTGTTGGAATTAAGGAAACACAACCCAGAACAAACCTAGAGCTGAAACTACTAGTCCATTAATCAGTTCATTGACAGACATTTCTCAAGCAAATATGTCAGACATTTTTTGGTTCCGGCTTCCTCAAACGTGAGGATTTGTGCGTCATATATAATAGTAAATTGAATATATTTGGGTTTATTCAATTATTCAAGAAATTTGAAGACATCAAATTGGATTCTGGGTAATTCTAATTGATTGCTTTCTATTTTTAAAGACTAAACAGTTGATTGGTTAATGAAGAAAATAATACAGCCCGTCACATGTTCATAGAACCGCAAGAAAGACCTGTTTTAATGTTCCCTGTTTTAAGACAGACCCCACGCTTTAACAAAGAGCTTCCTGTATGAGACCCACTGTTACTGCACTTCAGCAATCAGCCTTTACATTGAGAAAACATTCGGAATATGATGCATTAAACTCCCCAACAGTATAAAGTGGTTAGAACTGGCTTCATTTAAACACTGACGAGAGCGAAGCTGCTGCAATACGGGGACTTGAGCTCATAATACTTCTGCATAAGTGTAGATTTCAATTGCAGAACTTCTACTTGTAATAAAGCATTTTTACAGTGTGGTGCAATTCAGGGTTTCTGCAGGTTTCATTCGGACTTTTTAAGACTTTAATAAATGTTCAGCAGGACACATTTAAAGCGAGACTGAAAAATGCAACTTTATACAAATTATTAACATTAACTTCATTAATCCAATCCATTTTTATGACCTGTCACTATTGGATTTTAGGCATTTTAACGCCTAAAAAACTGATTATTGGATTTCAGACTTTTAAAGAACCCGCAGACAGCCTGTAATTACTTTTACTTGCATGAATTCTTCTTCTACCACTGGTAATTCATTAAGAAAATAATTAGTAGACTGATCAACAATGAAAATGAACATTAGCTGTAAAGGCTGCTGTATTAAAAGCAGGCAGGAATCAGGTGACTGTCTGAAGTAACAAGTACAAGTAGCAGCACCACAACTTACTTCACACTACTAAAGAGCACTAAGAACAAAATTCACCTTAAGTATCAAAGCAAAAGTACTGAAGCAGAATGGCCACTGTCATTGTTACGCAATTATATGATTGGATTAGTATTACTGGTGCATTAACATCCGAGCAGCACTTTAAACGCTGTAGTTGGTCGAGGTGGAGCTATTTTAACCGCTTCACGTACTCTTCTTGAGAGTGTGAAATGTAGAAGTAGTGCCTCACTGTTCTACTGAAACATACAGGATGAGTCACTTTGCAACAGTGTCCAGCTTCAACTCACTGTTTCCTCACAAATATTTCACTCAACAGCTATTACTTGTTTGTCAACAACACACACACACACACACACACACACACACACACACACACACAGAGCCATGAAGACATATTGCAGATGCTGACCACTTTAAATATCTGCTGTATGGACATCCTCACCGTAAACTCACATTCCCGATAAAAAAAGCGACCGCCGTGTTTTAGAACAACCCATGTGTCAATAAACTTTCCCTTTCTTTTCGAGATGAGACCAACTTGTTGATCCTGTTCAGTTGTTCCTGCTGTTTGACACGGAGGACAGGACTGACAGCAGCCCCAGTAAGAGCTGTGTGTGCCCGCAGAGGTCCAGCACAGAGGTCCGGCGGCAGCAGCGGTACAGTAAGCACTATTATCAGCAGCACCGTGAGAGCTTCACCAACTCACCGTCATGTTCCTCCGCAGTTCGAGTCCCTGCTGCCAAACTGTCAAACTTGCCCAAACTTTTCTGAAAACACTCCAACATTCCTGCTTCCGCTTCCTGAAACCAGCAGCGTGGAGGGAGAGGAGGGAGGAGGAGGAGG
>NW_023340095.1:19759036-19762216 GCF_004916995.1 Morone saxatilis | reverse complement strand
TCCATTACAAGTTAAAGTCCTGCTTTCGAAATGTTACTCAAACAAAAGTACTAGCAGCAAAATGTACTTAAAGTAGCTCAAGTAAAAGTGCTCTTTTCAGACAGCTGTAGAGGAAGTATTCGGATTATTTGGCTAAATTAGTTTTAAGTAAAAGTATTTTAAAGTATTAAAACTAAAAATCCTCAATACAGAAAAATTAGGGCTGTACAATAATGATCAGGGCCGATGAATTCAGCTGAGAATGGGAAATTTATATCATTATGTATTATTACAATAATTAAAGATGACAAATGATGGGTTGATAATAATAATAGTTTAAGTAAAGTTTATTTAGAAGAAGAAAGATCTAAGTTGCAAAATAAACTTATTTTCCTGGCAAGAAAATACACACTAGTTAACTAGATCTAAGATTTAAAAAAAACAACCGTATCTCCTATTTTGTTTTATTTATTTATTTATTATTTACTTAATATCCGTCTGCTTATTATTTTCTCAAGCTCCGGCCTGTAATAAAAATTATAATATAATTCTTAATGTTAAGAGAAAGAAATGAAACGTGGGCTGACCTGTGCTTTTACATGCACTACCTACCTGTAACCACTGGATGGAAACCAAACACCGTTAAACTGAACTCTTTACTGAGCTGCTGTTAGATCCGTTGACAGTGTGTTATATTGCAGATGATTGTCAACCAAACTGTGGCTCCATGCACCACAGAAACAATCGACAGTTCATTTTGGGAGTTATTAATTTATCTGATGCTGTTAAAAGGTTTACTCAAATTAGTCAGGTTTGTGAAGAACAGCATCAGAATCATCCTCAGAATCACTGGAAAAAATATATTTCATTTTATATATATAATTTAGAGAACAAATATTATGCAATGAGCTTACTTTCAAACTACACATTGATCACATAATAAAGCAAGTTCATTTCACTATCTGTGTTTATATACCACACATTGTTTTACATTTAATGTCAGAAAGAAATCTATTTCTCAACTTTACTGATACTGGATTACTCTGACAATGTTCATCAAAATGCTTCTAATCATCTTCCACTCAGTTTTAAATTTGATAGCAATGCAGATCTGTTCATTGATATCCTATATTTTTATTTTAAAATGCATTTTAACTAGCTTTACTGCTTAAAACTACTCTTTGTCTCGTATGCTCAAATTACACAGATGAGCCAAATCAGATCAGCTCCTCTTTTTGGTCCGGCTTGTTTCTAAAAAAACGTTCATGTTTAGGGCTCCTTCCAGTTGTAATAATTCACCTGCACATATTTGTTCTCTTGTCTTTATTAATCTAATTTTCTTATCTTGTCTTAAAACAATCTGCATGTGGTTTTTAGTGATGCTATCACTGATTGCTTCAATAATAGTTGGATCATTTTTCTTGAGAATTTAGGAGTAGTATGTAAACATGGAATAAATGGTTTGTGATTCTGATTCTGATGACAGTATAGTAAAACAGTTGTAATAATATAAAATGTGTCTTCATGGGAGAAGCTATAATTTTTGAGAAATATGGTACATTAATGTACACTTAATATATCAGCTTACAACTATATTTCAGCATGTTATAAACCATTTATCGATAGTTTATATATGTTTGAAAAATGCTGAATATGGCAGATAAAGTAAAGTGCTACCAAAAAAACGGACTAATCGAGTGATATGACTGTGTGTGTGTGTATGTGTGTGTGTCTGTGTGTGTGTGTGTGTGTGGAGAAGATCAAATCACCCTATTCATACAAAGAACGACACAACCAATGAAAACTCTCTCACACACACACTCACACACAGCCTGCAGTATAGAATAACAGTTCATATTCAACAGCGAGTTGCTGTTTGTTCACTTTGCTTTAGACACCAAAAGAACATTTCTCTCCCCTGGATGATCACTTCACTGTTTATTCTAAATAAAAATGGTCAGTACAATTAAACCATTCTGGATGTTCTCTCAGTCACACAACTTTGTCTTAATGAGTCACAATGAAAACTATAAATTCTGTATTCCTGTTTCAGGCATCTGCACTTTTATTCTTGAAATTGTTGCACTTCAACCAGAGAATGAAAAAAAGTTTATTAGTACATTTTAAACTCACAACTCCTGAACAGCATGTAGATAAATGTGACTTGATCTGATAAAGCTTTTATATTCATGAACTGAACAGCAGAGAGACAGAGAGATTGATTCTGTGTTAACCATTAGCTGTCAGGGGATCAACGCTGATGGACAGACACATGGGTCCTCTAAAGTTGCCTGGTAACTTCCTAGCAACCGGTTTATCTTCACCATAGAAACCTCTTCACTGGAGAACAGCCTGGTCCAAAGTCCACTGCCTTTTTCCTATTGGTCAGAGCTGATGCAGTCTGACTCAGTGGATGTGGTTTATCAGTCCACATCCACATCCACTGGTTTCCTCCAGCAGACTATGTTGCAGGCTCCATGCTGATGATTCAACAAGACTATGGTGAGGCTTGTTCATAGGTGTTGTCCAACCATGTTGTAAGTAAGAAGTCGTAAGAAAAAGTTCTAGTTTTTTTCTGAATGGCAACATTGAAAGTCTCAAGTTTCTCCTGAAATGCCACCACTAAAGGAAAGGTCAGGGGTCATTAGGATCCATCCTTTGGGAAACATGGACATCTGTAATAAAAAAAAAATACATCTCATGGCAATCCATCTAATAATTATAGAGTTATTTCATTCTGGAGCAACGTGGTGGATGAACTGCATGGCCGACACATCCCTAGAGTCACGCTGTCAGGTGTGTCCAGACCAGTTTGTTTGGGGGGACCAGGAGTGGCACAGCATCAGTGTGGTTCCCAGTCTTGTGTTGAAGTCTGTTTATGTAGTGTTGACCTCTGCGGTTGGAGTTAAGGCTTAGGTTATGGTTGGGTTGCTGGATGTAGCAGATAACTAGGATTAGGGATAAGGTTGGGTTTATGTTAAGGTGACAGGAAACACAGATCAAGGACCTGGACACAACACCAGCTCTGAGGTGAATGACTTGATCCTAATGCAGCGACATTTGCATACAGAGTGTAAACACATATATGTAGACTTTATATACACATCAGTGAGGAAGTCAACTACATCATGTTCCTCTCTCTCCTCTCTGTGGGGCCCTCCATACCTCCAGGGGCCAGGACACACTGATCACTGATTACTT
>NW_023340095.1:19756455-19759014 GCF_004916995.1 Morone saxatilis | reverse complement strand
CATCATCTTCATCAACATCATCATCTTCTTCAACAGCAACAATAATAATTATTTTCTATAATAAATCTATCATATGTATAATAAATCTCTACACACAGGCAGCATTTTCAAATATATAATTATTACAACACATTTCCATGATGAGTATGTTTGTGAGTGCGCATGCGTGCGTGCATGTGGCGACAGATGGTCAACTTTCCTCACAAAGAGAGAGAGAGAGAGAGAGAGAGAGAGAGAGAGGCTCTTTCGCTGATACAAATGGAAGATTTGTCACGTGATCCCCGGGGCCGTTTTAATGACGTCTCCACCATATGGCGCGTGCCGTGAGGGCGTGGCCTCATATGCTAATGCACCCCCCCCAACCCCCAAAGTGTGTGGGTGCTGAATATAAAAGCAGCATCATCTCACACGCACACCTCAGAAATCTCAGAGCAGTTCACGCACAGTCACGCACGGACACGCACATAGAGCGCGCGGGATGCGTGCGATCTGACGGACAACGGCTTGTTACAACAGGTAGGCTTTTTACAGATTAATAACCAATATCTGATTGATTCATTCCTCCTCTGAGTGCTTCCTCAGAGTGATAAATCTAGTTACTAAGCCTATTACTAATTTATACCAAAGTAATCATTTATTAATGTAATCATTAACAGTGATTATATTACTGAGTAATTCGTCTCTTATATCAAAATAAATCTGCATGTGTCTAAATTAAACCAATAGGCTATTCCTTATTTTTTAAAATTCTGATTTTAATTTGTTTAATTATTATGTATTGTTTAGTTTTTATATTATTGGCATGGCTTGTCTTTTATTGTTATGGGCTTTATTCTGTACACATACATATATATTTCTTCTTTCCTGGAATTTAAAAACCACATTTTGTATGTCCGCTCACCTGTCTGTCGGTCGGTTCAATTAACGGGACCAGTCAATGGAAAACGGGAATAAAAGAAGAACAGATTTGATTAGTCAGCATACGCTCAATTAATAGACTATTATTGTTAGTGAATTTATCGTTGCGTTTTAAGACATAATTAATTAATTAGTTAATAAATCTTCCGCTTAAGTTTTTAATATTTCCCCTGCTGATATAAACAATTTAGCCTAGACTTTTCTAGTTAGTTAAAAAAAATGCATGAATTTTCTACAAATTTAAACGGATAAAAACTATTAATTTCAGCGACCAAAGCTGCAGATTTCAACAGCTGAAATAAATAAAGAGCCGGTTCCGTTTCTCTCCGGACAATCTGAAGTTTCTATTTTTGCGACAGGTTTTTCGTTAAATAGGCTATAAAACTAAAGGTTGCACAGATTGTAAAGGCATTCACTCACATTTGTTATTTTGTCCTATAAAAATAAAATGAACTGTTGCGGGATGTAGGTTATTATAACGTCTCCGTCCGCAACGGATTAACGCAGCTGCATATATTTCATTTTTTCTGCACAAGAATCACTCTTGAATTAATTCAATACATTTTCTGAATCAGATATGAATCACAAAGCTGCACAAATTCAAATTTTAACTACATTTCCTACATTTTAGATTTGATTTAAATCAGAACAAAGGATGAGTGTTGAGTGATTCTGCATTTAAAACTTTTTTTTTTCAACTCTTTTCTTGGCTCTCAAGCAAAATGAACGCGGAGCAAAATGTTTGGAGGCATTTTTATTATAAGTTAATGTTAAACGAAACCCTCTATATGGCATTACATGGCCATCTGAAAACAAATGCCATCCGTTCCTCAATGTATGAGAACGTTGCAAATGAAGCGGTTATTTATAACTTTTGAAACATTTAATATAACCTGAGAACATGTTGCAACCAGGCCTCTAATACACACCTATAATACACACTAATTATTTTCTATTAATAATCTCTTGTACATGTCTAAAGAGAGCAGACGTGTGACAGTGAGATTGCTTTCTAATGGACACATTTCTCCCGTCTTTTGTCAGACAGTGAATCAGCATCATGACCAGGTCTGTGCGGGAGGAGCAGGCGTCAGTGGACTTGGAGGAGCAGCAGGAGCTTCACAGTCCCTCAGGAGGAGAGACAGAGAGGGGAGTAGGAGGAGAGGAGGAGGAGGAGGAGGACCACTTCCATCGTCTTGAAGGGGAAGAGGACGACGACGACGACGAGGAAGAGGAGGAGGAGGAAGAGGAGGAGGGCGAGAACAAGCCCAAGAGACGAGGACCGAAGAAGAAGAAAATGACCAAGGCTCGTATGCAGAGGTGAAGGAGATTGATTTCTTAATATATATATATATTTTTTTTTTTTCGGCATGTGAGATCAACTAAAGTTAAAAAACACAAAGTTTGACCTGAGGGGGGCAGTAGTCATTAAACTCTACAGTGTTCATCCTCTGAGGAGCAAGATGTGATTAGTGCATTTTATGGAAACTACTACTATATCAGTGTTGGACCAAAGAGTTGGATATTTTACTAAGCAGGCAGCAGAGCAGAGTCATTTTTATTAAAATACTAAAAGAGAACCATCAAACGTTTGATATGACCTAAAAAACTTACAAAAAAAATAACAGTAACATCAGGCTT
>NW_023340095.1:19752370-19756417 GCF_004916995.1 Morone saxatilis | reverse complement strand
TTCAGTTAGTTGCAATCTGCCACTTCACCGCTAGATGCCACTAAATCCTACACACTGGTCTAAGCTAATACAAATTCAAATCCATCTTACGTCTCTCCTTAAGCTTAAGAGGTGTTTCCTAAAAGCACTGTAACTGAAGGCATGTTTAGAAATGATCATAGATTAAAACTATTTTATATGTATAATATATATATATTTATACTTTTATATGAAAACTTTACATGTTTCAATTATAAAATAAAAAAATATAAACAAAACAAATACGTTAATTCAACAAATGATTTGTGCAATGGTTGGTTTGATCTGCCAGTACTTTCAGGTCACATATCTTCTGTTTTAATATATAGTGTGCATGTCGTTTAGCTCATGTTATATACAGTGGGTCTAATACAGAAACTATGACAGAATTACATGCATATTCATTAAATAATTTAATTATGAACTTTTAGGAATTTTTGTGTTCGTACTGAACAAATCCAAATATAAAACATTTGTTTGTGTAATTTACAACAGTTGCACTTTGTGATTTATGTATTTTGAATAGATAGTAAGGCATCTATCAATAGAAACAGGGCCCTGGTCACTGTTCACTGCGGGAATCAAGGGGACAACTTCCACTGGGCTCCCTCTGAGTTACTGTTTGATTAACTTATTACAATCTCTCTAAACAGTGTCCGCTGACTGTCCAGTTGACTCATACTTCCCCTGTAACTAGGCTACTACCTCGCACTCACAGCACGCTGCAGCACTGAGAGATTTGTGGACTTTTTTCGCCCTTGATTCAGTCTCATAGGCTGCTGTTGAATTGTGTCTTTTGATGCTTCAAATCACTTTTTTTGCTCAGTGTGCATAACTTAATCAATAATAACTTAATTGAGCTTTGATCGCTGACAAAAGGCCAGTGTAGAAAAGGTGTAAGCTTACATGCTAACTACTGCAAATGACTGCATGTAAGCTCAGTCACAAGTGATTCTTTAATGCTGATTATCACTACTGGGATGTTACAGGACTAACGGTAAATTCACTTTTTGGCTCTGCAGGTTTAAGGTCCGTCGAATGAAAGCTAATGCCCGGGAGAGGAACCGTATGCACGGGCTGAACGACGCTCTGGAGAGTCTGCGGAAAGTCGTCCCTTGTTACTCCAAAACCCAGAAACTGTCAAAGATCGAGACCCTCCGTCTCGCCAAGAACTACATCTGGGCCTTGAGTGAGATCCTGCGCTCTGGAAAGGCACCCGACCTCATGAGCTTCGTCCAGGCCCTCTGCAAAGGTCAGCATCACCTTACAGCAACAGACTGGACTGGGTTGACATAGCTCATATAAAAGTAACATAAAGTTGAAGTTGAACTTTCATTTTTAGTTAATTCTGGTCACCCCTGTGGACAAAAGCAGTACTGTTTCTACTGCCTCATTTCATTGATTTCAAGGGGAATCTGACCAAATCCGACCCAGTGTCCGACATTAAGTCTTCTCATTGATTGTAGGTCATATTAAGGCATCAGTATTAATTAATTACTTATTCATGTTCATGTCATCAAACTAGACTTCACTACTTACTATTATTATTCACTAATGTTAATATAAAATATATTGATATATTAATATTATAATATAATATAATATATTAATATAAAATATATTAATATTGATGAATTATAATCATATTTATTACACTAACTAACATTAATAGGTGTTTACATTTATTGACAAGCAAGCAAGATATTTACATTACATTGCATAACAGATACACTGATATTTAGTGGCAGGTATTGACAGGTATCAAATGTATTGATCAGTATTGACAGATCATTCTCTTTCTGTTCTCAGGTCTGTCTCAGCCAACCACCAACCTGGTGGCGGGCTGCCTGCAGTTGAATCCTCGGACTTTCCTGCCAGAGCAGACCCCCGACCTGCCGGCTCACCTCCCCCCTGCCGGCACTGTCACCTATCCTGGACACTTCTCCTACCAGAGCCCCGGGCTGACGGCCGGCCTGCCCAGCCCGCCCTACGGCACTATGGAGCCCTCCCACATCTTCCACCAGGTCAAAGGTCAGCCGTATGGCCCTCTGGAGCCTTTCTTTGATGGCGTCCTGGTGTCGGACGGCCCAGCGTTTGACCCGCCCCTCAGCCCTCCACTCAGCATTAACGGAAACTTCTCGTCCTTCAAGCACGAGGCCGCCACAGCGTCTGACTACGATAAGAGTTTCTCCTTCAGCGTGCACTACGGGGGAGGAGGACCTGGGGGACATGCTGCCATCTATGGCAATGGGGGGTCCAACCCACGGTGCGGTGAGCTGCAGGTGGACGGGCTGATGGGCTTTGATGGACACTCGCACCACGAGCGGTTGATGAACGCCCAGCTGAACGCCATCTTCCACGACTCATGAGGAAGAGGAGGATGAAGGACTGAGAGGCTGATGAAGATGGAAGGACGAACAGAGAGACCGTTATATGAAGAGAGAGACAGTTCTGTGTATTTCTATCATTTCAAAGCTGTCTTTCTTTCTGTCTTTTCTTCTTCCTGTCTGCGTCAGGCTCTACGACTCCTCCTCAGTGTGGTCATAAAGACGGTGATGTCGATGATGATGTCACGTTGATGATGTAACCTTATTTGTAGCTCTTCATCCTGCAGGAGACGCTCTCTGAATGTCTCGTTATTGTCCATATTATCACTTAAAAATAATCAATAAGCAATAATCTGGAGGAAACTATGCAATTTTGTTAAAACCTGAGCTATGCTCAGCTGATAATTCCAAATGTTGAAAGAATAAAGATTTCTCTATTTTTTGGTCAGTGTGTAAGGCGCTGTTGAGCCGGCGTTGGGCCGGTGTTGAGCCGGCGTTGGGCTGTAGTGTTCATGTTGTTCATGTGATTTTTACATTTTGCTTTTTATAACGTTCCTGTAGCGTTGTTAACATTTCATGTGACTCTCATATTTTATAAAATAGATGTTTATAAAGGCCTTTCATTAAATGAATTCAATGTGACTCATCTGAGAGACTCTGTTTATCAGCAACAACACAACAAAACAACCAACCACCTGTGTTTACTGTGGTTGTATCCACTTCAGTCAAATTCAGCTCTATTCATAATGTTTAAAAACACAGAGAAATGGAAGTGTTCAGATAATAAAAACTGTAATATTTTAGTCAATTTACATAAAAAACCTTTTATCTCTAGTTTTGATCATTTTAGAGCAGTTTTAGAGCAGCTGCTGAAGATAGACTTCAGATTACGTTTGATTTTAAGCCTGAACGGGCCGGCAATGACTAATAAGAGCCAGGCAGAATTTCTGCCAGATCAGCTGTTTGATTAGTTGCCCAAAAGATCAACAATCTGGCTGTTGAGTGATCTGATGTATTTCTGGTATAGAGAGGAAACGATTAAGTGAGTGTAAAAAAAAAAGTCCCCTTTTTTAGCATTAAACACTCAGAATGTCCTTATTTCTACAACACCTTTAAAGCATTCATTAAATGTTTATATACTGCTTATAAATGCTAAATAGCAGGGTTGAACTAAAGAGTGTTAATCTGAAACTATTTTATAATAATAGATTGGCAATTTTTCAAGCAACGACACCCAAATTTCCCTGGTTCCAGCCTTTCAAATGTGAATATTTAATGGTCTTCTTGGTCCTCTAACAAAATATCTCATGAAATTTAAACTTGTTTATTGCAGCTCATTCTATAATTTTGGTCAGCTGTCGTGTAGTTTGAGCCATTCCCACATGACTGTGGTCGGTTATAAACTGTAGTGAGCTCATTTTAATTTTACTTTCAAGTATTAACTTTAAGATGATACACCAACCAGCTCACAAACATGCTCAGGAAATTCACCAGCTAAAACAATATTGCAGGTTGACATCTTGGAGATACACGGTTACCATGTGACAACAGTATTATTTAAAGTGGATTTTAGGCTTCAAGTTGATGAACACTTGATGAGAAAACAGATATCCCCTTACAGAGAAAACCCTGTTAACATGTTAACAACATTATCACACCGGCTGAAGGACAAAACCAGGATTCCTGTGTGTGTGTGTGTGTG
>NW_023340095.1:19745937-19752179 GCF_004916995.1 Morone saxatilis | reverse complement strand
GTGTGTGTGTGTAAGTGTGTAAGTCAACAGGGACAATATGGTGGCCATATCCCACCATTTAGCTTCCGTGTTAAAGTGGAATAATAATGAGAGAAAGTGAGACTACGACTCATCCTGTTGAGTGCAACAGTGCAACAGAAACCATACTGTACTGTATTTGCAGAATATAATTGAGGTATAACACTACATATTTGGAGTATCAAGTTATAGAAGCTTAAAAGAAGTTTCGGTACATTCAATGACAAATATCTGTACAGATAAACTTAAGAGATCTGGAAAAAAATCTAATAAAAATTGCTTGAAAAAGCTGAGCTGTTTCTAGTGAAATAAACTTTTTATTCTTTACTGGAGAAAATGATTAATACAAACGTCATGTGGACATTTCTCCTGACAATACAGCTCCTGTAGTAGCAGTAGCAGTAGTAGCAGTATTAATAGTATATTAGCAGTAGTCTTTGTGATAGAGGTTTTGTGTTTCAGTCTGTTGGCTGATCATAACACTGATTAATGCAGCTTAAACTCAGCCATCTGTCATCAACACACACACTGTGTGTTTCTTTAGTTGCTCATAATATGGTGTTTATACCACAGCCAGGGGAACATCCTGCTTTCTGATTGGTTGGCAGGTGTCTGTTAAAATCATACAGGAGGACACAATCAATGCTCAAGGTGCATTAGACTGAAGGTTGACTGGTGAAACTAACCATGAGTTAAACTGTCTACAGACACACATGGAGGTTTTAACCACAGCCTCTCTTTGTTCCTTTGATCAGGGGAAAAGACAGAAGATCTCACCTCCTTTCATTGTTTTAATTTTTATACCAGAAAATCTACATTATCACACGTAGAGTCAGTGTTGGAACCACTGGTGGCATGGAGCTGGTGTCCTTTTTATTATTTTCGACATTACCCCACAGACAGCCTGTATTTGCCACTGGTTGGAACTATTTCTTAATGAGCAACAGTTCATCCATCAGGTACTTTTGTACAGCCTCTCAGTCCGTAGCACGGGTTGCCAGATACTGTCAGCGAGGACATGATTTGGTTTTGGTCTCTCTACCATATTATTGTAACTGGTAACCTCCTGGTGAAAAGAAGACTTTACACCGAGTACAAGAAGTTTTTTAAGTGGTTATGAAACCGTCTCAATTTAATACCCAATGTTGAAATGTTTTTTGTGGCTGAGCTGTTCATTTCGAGATTTGCTTTGGGCAAACTTCCTGTGTTATAGGTAATAGATACAAATTAAATCATCTTCTAAAATTTCCAAATGTTGGACCAGAGGGATCAAATGCTCCCAGAAGTTGCAATACAAAGTGTGACCACTACGCCAAAATCTCCTCACAGCCAAATGCTGTTCCTAGGAGCTTAAAAACCATGCAACCGTTGTCACATTTTGATTTAAGTGTTGTTTAACTCTTAATGGTGCATGAAACTATGA
Organism: Morone saxatilis; assembly: GCF_004916995.1. Lineage (NCBI taxonomy): Eukaryota > Metazoa > Chordata > Actinopteri > Moronidae > Morone > Morone saxatilis. The sequence continues at coordinate 19,750,738 of NW_023340095.1, read as the reverse complement.
CATTAGTTTGTCCAAGTGAGTCTGGCCCACTTATTTTTAGTATTATTCAAGTAAAACTACTTGTTATTCCAAATGGCCCCAAATGGCTTCTTTCATGGTGTCACATATATCATAGGATTATTATCACCGATGGGGATGCATTAATGTGTGAGCAGCATTTATGTTAGTTATGTTCAGATGGAGCTGATTTTAACTACTTTGGTGCAGTGTGGATATTTAACTTTTTTTTGAATGAGTGTCTATGTCTTTAAACAAGATGTACAACGAACAAATAAGGCAGATTGGCATTAGAATTGTGAAAACTTTGATTTTAGAAAATTCAGAAAATACTGCACTGTACTATACTGTTGTTTTACTTTTTATAGGAAAATAAAACTTTAAGGACTTAATTCTTGTTTAAAATCACCTGATAAGAAGGTGATTTTTTCAGTGTATTAGTTCAATGCATTAAAAATGTTTTAAATACTTAAAAATACTGTAAAAAGTACAATATTTTCCTGTAAAAATTAGTGGAGTGAAAGTAAAGTAGTATAAAATGGAAATACTCAATAATAACTGAATGAATACACAATAATACTAATGTGATAGGCTACTGATGTGAAGTAGTAGGCTACAAGAACCTCAAAACTGTACCTTAGTGGCCTACTTAAATGTAGCCTACACCCTACAACTGCAAATGATTAGGACATAATCAGAACTGCCTTGAAGCTGCAGTACGCACTTTAAAAAAAAAAAAAAAACTTTTGTCATATTTGTTGAAATGTTCACTATATCCTGACAGAAGTACACAAGACAGTAAAATAATTGGGGTCCTCTGGCTCTTCCTAGTGCCCCTAATGGTATTTGCAAGAATCCACCAGGCCTGAATGAAAACAACCAATCAGAGCTGAGAAAGATAGTTGATTGCTGAGACTCATCCTCAGGTCAGGACATCAAATAGAGATGCTTCGGGACCCTGGGAATCAGACTAAACAATCATTTTAAAGCTTCCAACCCAAAGTGTCTTTATATCTTTCTTGACTGTGATTGGCTGCTTTTATTCAGGCCCGGTGGATTTATACAATTGCTTTTAGGAGCACTAGAACCAGACAGACGAACCAGATTTTTTGACAGATTATCTGTCTCATGTACAGCTGTCAGGACACAGTGACGACTTCAGCAATAATTACAAAAAGTGATTTTTTTAAAAGTTACCTGCTGCAGCTTTAATCGATCATAAACAGACCGACTGACTGCTTTGAGTTCATTCACTGTGTGCGCACTCCCGCTTTGAGGGAAGATACACACGGGAGCGCGCACGCCTGTTGCGCAGACACCGTCGGACCTGCCGCGTGCACGAGCAGTGAGTCCGGTAAAGCTGCTGCCTGTCACCATAGCGACGAGACCCCGGAAATACACCCTAACCTGCCTGGTGATCAGCTTACTGCATGTTTATCTGCCGCTTTGTTTATCAAAGAGGAACGAACTCATACCCGCCGAGTTTGTTTGTTTGTTTACTTGTTCGCGGGTTGAGCCAATAAACATGTCGGAGCCTGAGGAGGAGCTGCAGGGAGAGCAGAGAGACAGCACGAAGAAGAAGAAGAAGAAGAAAGACAAGCGAAGCGGGAGGAAGAAGAAGAAGCAGGAGAAGCGAGAGGAAGAGGAGCAGCAGCAGGTGGAGGAGGAGGAGGAGGAGGAGGAAGAGGAGCAGGAGGAGGAGGAAGAGGAGCAGAGGTGGGTGCTTGTTCTCAGGGTCCTTCAGTTTCAGCTCCTTAAATCCTCCATTTCACTAACAGTGTCAAAACTCACACAACTGAAGTAAAAGCCCGCAGTTAGATCGTTACCATAGAAACGGTGCAGTAATGGTGATCATCAGCATGTAGCTGCTATAATGAACCTAACAGGCCTTTCACTGCTTACTGATGGGCTGAAGAACCACATGCTCCCTCTGCAACTCTTCAATAACAATAATAATAATAATAATAATAATAGTTTTCAGCCAAATGTAGTGAAATTTAATAGAATTTTCTCCAAAAACAGCAAAAGAAAATGCTAATTATTGTGATTTTCCATCCACTATTGTTAGGAGTTGCATGCATCAAAATATTAACGGTCCAGTGTGTAACATTTAGGTCGGACTACTGGCAGAAATGGAATATGATATTCATATAACTATGTTTCCATTAGTGTGGTCCCCTGCATACAGGCACTGGTGTGTTTTTGTTACCTCAGAATGAGCCTTTTCTATCTACAGACGCTGCAGGTCGTCTTCCAGGGAGTCTGCCATGTTGAACCGCCATGTTTCTTTCTACAGTAGCCCAGAAGAGACAAACCAAACACTCTCTCTAAATATTTATGGTCACGCGTTTCACGGCCACCGTAGTAGAAGGGGAGGGGGGCTGTAATTACGTGGCTATATGCCGCTAACTCCTACACATTGGTCCTTTAAACCATTCCAGAGGATGGAAATATAACGCCTACGTTTGTCTCCTCATTGCTCCACACATTTGTCTGCCATTTCTTAACCTCTACAAGCTTCAGTCACATTAAAGTCACATGCTTCATGTAGACGATGTCATCATTGAGTGCAAAACGTCCATTTCGCAATGTTTCACCTTTTGTTTTTATTGATATACCAACTTTTCCACCCTAGCCAATCATAACATCTTCAATCAATTTACAAACAAAATGTACATAACAAAGTGGACAGAGGTGCACTTTGTGTTTTTAGGCTGTAAAATATGAGTCTAACTCCAGCTGTCAGACAGATGTGCCCGGTGATTTGGTGATTTGGTGATTAATCTCAGCTGTATGTTTGATGTTTAAAATACAATACAGGATTTTCCACAGTCTGTTATATGATATATATTATATTATGTTATAGTGGAGTTGACCTGCCTGAAAGAAGGAGCGCCTCCACTAATGTGATTACTTTACTATAAAATATGTTAAGTTTAATAATATATTAAGGGAAAAAGGCTCCAATTCAAACAGCAGTTTACTTAGGTTGTAAAAATAAATACCTGCAAGACATTCCCACTCGCCTCACCTATACTTTCTGTTTACTGCTAAATAACAAATGTTAAACAAACTAAGATGATGTAAGTTGAGCCTCACAGAGCTGCTTGATGTCGACTGCATCAGATCGATGGATGGATAACATTATATTAGTTTAGTTTGTTCACTGATGACAAACAGAATAAGTAAGAGAGAAATCAGATAGTCAGTATGACCCAATGATTGATTCACCTCATTGATTCTATGTGTAAATGATAAAATATTGAATCGATATCCGTTAGAGACCTCTGATTGGTTGAAATCAACTCTGTGTGTGTTTGTGTGTTAGTGAGTGTGTTCTGCTGCGTGGGATCTTCAAACTGGGGAAGAAGAGTCACGACGTCCTGCTCACCCGAACCCGACTAACTTGGACCCCCATCACTCCGGAGACCCCCACAGGTCAGTTACCACAGTGACTGGTTGTCATGGTGATAGGTTGTCTTGCCGCTGACAGACATACAGACAGACAGGCAGACAGGCAGACAGGATCAGTATCAAACAGCACCAAAATTACTACAGAGAGGCAGTGATCACCTGGAACCTTCCTGGAACTTTCTCCAGGACCTCTGCAACCTACTCAAGGACCCTATTAACCCCTCAAGGACCCTATTAACCCCTCAAGGGTCTCTACAACTTCCTTAAAGCCTCCTCAAGGACTACTGGAACCATTTCAAGGACCCATATAACTGTCTCAGGGAGAACTTCCCCAAATGAGTCCTGGAAGTCAAGGACCCCTGAACGAACCCCTCCAGGTGTCTGTCTGTATCTGTCAACTGTTCTGAGTTTCTATTGGGCGAAAGCGGCGTCCTCCGTCAGCTTACGTGATTGGACAGCAGGCAGGAAGAGAGAGCGCGTGTAGCGGCAGCGGGAAGCAGGGCCAGAGCGGACCCTCAGAGAGAGAGAGCGAGTGGTAGGGGGCGAGCGACGGCGGCGACTCCTCCTGGACGGGAGGGTCACTGAGGAAAGACACCACAGAAGAAGAAACTGAGAGAAAGGCAGACAGACAGACAGACAGACAGACAGACAGACAGGTACCATCTACTTCTTGGCTGGGTGGAGGTGGAGGGGGCGGGGCTGGCAGTTCTGAACCCTCATTGGCCAGCGGAGGGAAGCCGCCATCATCAGAGGGAGGGGGGGGAGGAGGAGAGGGAGGGGGGAAGCTGCTCTCCTCCTCCACTGAGGAGACAGAGGAGGTGTGATGTCACTGTGATGTCACTGTGATGTCGACAATGTTGACAATCTGTCGTCAGGGTAACCTGATTTGTTGCTGTAAGTAACCTCACCTGTCTCGAGGCTTAGGGGCGGAGCCGGCGGCAGATCGCTGTGATTGGCCGGAGCACCTGAAGGGGGGGGTGGAGGAGGAGGAGGAGGGGGCGGAGCCACCATCTGCCCTGACGAATCAGGCGGTGGAGGCGGAGGGGGCAGGGCCGAGGCGTTGATGACCTCGCCATTCGGAGCCATTTCATTGGCTGTCAGAGGAGGAGGAGGCGGGGCGTCGTCCAGCAGCGTGCTGATGATGTCACACTCAGGTGGAGCCTGGTAGGCAGCCGGGATGGCGGGCGGAGCAACGGGTTTCCCAAAACTGGAGCTGAGAGAGACGCTAATCAATCAATGTGATCGTAAAGAGTTAAAAAAAGCTGATTGATAATGGATGATAAAGCCTGTGCCTGAGAGACAAAGACCAGGGCAACAAAACTGCACCGCTGCTTTTATTGTGAAAATCAATCCTCAAACAGCTGGAAACTGGTCCTCACAAACATAGTAA
>NW_023340095.1:19745620-19745837 GCF_004916995.1 Morone saxatilis | reverse complement strand
CTGTGCCAACACACACACTCACACACACACACACACACACACACAATTAGATGTATATGTTGTGTTGGTATTATCATCATTGTGAGGACCTGGTACCAACTTCCATTTTCTCCCTGGAGGCTTCACCTTGTCCTAATTCTAAACTAAAAACACGGAAATTCTCAAAATAACTAGTTAAACATGTACGGATGGCACCACAACCACACACACACACACA
>NW_023340095.1:19742618-19745462 GCF_004916995.1 Morone saxatilis | reverse complement strand
ACACACACACACACACTGTGGGGCTGCAGCGCTGCATCGCTCCTTCAGTGTCACTGATGAAATTGATCATGTAAACTGCTCTACCGCTCTGATATCGTAAATTGATTGTAAATGGATCAGTTATTGTCCCTTCACACTTCTCACTATCCTAAAACCTCCAGAGATACTTTACTGTCTGTGGGAATTCTCCAACCAGAAAAAAAATGATAATTTTACTTTATTGTGGCCACCAATAATGTTTTAGTTCATTTAGCTCTAAATACTACACTACCCTCGGCTGCTGTTGCCATGGAGAAAATGCCAGAAGCGTGAATCAGTTCCATGGGAAATTCGGAGCAGGTCGTTGTTACAGGTGACAACAAAACGCCATAGTTGCAGAATTCATCTAAAATTGACGCAGAATGCAAAAGTCAATCAATTTAAGATGCTGACTGTAATATCCGTTTTCTCAACTAATCTTTAGCTTCCACCCGACATGATGAGCAGCACACATCACACAACTCAGTGACTGTTCCTTCAAAAAACACCCTGAGAATTGCAGTGATCTTTTCTCACACACATCTCTTTTATTTTGATGATTCAACCAAGAGTTCTTCATGGTCCAAATGCTCTTACTGTGAGTCACCTAACATTTTCTATGGAGGAAATTAATGGGACTCCTGATACCAGCAGCCCCCCGAGGCTCCTGCCACTTTGAAACACTACTGAAATCTATCTGCATGTATTTATGTTGGTACAAAACACTAAAGGACTTATTGTGTACTAACTGAAAAGTGGGCTGGGTGCTATTTGAAATGATTTCATACTACTGCGGGGATACCTGACAGCTCAGGTCTCACCTCCCGGACAGACAGGGAGACAGGCTTCAGGGTGAGAGAGGATGAATTCATGTGTAGCAATAAACAACAACAGCTGATCCATTTATATAGCAATATCTCATCAACACACACACACACACACACACACACAGCCTGTCAGTATCTGAGCTTTTACTCCTCTTCATCTCTCGTTCCCTTTCTGCTTGTTTCAATTTCAATTTGCTTCATCGGCATGACATGTAAATACATTAAGTGTAGCCAGAGACATAAAGGAAAATAGTGGAAATGAAAAAAATTATAAGTAATACTGGAAACGGGAACATTAAAGAAAAGCATACATCTTACGTGCCTTATTGTACGTGTCTGAAGCTGCGTGCGTGTTAATTGTATAGATTACACACATTCGACCTGTCAGAGCAGTTAGATGTAGGTTGATGTAGGTTGACAGGTTATGTGTTATCTATCTGTGTTTTTTTGTGGGAGCTTGTGACAAACTGAGGGAAAAAGAGGCTTTTCATCAACTTGCAGGGGCAAAAAAACCTGGAATAGCTTTTACAAAAACTTTGTAGTGTTTAACTCTGATGGTACATTTTCAAAACACGCAGAAGGAAAACGTCCTGATTGTCTGACAGCCTACATGATTTCATATAGCAGCCTCCAATCTCCACTTCATGTTCACTTACTTTGTAAAAGATTTGGCTCGTGTTCAGTGTCTCTCCCTCGCTCTCTCTTCCCCTTCATATATCTTCTTCTCTCACTGTTCATCGCTGTACAGCTTCCTGCTGCCTGTTTTTACTCACATGTGTGAAAGCTGGCAGGCAGAAGGCAGACATCTAATCTGACATCTGTGAATACGAGATTTACGTTACTTTCAGTGAACAAACTCTCCAGATCCGATCGCCCCCTTTATTCTTTCTTCACAATCATTTGCACGTTGGTACGTTGCACAGATACATTTTTTATGAGTGTGTTTACTGCTTTGGTTGTTTGTTTGCTCTTCCTGTGGCATATGTGTGTGCGTGGGTTTGAAAGTGTGTGTGTTGTGGTGGTAATGAGGTCATTGCTATAGCAGAGAGGGGGGGTTGTTGGCTAATTCCAGCTGTAATTAACATTAGTGGGTCAGTAAGAGGGTAGAGGGTGAAGACAAAGGTTACTTTAACCATGTTAGCTCCAAGTATGTCCACTATTCAGCAGATCGATGGGTCTGCTCCTTATCCCTTATCTACGTGTGTGGCTGTGTGTGTGTGTGTACGTGCTTGCATCTGTGTGCTGGTGTAAAACTGCAGTGATACTTAATAATGTTTGCGTGTAGACACTCCCGGCTTTCTTAAGATGTGTTGGCTGGCTCCCTTGAGGAAATGGACATGTGTGCGCTCATGTGTGTGATTTGCTATTAGGGTCACCGCTCTATTTGACACAGCTCTACTCCCTCCACTCTGTCTCTAGTGGAGTTGACCCACACGAATGCGCTCACTATGATGTCCAGACACAAAGGCAGACACACAAACACACACACACAAACACATGCACACACACACACACTTGTCCGTGTGTATGATGAGTTTCATTCAAGATAAATTAGTTTACCAGCTGTGTTCAAAAACCGATGCATTATCTTACAAAATGATTCAAAGCTATATGTTTTGTCTCCTCAGTTGACAAAAGAATCGCACACTTTTTCTAACTGGATTGTCTGTGCTTTATTTAGCGTATGGCTGCATCTACTCTCTACTCTACTCTATTTTCATTATTGATGAATCTCAGTTGATCAAATGGATTAGTTGAATGCGATAAATAATGTTGATTACTGTTTCCAGAAAGCCCAAGCTGATGGTCTCAAATGTCTTGTTTTGTCCACAACCCAAAGGTATATTCAGTTTGCTGTCAAAAGAAACCCAAAAATATTCACATTACACATTTGAGAAGCTGAAATCTGAGAATTTGGACATTTCTTCTGACTCAAAATGATAAATCGATCATCAAAATAGTTGGAAATTCATTTCATAGTTGACAACTAATCAATTAA
>NW_023340095.1:19741723-19742591 GCF_004916995.1 Morone saxatilis | reverse complement strand
TTTTTTTCCATATATAAAAGCTCCTCACACAATTCTTCCCACTCTCCTCCTCAGGTATGAACCATGAGTCCAATAAATCACCATCATTAGGAATGATCTCCACGGCAACTCGCACCACGGCTACTGTCAGTCCCCTCAGCCCACTAACCAATGGGAACGCAGTTGCCCAATCTGCAAACTCCGGATTCGCTGCTGCTCTGCGTAAACTGGCCAAACAGGCCGAGGATCCCAGAGGTGAGCAGTGATCTAACCTCTTTAACACACAGACCTCCAGTGGCTCCGGGCCCCCCCGGGGATCTAACATGGTCCTGAACACACACACACACACATTTACAGCAGACTCTTCTTTGTTGGTCACACCCAAAAACAACCTCCTCTACTGCTGCTGTCAGGTTTATTCAACATCCCTTACTGCGTCTGCACAGTTTCATTGTCACCTCTGAACCGTGACGCTGAGATGTGAAGGAGTAGGTCAGAATTAAAGGCTTATTTCCATTTCATATGGAGGAAAGAGAATAAACTGTCATTTTTCACTTGATTAAACAAACGAGTTATACCATGTTAATCAGTGAGATTGAGAGGTGTGGCCACGCTAGCTGTTTCCAGCCATTATGCTAAGCTAACCAGCTGCCGGTAATAGCTTCATATTTACAGCACCGACATGAGATCCAAAAACAAAATAAGCATATTTTTCCCCCAAACTATTCCTTTTTTAAAGATGTGACCGACGTATTAATAGACAGTGTATTGCAACACGGCACCAGTGACTATTGTAAAGTGTCGTTTCACAGACCAAGGTTGTGTTTTGTGGATTAATGTGAAACGTTTTGCTGCCTGGTATCTCTTTGGTTGTGTGTGTGTATGTGTG
>NW_023340095.1:19738125-19741623 GCF_004916995.1 Morone saxatilis | reverse complement strand
ATTATTCTGACAGATATTGCGATATTAATATGATTAATTACTTAATAAAAATAATTAATTTTCACACAAAAAAACTATTAAAATTTTAGCGGTGTGTTTCAAACCAGTATGTTATCTGGAGAACATGATGTGTAAGCCAACGTGTCTCTTTTGAACTACAAATTAGCTTCTGCAATTGGCATATTGCACGTAGCCATATAACAGTTTTGATAATAGTTTGAATAATTGTGCAGCCCTATATTATATAAATGATTTAATAGTTTAATATTTTCGAGCCAGGACCTATTTGGATCAAGTAGCTTGTGAAAATAAGGTGTGTCAGATAAAGGAGTTTACTGGTGTTTCACTGTGTCAGATACATATTTAATGTATGACTCAGAATTGGCAGATAACACCAAACGGCTGACTGACAAAGTTAGCGTCTAGCTGGTGAAGAAGGTAAAAGATTTAGCAGGTAAAGAGCCAAATATTTTCTCAGGAGTTGGTTGAAACCAAACCAGAACTGAAGCGAGTGAATATTGGACTTAAGATTTGCTGGTTGGACAGAAACGCTACGGCACAGGGATGAGACAGCAACTGTTTGCTAACACATCCACTATATCAAGTTTTTAAAGTTAAAAATGTATGGAGCTATGATATTTAATTTCAAGAGGGAATAGATCTGTAATTTAGTGAAAATAACAGATCTCTGAAGTCAAAGAACATTAAAGTGATTTTAAGAGGCAGTGCCATTGCATATAAAGTCAGTACTATTGAATAGAATACAGCTTTACTGTCCACAAAGGCAAAATGCTAATTTGGTCTAGTCGATGCAGATGGAAGCACATTTGTTCGAGATTAAAAAGTTTGAACTTGAGAAAATAATTCTTCTTCTCATGCAGATGAAATGAAAACAAGACACACACACACACACACACACACACACACAATGTCTAAATATGAGGAAAACGTGTCCTGCAGGTATGTTTAAAGCTTAAAGCACACTTTTATATTTAATATTCACAAAATGAAATGAACACAATGAGCAGAGAGTGAAGCATCAACAACAGACCACAGCCACACACACACTGTGACCCTGACATATGGACGCTGGCCTCTCCTGGTGGAAGAGGGGTGGGTGCTTTTGGGTATTTGGTATTTGATAACAGCAGGGTATTTCACAGAGAGGGGGGGGTTAATCAGCTATCATCATATATAACTATTTCCTGATGGATCAGTGGTTCAGAGCTGTTTACTGTATGTTCTGCTGGATTGTTTGTTATTTTGTTATAATAAGGTGATATGTTCCATGATTATATGTTTGTTTTTGCAATGAAATCTCCCTCATTATTATTATTATTGGACATTCAACAGTCAATAGTTGGTTAATGAAAAAAATCCATATTTTTCAATAGTAACAGTATTTTTAAACTACTGGTAAAATCCAAATAAAGTGATTATGTGGAACAGATCAGTCCTTAAAAAAAAAAGGTTTGTGGCTATGAATCCCAAGTGAACATATCACATGCAGTGTTTTATATTGTGAACAAGGGATCACACAATTATTAATGTTAATTTAAGTTTGAATTTCAAATAAACAGCCTTCTGTATACTGTCTAAAGCTGGGCTGTAGGTTACCATCTGGATGGATAAATAAAACAAGAAGTCTGGATGGATTTAAATATTTCTGTTGATTAAAGTGGATTAATATATCTCATCAAGAAATTAGTTTTTTTCATATTTGTCCACCTGCTGGGACGTGTCTGTCTGTCCTTCCGTCTCCAGTCTCTAATAGTAACTGCTGTAGCGGAGGCTGATTTGTCTTGGAAAGTAAACCCCAGGAACACACACTGGTTTCAAACAGACCGATAAAAGAAATGCTGAATGAAAGGCTGCATTGTGCTCGTGGAGCCGGTGTAACAGAGACTCAGACATGGCTCTTTATTAAAATAGTTAATTCATTTTCTGTTGATTCATTTATGGCTTCATTGATTAATTGTTTCATCCCTACGCACCAATACACTTTCTAAGCTCTGGGAAAGTTCAACAAATAATGAATTTATTTTTATATAATGAATGTGCTTCAGGGGATTGTTGTAGTTGCAGTTCTACGGTCGACAAGGAGGACAAACTGGTAACTCTGCTGCACTGTATCAGCTCGGTTTATAACAGACATGGTATGGATTCAATCTGTGTGTGTGTGTGTGTGTGTGTGTGTGTGTGTGTGATGTTACTCTGAGTGTAAGGTACTGAGCTCTGCTGACATTATCCTCAGAGGATTGGATGATTAATCTGATACGAACCAATCAGATTTCAGAATTGACTGGCAGGTATTCTGCTGATCAATGGATTAATAATGAATACAGTTAATAATATTATGTAATGAGAACACAGATGAACTAGTACTTTCTTATTTTACTGACTGACATGGGGGGGTGGACAAAATAATGTGAACACAACCTCTTTGCAGCATGGGCAGGCCTGGGTTCAGGGGTTAACACTGTCGACTCACAGCTGGGACAGAGCCTTTCTGTGTTACTTTGGTTTCCCCCACCATCAGAACATGTATGTTAGGTTAATTCTCCAGTCAAGGCACTGACTTCGATGTGGAGTTGGTCCCTGAGTGCCGTGCAGTGGCTGCCCAGTACTCCTTGTTAGGACTTGTTGTTGGACATGTTGGTGTTAACTGCAGATTACAAATTGCATTTGCAGTGTTTTATTGTGTATGATTGTATATGTGAGAATAAAGTTGATTCTGTTGAGTATCAGTAATATAAACAGATAATGTTCTCCACAAACATTATTATATATTATTAGTAATAATTTCATTGATCACAAACATATTTATAATACTATTTCTATTACTGTTTTTACTCTTTCATAAGACAGAAAAAATACTTATATTCTATTTGAGGTATATTTAATAAAAACGTGTGTTGGCTTGTTAAAGAAAAACTGTCGCTTGTGGCGAGTTGACATTTATAGACTTGTTGGATATAGTCAGCAATTTGAATCAATCAAATTTTGGATTTATTTTGGATTAAAAAAAAGTCCACACCGAGATGGCAATGTTGGTCTGATGTCTGGTACTGACTAAAATATGTCAACAACAGTGGACACTCATGGTCCCCAGAGGATTAATCCAAATGATTCCCTCTTGATTTATGCCGTAGCGCCAACATGAGGTTGACGTCTGTGGTTCAGAGTCATGAAATCATGAAAATGATGATGAATTGTAATAGCTTTGATGATACTCTTTTCTTGTTGCACCATCAACAAATTAGCATTCCCACAATTAGCAAATGTTAGTTTGCTAACACATTAAATTAAGTCGTTGGGCACGATAAACATCTGCTAAACATCAGCATGTTAGTATTGTGTATTATGTTAGCATTTGGCTCAAAGCAACGTAGTGCCTAACTACAGCCTACAGTCATTAGCATGGCCATAGACTCTGTATAGTCTTGTTTCACTGTCTTTAATGATGAGCAGTAATCTTAAAATTATAGTGTGTTAACT
>NW_023340095.1:19729991-19738025 GCF_004916995.1 Morone saxatilis | reverse complement strand
ATATATATATTTTTTTTTTTTTCAGACCAAGGTGGTCTACAACAATTTAACAGAACATTAATTCACTACAGTATCTAATGGAAGGAAGGTTTCCAGATGTTTTAGCGTAGAGGTTGGGAATAATGTTCTGTACAGTACTTACTTGTTTAAGTATAAATGGGTCATTGTTTCTGGAAAGTGACATTGGTGTTGAAAGGTGGCTACAGCTTAGGTGGTAGAGCCCTTAATTATAGTGGTTGGTAGTTTGATTCCTTTCTCCCTCTGTCAAGACACTGAACTGGTCTGGACAAAAGCCTTTGATAAACGTATGTAATGTTTTAGATGCTTTTAATACCATAAACCAAGTAAAATGCCAAACTGTGAAATGTGACTGTGAATACGTATGTTTTCAGACATCCCACTTAGGGCCCAGTTTGGAGCCTCCTAGGCCCCATCTGTCAGTCTGATGGTCCATTAAAGAAAACCAGACTGATAGTGAGATTAACAGTTTGTCTGTGTTACATAAGAGCTGAGATACACTGGAGACATGACTCAGTGCTTCTACTGTATGAGCGTCATACTGTAAGATGATTACACACACACACACACACACACACTGCAGAGTAATACTGTTATTATTAGCTGTCTTTCCATCAGTTAGATAGAGGAATAGATGTAAGTATTTAGGTAGATACACAGTGATCTGATATAAAAACGTGACGATTGAGACGCTGATTAAGAGCGGAAACAATGTAATTCAAATTTGATTTTAAATCATCAGATTTGATATCCTTTTTGATTGTGCGTGGATTAAGTTTTATACCTTTTAAAATGTAAATAGTTAAATAAAATTAATGAGTGTTCCCGCAAAAGTGACCCGTGGCCCACCCTTTCCATCTGCACCAGAGAGCGTCTCTCTCTGTGCTTGTTTCTCTGGAGAGCAGTGCCTGAAATGGGCTAGTACTAACAGGTACTGCATACTGCCACCTCCTGGTGAGTCTAGGTACGCAAACCGTAACATTTGCATAACATTAGATTTTTTACCCCCACTGACATTCAGAAGACTTTGCCTTCTCTGCATTGGTTAGTGTCCGTTGCCTTTGTTGGTTTAGTTGGTTAGGCTTAGGCATGAGGAGTGACACGGTCAATGTCGGGGTCAGTGCCAATCAGAAGCAGAGAAGGAGTGGAATACAGGTGGGAAAAAAGTAACGCCTGCATAACTACGTTTCTGAAAACGCGATGGAATTGTCCTCATTAAAATTTATAAAAAACACCAAAAAGTTAGGGTTCAGGGTATGTTGTGGTTAGGGTACTGCTGAATTATGGTACTGCCACCTTTTTTGGTCCAATTCCGTCACTACTGTCGAGCAGTGTGATTGACAATACACTGTACAGGAGGGGCAGAGCGAGGGGAGATTGTGGATATTTGTACTGTGAGTGAATGATGGCGCAAAACACAATGTTAAAAAGAAGTGTAAAAATATTTTCGATTCAGTATTAATCTATGGCGGGTCAAATTGGCGGCCTGCCATATCCTAGGTACCTAACAGGAAACACTGCTGTGCGACACTGGGCAGTTTTTGATTGATTGTCTTTAGTTTTTATGCACTTGTTTAAAGTTGATGTCTCTGGATGTTCTATCTATTTTGACCTGATCTGTTGGCTGTGAGGATGACTTTTTATCTAGGTGTTCCTGTCAGTGGCCTTAAGTGTAAATTGCATGGCTACAAAAACTTGGCTACGCACAGCGACAACAGAACATTAAAAAAAAAAAAAAAAAAAATCTTTCTGGATGCTCTACCATTGCAACTGCCGGCCGTATGGACCAAAGCACTGCTCTGTAACCCATTGTTTGCTCTGTGGCCGAGGACTTCGATGTCACGCTGCTGTCGTCTGCCACCATAACCTCTGAGAGAGACCCTGTTCCATCCTGTTGGCCACTGGTTCTGTCAGACAACCAGGGATTTGTTATGATATATACCACTGCCTTGTGTTATTTGGAATAAAGTCATAATGTGTGAACATGGCTCTTTGCAGACATTGCACTGCAGCCACCCACACAGGGCATCCTGCAATATGAAACAAAGTCACATTTGTCTACTGTATCTCTATGAATGGCTTCTACTGACATGATAGGAAGAAAAAACACGAGGTATACATTTGTCATGTTCATTGGTTAGCTAGTTGTTAGCCATATGCAGTGCTAGCTGCTCAGATTATAATTTCATTGTTTTCTATCAGCCTGTTCGTCACTCAGTTTAATGAGGTGAGTCACAGTTACATCAGATGGTAGGGCTAATCTGCTAATCCACTGGAACAAAGTGACAGATTACACACACACACACACACACATTCATTAGTTCTCAGTAACGTGCTGTCAGCAGTTGAATCATGTTGTCTGCAAGAGAGATTAGCTAAAATACTGTCTACACATACACGTGTGTGTGTGTCCATTGAGGTCCAGTAAGGTCCAACACTGATGTTGAGTGATGAGGTCTGGCTCACAGTCAATGTTCCAGTTTATTCCAAAGGCATTGGATGAGGTTAAGGTCAGAGCCCCGAATCGAGTTCTTCCACACCGAACTGGGAAAACCACAGACTTGAGATTCATATCAAACACATTTCAGTCTCAGAAATAAATAAAGCAAATGTGCTGCACAAAATGTTTAATCATTCCTTCAAAGCGGCACTAGTGAATATTTTATATTAACAATGGATTAAATGTCACCATGTAATGTGAAAGGAGTCACTGGAACAATGAATTACAACCCAACTCCGTACCTCTCAACTCTTTCGGCTCACTGTTTTGGTCTTTTGGCCTGCAACTTTACTGATTTGTTTCACTCTCATCGATCGTTCCAAGCTGCAGCAGACAGCTGTTTTCAGCAAAAAAGAAAAAGGTTTTGATTAACCTATTGTATACAGCCTGCTCAGCACCAAACAGCAGGCAGACAAAGTTAAGAGACTAGCTGGTAAAGAAAGTGGAGAATTCATTTTTAAGAGAGTGAATATTGAACTTAAATTCAGCAGACATGACTCCAAATGAATGCTAATGTTGCTCTGTGTCTGCAGGATACATAATTATAGAAATAGGTGTAAATAATAACACATTCCCCATCAACAACTTATAAGGTGCCAGTAAAAGTGTGATTTTCTCTCTGCCTAATCTTTATAAAAATCTCCCTCATTGTTGTGTGCCATCAAGTAAGTGTTCCTTTGTGTAGATTTCATAATCTTTAACAAACTGCATGAATTCAGGCAACTTGTGTCTCAGCAACACAGCCACCTCCTGACAGGACCTGTTTAATAAAGTTCTGGATGTTGCTGAGGACTGAAGTTCCCAGACGTCGGTTTCCCAGGTGCACTGTAGTGGGCGGTGCCTGGCTGACACTTAACACACAATAGAAATGTTGGAGTGCTGGCTCTATGGATTTGACTCAGACAAACACACTCAGGGTTTCTGTGTTCTTCCAACAGAGATATAACAAGCTATCCACAAATGAGAAAGTCAAAGGTCTCGCAGGACACGCCATCGTCGTCCTGTCACCATGGCATCGGTCTGACACGTTATCGCTGGTCACCTGTCTGTCTGTCCGTCTGTCTGTCCATCAAACCAGATTACCCATGAGGCCCTGCAGCAAAGTCACAACTTCTTTAAGTGTTTGTCTTTGGCCTTACTTTCTCTCTCACACACACATACATGAATGGCTCACAGGTCGTGTGTCAGCTCGCATGGTCACACTCCACATCAAACTGTGATGGCTTTTGTGACTTTACACACCGCGACAGACCAGTGTGTGTGTGTGTGGAAGGTAAACACAGTCGGCTACTCTGCTGCTGTGCGGACATTAAGCCTATTTTCCAGCCAGAGGTCAGTATGAAAAGAGCATTGTTGTGTGAATCGTGTTGTTGCGGAGCGGGCAGTCCCGCCACTGCAGACACCACCGCCACTTCTTAACCTTCAGGTTCGAACATTCAGCTGCACAATGGTGAGCAGAGAGCAGACACTTTCTGTTTCTAGAGCGTTGTTCTGTGCAGTTTGCTGTGTGAAGCAGCTGCAGAACGCTGCGCGGAGAGTGAATGGCAGTCAGAGTGACAAAAGGCGAGCAGTGATGGTGTATAGAGTCTCTTTCCATACACGCAGTCAGACGGCGGGATGGATTGACTGCAGTTGTTTAACAGCACAAGAGACTGACAGGCCGGCGGCAGCGACGGGGCTCATGGGACGGCCGGACTGGGTTCGCCCAGGCCGACAGGGGCTGTTGCGACTCCTCCCAGATCAATTGTCTTGTCAATCCAATGTCAGTTTTCTGCTCACTTACAGATCTTTTAGTTTAGCTCCACAGTGGAAAAATGAAGTCAGTGGGTCGGTCGGGTGGTACTGTAAGGTGTCATAAGGTCAAAATAATACCATCGACACACTGTGTGGCCATTAGTGATGGGGATCGATGGCATTGTATCAAAATCCAATCCACTTATGGAATCCAAATCCAATATTAAGTCTCTCCAACTCAAAGATCACTTTTTTCTTGATTATTTTCATTATCATAATCATTTGATTCTTTTCTTGATTAATTCTTGGGTCTATAAATTGCCAGAAAACAAAGCCCATCAGAATCAGCCCAAGGTGATGTCTTCAAATGTTTTGTCTGACGAACAGTCCAAAACCCAAAGATACTCAGTTTACAATTATGTGAAACAGAAGAGCAGCAAATCTTCACAATGGAAAAGCTGGAACCAGAGAATTTATGTTATTTTTCTTGAAAAATGACGTGATTGTTTTACTATTATCAAAATAACAGATACATTTTCTGTTGAACTTAGCGTTTAATTGACAAACTTTGTAGCTCTAATTGTAACTTTCTTTTCTTTCTTTTTACAGATACATTTATTTTATTTATAAACACGAAATGAGGAAGAACTCAACATTAGTTTTACTGAGGGTTTAAACACTGGAGACACAACTTGATGTATCAAACAGTGAGCTCAGAACACTACTTTGTGTCTTTTAACAGAAGACACTGCAGTCTGAGGAGGCCACCTCTATAAACTGCTTTATGGCCTTGTGAGTGTGTGTATATGTGTGCAGCTCTGTGTTACATATTAACCGCTCTGTCCGAGAAGTCAGCGAGTGTATCCATAGTAACATGATGACAGAAACCTGTCTGTCTCTGTCCCTCGCTTTCATATTTAGGTTGAAGATTTTATTAGTTTGTCAGGAAACAAACTTTATTGTACAGAAGCTCATATTCATACTCCACCCCCAATTGATATGCAGGTCATGCTAAATTAAGATGGTGAACATTATACCCGCCAAACATCAGCATGTTAGCTTTGTCACTGTGAGCGTGCTAGCTGATGTTAGCATTTAGCTCAAAGTACCACACTGCCTAAGTACAGCCTCACAGAGCCTCTAGCATGGCTGTAGACTCTTGGTCTAGTTTGGATGGACTTAAAGACAACCGTTTGAGATGATTTCAGATTTTTGAAAAGGTGTTTTCATCAGTATTGACTGGATCTGCATTTCCCAAGAGGTAGTGAATAAAATGTTCCCATAACTGATAGTCATAATGGGAAATATGAAAATCAGACCCTGGTTGACAAATACTTGGACCTGCTACAAGGGATGCTACTTTTTTTTCCATCAAAGAATCTGATTTCTCCAGATGGAGGTTCAAGGACTTAAATTGATTACTACCTGCTTACCTCAGCTGGAGTCTGCATTAAAATATAATCTGTTTTTGTCAACAACATTCAGTAACTGAGTGTGCAGTCCTCTGTCAGAAACTCAACCCTTCTTCTTGACAACACTGGGATTGTTTACCATGGTAACGTTTTAGCTGTGCCATAGCAACCTGCCGCTGGCTGAGGCTGAGAGATGATCTGATGGATACTTGATCTTTCTACAGCTACCTGTCTGTCTGCCCTTCTTCGAAAAATATCAACAAATTAAATGAGGTCAGGTCCTGTGAGACTGTGTGTGTATTAGAGAGAGAGCATCAATAATGCTTAGAGACAGAGAAGTCTGTTTTAGTCCGTTCAAGATCACTATAGCACTGATTTAGATTTTTTTCAATTATTTTCTCACCAAACAGCGTAGATAGTATAATTCCTGACAAATAAGGTGAATTTTTCCCCCATGATTTTTAAGCTAAGATTTATGGACATTTATTTGTGAGGGGCATCACAGATAATATAGTCAGGAAATACAAGCAACACTAAATCTAAAAATATGCCCATCATGTCTGTGTGTTCACATTTGACTAAATTACCACTCAGTATGAAAGAGTATGAAATTTGATGCTAATTGCAGCAATTGAGTGTTGTAAAGTACCTTAATAGCCTCCATGAGCCACTGCTGCTGCTCCAGCTGCTGACTGTGTTGATATAAGCTGGCCAAACTACAAACTCTAACTTCCTGTTGTCTTTAGAACACCGGCATGCGCCTGTCCCTTTCACCTCATGCGGTATCTTTGCCTCTTGCCTCTCCCTCCACATCGCCTCCTTTCAACCCTCCTATGTTTCCCAAGGGAGGCACGGCTTTGAATTTAAAACCTCTGTTCCCAGTGGACCAAGAACCTTTACAAGAACTCAGGAACTTCTTCATGTGTTTTCACCAAAGGAACCAGGAGCCACATTTGGTTCCTGTATGATGGTTGCAGGTGTAAAAAAATACTGGGGTAGTACTGTTCGGTCAAACACAGACACCCAGTCTGCTATAAAATGTGTACAACTTCACTCACAAAATAAGGAAGTACTGGGTGGCTCTAATACCAGTGTTAGGACAGGGGTAGACATGTCCTGTTATTATGGAAATGTAACTTCACTTGACACTTGTAAACCAGGGTATAAATTCAATTAGTCAGGATTGGGGTCTATAGATGCTTTAATGGTCTGGGCTCACAAAGGAATTGTGTTGTTCGAGTTGGGTTAGGTTACGGAACATTTTTGGGGGGCACAAAAAAAATGGTTTGAGCTTCTGGTAACGGTGGGGGTCAAGTAGAGAAAGGAGTTGTGGGGGTGTTCGGTAACTCCTCACAGGACCTACTGAGAGCCCGGCCCGAGCTGTGGGGCGGAGTGATGGCAGGAGGTGCACTGTGTGTATGTGTGTAGGGTCATTATCAGGGCGAGGTCACGGCCTTTTGGGAACAGATTATAGTAATGAGCTAGATAATGGAGCTGGTGTGTGTGTGTATATTGATCAGTGGTGGTCTATGGGGATTTATAATGCGATCTCTAAATCTGCCTAATGATGAGCTGTACAGGAGGTCAGTGTGTGTGTGTGTGTCTGTAGTTTGGAGTCAATACCATGCAACCACACACACACGTGTCCACCAGTGTTGGTGATGTAACTGATATTCTGAATATTTAGCATCAATAAGGCTCCTCCAGATGTTAGCGCCATATATAGGTGTCTACTCTTTTAAGTATAATCTACAATTCATCCATTAAGATTCTTATTAGTTTGGTTTTATGTGACAAATGCTTTCTGGCTTCTGATCCAAACTAAGTAAAGTAAAGTAAAGTGCTGAAAGTGTGTTCAGTTGTTTGATGCCAGTGATGATAGCACGGTGTATAGGGATCAGTGTCCATTCCAGGCAGGATAAACAGAGACTAGAAAAGCTATATATACTATAGTTTGGCTATATACATATATACAGGAAACACACTTTTTAACATTTTATTGGCTAAACAATTAAATGCTTAATCACAAAAAAAAACAAAAAACAGGGTGACGAGGGTGAATGTTTTTTCAAACAAGCGACACATCACTTTACCTGTTCACTGACGCACATAGCTGGTTTGGAAGTCTTTGTTAGGAAAAACTAAAACAACCTGATATTCGCCCCTTAGCTTGTTCGTCTAAGAGTCTGCTTTGAGCTAAATGCAAACATTAGCACAATAAAAACTGCTAACATGTTGATTCTCAGCAGGTATAATGTTTGTCATGTTTACCACTTACCTCAGCATGTTAGCATGCTATCATTTTCTAATTATCACTAAATGCAAAGTACAACTGAGGCTGTTGAAAAGTCATTATTTTTGCAGGTATTT
>NW_023340095.1:19729684-19729938 GCF_004916995.1 Morone saxatilis | reverse complement strand
TGATCTGATGATGGCACTAGATAAAGATTTAAATGATCGCTGGAGTGATCAGGATACATTGAATCATACATTTCTGTAAAATCCACCTGGTAGATGTTGAGGTGCTGATAAGTGATGGGGGGCGCTAGAGGGAAAGTCATGGGATCACGAAAGTCATTAGGAGTAATCTCTGGGGAACATGAATATTTCAAAGCAATCCATCTATTTTCAATAAAACTCTTCAGTAGCTGCTCACTATATATGTGTGTGTGTGT
>NW_023340095.1:19723010-19729584 GCF_004916995.1 Morone saxatilis | reverse complement strand
GTGTGTGTGTGTGTGCAGGGTTCAGCATTCGTCCCAGGTATCTAAAGGTGTTCATCAACCCCAGCAGCCACAAGAAGGAGGCCGTTCACATTTACAGAGAACATGTGGCTCCGCTCTTCAAGATGGCTGACATCCGCACTGACATCACAGGTCAGTTCACCCACTTCTTTATTGATCGACTGGTCATCAACAGATAGTAGTGATTATTATTTTATACCTCAGACTGATTGGTGGATGATGTCACAGCTATTGTAATGTATTGTGATACAATAATGAGTTTAAGGGCAGTAGAACTGTTGCAGAGAAGACAATGTTGAATCTGTGTGTGTGTAGAGGAGGTCCAAAGGTCAGAGTTAATGGCAGTCTCTGGTCGCTAGGTAACCTGATACAGGGGGTGGAGCTTAGCCCATCTGTTGTGACAGAGGGCGACAACCTGCTCCTTTCCTTTCCTCTCCTCTCCTCTCCTGTTTTCTCTCCTTTCCATCTCTTGTCCTTGTTCTATCTCCTCTCCTTGTCTCTCTTCTCCTTTCCTATGTTTCCTTTCCTGTTCTCCCCTCTCCTCTTTTACCTTCCTCATCTCCTCTCCTTCTCTTTTCTCCTCGTCTCCTCTCCTTTCCAGTGTTTCCTATTCTCTCCTCTCTTTGTTTCCTCTCCTCGCCTCCCCCTTATCTGATTTTTCTTGTTTCCTCTCCTCTTCCCTCCTCTCCCCTCTTTTCCTCTGATTCCTCTCCTCTCCCTTACTCATGTTTCCTCTCTTATTTCCTCTCCTCTCTTTTTTTCTCCTGGTTTCTCCTCCTCTCCTTCTTTCCTCCTCCTCACATCTTCTCCTTTCCTATCCTGTCCTCTTCTCAGCAGATGGTGTGATATCCATTGTCCCACTTTTTTTTTTGGCATCCATCGAACACACACTCGTGTACTTGACCACACACATGCATGAACACTCGATCTCTGTCCATCTCAATGTCTCTCCATCTGTTTCCCTCTCTTTTTCCTTCTTTCTCCTCCTCTCTCTGTCTCTCTCTCTCCAGTGACAGAGAGGAAGGGTCATGCTCTCTCAGTGATGAAGGAATGCAAGCTGGATGAATATGATGGGTTAGTCTCTTATCTTCTCCCCCTTTCTCTTCTGTGACTTTATATTGATCACTTGGCTGGGAATATATCACTCTTCTCCTGAGAAAATGGAGATTTTTTTTGCAATTACTTGCAGACAGTTGCAGTGCATAAAATGATGCTCATCTTTATATTATGTTATTCTTTCATGCAAGTTAGATAATGTGTTGATTTTTTGTAGTCTTTAGTAGTACACTAGATTTTCTGCACTTAATACACTCAAACAACAAGAAACGACAGCACCATAGTAGCTGATCCAGTTATATTAGCTTAATAACAACATTTGAAGGGTTTAGTATTTGCAGTGGCATGGTAGCGACGAAGCTATGTTCCCTGGGAGAGGCTGCATTTTTGGGCAGAAATCGTTCCACTGACTATTTTATCTTTAGTATTCAGTTACTGGTGCTATTCGTGTCAAGTTTTGCGTTCTTGCGCAGCACATTGAGATTCTATTACATTTTTTAAGCAATGTGTCTTTGATTTTCAGTCAGCCTACACCAAAGCAGTGTGTCATTTCAAGCAACCTTCGGTTTTGCTAAAATTACATCAGCCACCGGCAGATTTTATTAGCTAAAGCTAATAGTTAATTAAGCTAATCTTAGCTCCTTGAGTTGATTAAAAACTCTGTCTTTGCTGAGTCAAGGTTTTCAGATGTGTCCTTTTAAAAGGGGAACACTAGGAGTTCATAGCTTCATACATGATAACATGCTAAGAGAATGAAGCTAACGCTAACAGGGTTAATGTGTTCTTGTCCTTGTATTCCCGAGTAGAGCTTGTTAGTCCTCCTATTTTAAGTGTGATGAGGAAAAAGTTAAGATAGACAGTTATCTCATTCTAACTTAACCCTGTTTACATACTGAAGACAGAGGTTAGATTAATGCTTTATTGTTTGTATTACCAGCAGTATGTCACACTTTAACGGTAGAAGAGACTAGGCGTTTAGGAGGGCTAACCAATGTGTTTAGTACACTATCTCAGATAATAACTTTGTCTGGGGTCGCTGTAACCGTCCCCAAATCCAATCCCAATGTTACTATCAATGATAGAAATGATAGGCAAACAATCTGAAAAGAAGACAGAAGTTAAAGTAAATAAGGATTAAGTTATACATTAAGGCCCTGTGTTGACATTCAAGTGGAAGGTAAACTGTGACATCATTCTTCCATAACAGAGTTAACTGAACCAGATAATTCAAGTGACACTAAAACACACTGACCCAGACTGATTACACACACGCACAAACACAGACAGGTGAGGTCAAACACCAACTGCTGACTGAGCAAACCTCCTTAATAAAAGTGAAAATAATATTTTGTGCTACTGAAACAAATAATGTTACAACGACAATAGCTCCAACTACAAGTACAAAAACACTGATCAAACTCTCATCACTATCTGTGATGGTCTCTGCGTGTGTGTGTTCGTGTGTGTGTGTAAGCAGCTTTTGTGCTCAGCCCTCATAAAGCTTAATGTGCTTAGAGAAGATTAGCTTCGTTGCTAAGCTAGCTGCTGAGTGTGTGTGTGTGTGTGTGTGTGTGAGGCTGCTCTGGTGAGGATTTGGTTGAAACCTACATTTGCCAATTAGGCTGGCTGTCACCGTGGCGACCGGAGCTACAGGTAATCCCATACGCAGGAGGAGGGGGAGAGGCGGAGTCTATTTACCTCACATTTACTGCAAACACAAACTCTAAAGATGAGCCTTCTCGCTTTTCAATGAGCTCCTGAAAACCCGGACGGACCCAACCAATTAAGTTATGATTAGGTATATTAGTTCATTATTACCACAACCAATACCAGTAGTACTACTGCTCTATGTCTATTGTCCACAATAGGTTGGATTTTAGAGGCCAGACTACCGAAGCAGAACCCTAAGAAACCTACCAAAGCAATTTTTGCCTAGTCACCAACCGAACTTTACATTTAAAATGTTATTTATGCCTTCAACTGTATATAATTGTAAAATGTAAACTCCTCTTCGGGTGATTCAACCCCGATATTGTCTGTTTATGTTTCTGTCTCAAGGTAAAACAATTTACTGGACTTTTATTGTGAAGCTAAAGTCATTTACTGTTAGGACTGGGTATCATTTACAATTTCTGATGCAACAGAAGAAGCCATTTGGTTTCCAAATTGAAAATATCTTTCTGTCTAAATAAACAGTTACAGTTTAATTTCTTGGCGCTACATAGACATTTCAGCTGGTACCAAAAAACTATTGAGGTTTGATGCCCAACCCTCTTTCAGTGCTATCTTGAGGAAATAGTCAGCAGTAGTTCTTGTGGAGAAGCCACGCCCCCTGCTGGATGCACGTATTTGAGGATACCTGTTTGAGGTGTCAAAAGTAAAGCTCTTTAATAAGTCTTCATTGTTCACTGGATTTCCTGTCTGGATCACACCACACCACCAGCCCACAGGAGAGCAGAGACTCTCTCTCACACACACACACACACACACACACACACACACACACACACACACACTCTGTAACACACAGTGCCAGTGTTAATTAGTGTTAATGAACCACCATAACATGAAATGTCTTCGACTTCAAAATAAAAGTTCAGAGGAAAGTTTTATTTTAGATGACTGAGACAACTTTAATAACTCTTTGACCTACCTGGCTGTCCACCTGTCCTTACACTGTTCTGTCTCCACCTGTCTGTCAGGGTGGTGTGTGTCGGTGGGGACGGTTCAGTGGCGGAGCTGTGTCATGCTATGGTCCTCAGAGCTCAGCTGGATGCAGATTCTCCAAAGAAACCAGTGAAACCAGTGCTGCCCCTGGGAATCATTCCTGGTGGTGCGAAAGAGGACACACCCTGATATTGATCTATAGGATGTGGATCCACACACAGTGCAACAATAATGCATGGAAACACAAACATCCACATTATGTAGAAACTGTCAGGACAGGGTGTTTTATCGACTGTCTGTCCATCTTCACAGGTTCTACAGACGTTGTTTCCTGTTCTGTTCATGGAGTCAGAGATCCAGTCACTGCAGCCCTGCACATTGTCCTTGGTAAGTTCTACCTGTTCTACCTGTTCTACATCTGTAGGTACAACATCCTTGGTCTATACTATAGTCTCATTGGCTGTGGCAGGTTCTACCTGGTCTAAATAATTTGCATTGGTCTAGATCTGCAGTCACATTGCCCTGGGTGGGTTCCACCTCTCCTAGATGTATCTTTGTGTCATCCTTGGTGGGCTCTACCTTTTTTAGATCTATAGTTATACTATCCTTTGTGAGTTCTACCAGATGTCATCCTCGGTGGATTCTGTTCGCTCTAGGTCTATAGTCACCTCCCCATTGTTGTTCTAATTTAATTTACTTCAAGCAGCTCAGTGAGCCAATCAGGACTTGTGTTCCTGTGAAGCTTTGATGCGATTGGCTGATGGTCTCTAAGACTGGCAGCAGGGACAGCGTTTGAGAACAAACAAACCCGCAGACAGAGTGAAGCAGACGGTGTTACTGAACTCATGAGGGAGGAATCAGACAGATGTCTAACAGCAGGATCAGTTTCACTCTAAATCACAGGTTTACTCTGCTCGCTGCAGCCCCGCCCCCTTCACCTCTCCCTGGTTCCTCCCAGGTAAACTGCTGACCAATCAGCTGGCAGCAGTGAAGGCTGCTGTGTTTGAATAATAGGTTGTGGTGAGATGGTGGTTCATTAACACTAATTAACACGGGAACTGTGTGTATGTGTATGTGTGTATGAGACAGATGGGAGTATTCAGTGGCATTAATAAGATTAATTCCTGGACAATAGAAAACAGTTAAAGTTCCCAGGCAGGAAGCTGTTCCCACGGACACCAGGTGACTACAGATGCGCTCAGAGCTGTTGACGTACTCGCAGATGAGGTGGTGGGATTAGATCGTTTGTCGGTGATCTAAATTGAGTTTCCAGAACGTGTAAACATTGAAATTATGAAATTAATAAATAATTGTGAAACATATTTCTTCTGTGTTTTCATAAAGTAACACGCTTTATCATGTGCATTATTAATATTTTACAGCGCAAGAATCAAGGTGGCTTTTGTGCGTTTTGGCTTACCTGTAGTCTAGAGCACTTGCAACACAAAGAGTATGTAACGGCACAAGTTTTTGAATTGTTCACACGCACGACCTAAGATCAAATCTGTGCATACGAATGCTTCATGCATCGTTGTGGCTCATTGTGTGTTTTAGTGCAGTCAGTTTAACTCATGGTTAAGTTAGTTTTACCAGTCAGCTATCTGCTAATGGAGCCTGAAGCAATAATACTGTTGCTATGGTTAACTTCTGTTTAACAGAACTTGAGCGCTGATTTAAAATGGCGGACTGTTCACCTGAACTATGTTTAAGGCAGGTGTCTCAAACTCAAGTTGGCTTGGAGCCACTACTGGTATTATCATCTCACAGGAGGGCCACTTGAAACTATTTCCATTACTAACATCTTACTAAATACAAAAAAAATGTATGCAAACAACAGGTTTTATACATTTTGATATCATCATTTTATTTGGGCCAAACTAAATAATTTCTTTAAATTCAATGAAATTTTATATGAAACAACTAGACAAAATAATAATCTTGCAGGCCAGATTACAGTGTATTATATTTTTGACATCATGTCGTAGTAGTTCAAGATCAGTTTGAGATCCCTGGTCCAAGGTGTCACAGGGTTGTAGCTACCATTAAGGACACTTAGATCAGGTCCTCATGCCTTCTTCTTTGTGGGAACTTGGGAGTTTTAGCAACCTGTTATAGTCATGGAAGGTATTGAATTAGGTGATCGCATTCTTTTTAGATTCAATATATTTATTTATTCAGTATATTGGCATTTTGGGAAATATGCTTATTTGCTTTTTTGAGTGTGACATACAAACAGATGTCATATCCCTGAGATATAACAATGCAAAGGTAGAGATGGAAGACCGTGAAGCATCGGGCAATCTCCTCCAATAACACACTCCTCTATAGGGCGGCTGATGAGACAATGCTCCAACCCATTGCCTCATAACCCATGCAAATCGCACCACACAACCAATGAGCCAGATGCAGAGTTGTAAGAGGAGCGCCCTCAGATTCAGCACACAAAGGTTTCCAGAAAACCAGTTGTGCAATCAACAGACGAGGACCCGGGTCAGGGGCACCAAATCGTAAACACCATTGTGGCTGGGAGACCTAAGCTGCTCGGCTCCCCTCTCTCAGCCACGAAGCCATGAAGCTGGAAGGGGCGAGATGACCAGTAAACCCCCTGCTTGAATAGTAAATTACCTGCTGTTCATATGGTCAAAATAAATATTGGTTGCACCTTTTTAAAAAGCACTGCAGGTTTGATCTCAATGACACACTGACTGTGAGACCCGTCTCAGGATTAAAATTCAGTCAGTCACACACACACACACACAAACACTGACAACATGCCATATGGTGAGGAAATCAGATTCTATCCAGAGAGACAGACAGGCAGTCAGTCAGACAG